>NW_027526203.1:40546366-40954268 GCF_048455015.1 Haemaphysalis longicornis | reverse complement strand
TTTACAAGTGAGCATATAGCCCCACCGTGCTCTACGGCGTGCAGGCGCGGAGGTGGAATTTGCCCCAGCAATGGAAATAAAATATCCCAGTACACCTAAGCACGTTTGTGAGTTGTCAATCGGACATCATAATATCCAGTTCAACGCGTGCGGCGCCTTGTTTTGCCTCGCTTATTTTGTCGAAAAGCCCTGTCATCTTGCCGCTGGAGGAGCGTCTTGCTTTCGAATGGCTTTACTTTCGAGTGGCAACCCGATTCGCCGCTTCTAGTTTATGCCACCGTGTAATGAGGGCGCTGACGATGATGGTGAATTTCGGGTGGTTGTTATTCCCCTACCTTCACTACTGTTTACAGGGGGGGCGACCACCCCTCGCTAGCAACTATACCGCCGAGTTTAAGCTCGCACTGTGAAAGGCCTCGTGAAGGAATTGTTTTGAATTGATGAACGCCAACGCCAGACGCCGGGATTGTCGCTTAAGCACGCATCTTGGAACGTCTCCTAAAACATGTGGATTGCACATAACGACGTCACCGGACTTTTTGATCGATCGCTGTCAGCTTCATCCGCGTTGCTCGAGATAAGAGCTGCAGATTTTCACTGTGCAACCAACCCACCAACACGGCAATACAGTGACGTCAGTGCAAGCTATCACGCCTCCGAAAAACGCGTCTACAAACTTTTTTCTCGAGTACACAAAGCACGGCAGAGCAGTTATACGCTGCTGTAACGGCTGCCAAGTACCGGCAGCAACTGGGTGCCCTGCGGCCCTCGACTGTGACCAATACCCTCTCCACGCCCCCCCCCCCCCCGAACACACACACACACACTGTTGGGACTGGGCCATTCTAGCTCAGTCACCACTGTTCGATTCACTTCACTTTATTTCCTTAAAGACCCCACAGGGGGGGTGTTACATAAGGGGCGCGTTGTACAACATAGATACAAAAGCCACAGGTGCAGATGCATAGATGCATAGATACAGATGCATAGATGTTGTGACGTTGCCCTGCTCAGTCCGCCATCGACGCGGCGCAGAGGAGAGCGATGAAGTTGTTGAGCCGACGAGAGCCGACGGTGATTTTAAGCTGCATTCATATACAATATATACAAAGGTAGCAAGAGCGTTACATGGCTCGCACAAAGGCACTTCTCAACTCAGTGCCTCCAATGAAATGCCGCCGCACAGCCGCTGCTTCAGGGCTGGTTTTATACCCCCGGGGTTCCGCCGCAGCCGCGTGCAGTTCGAATCTTTCCAAACAGGACTATCACTGGCCGCAGTTTGAATCCGGCGAATGCAGGCGAAGTGATTGCGTCAGCCGAGCCACGAATGGGAAAGGGGAGGAGACTCAGCGGCGCCGTCTCCAGAGTCTACTCGTCGCTGCGTGTCTTTTGCGGGCCGGTCGTCCCAAGCATGATTTGGTGCGGCCGCCTCGATGGGAAAAGGAGAGTAGACTCAGTGGCGCCGTGTGCCGCCAGTTGCGGTACGTCTGCCGCGGGCTGGCTGACCGAGGCGCGAATAGGGCCCACCGTCGGCGCGTCGCCAGGTGCAGCAAATTTGTGTCGGGTGCTCTGGTTAACCGCACACACACGCATAGAAAAATTAGTAAGATCAGACCCGTGTGGGTTTTGGCCTAGCTGTTAACGGAAATAGACACAACGACGCGTAGCGCCTGTCCTGTCCCTTTTTCGTGGCGGGACCTCCCTCTTTGGCTTTTCGCGCGCTAGCCGGTTTTTGTCTTTCTGTTCATCTCTTACTTTGCGGGCTGGCGGCGGTTGCGAGGGGTACGGTTGCGCAATGTTCGCAGAATTCGGAACAGCGGCGGCAGCGTCTCTTTCCAGATGGTTTTAAAGACGATAGTCTTTCTTTGGCCACTTGAGCGCGACAATGTTGGCCTGTCAGTCTGTCTGTCTGTGTCCGTCATAAAGATAATTCATTATTGCAACTTAATATAACGCCCCGCTGTACAGATGGGAGCTACTGGGGTCGCCGTTAAGTAGCTTCATGTACATAATGCGCCCTCTCTACAACTGGCCAACTGCCCCGCGATTCAGCCGCGATTCAGCCCGCGATTCAAAAAGCGTGTGCATACGTCCCGTTTCGCTCTCTCCCGTGTACGTGCCTTCGCGCAGCGGGAAGCCCTACGACAATGCACCGTGTAAGACGTTTTCTTCTCGGGCTCCTCTGTCCTCATGTATATGTAATCTCAGTATTTCGAATTATATAAACATTTTATTTTTTTCTGTTTAGCCTTTCATTCGAGCCACGACCTAGCTAAGATGTTGCAGTCGACAGGATCATGATTTAAGGCAACGGGAGGACGAACGGACGAACAACCTGGACGGACCGAACCACGACTACGAGAGTGCAGCACGCAGACATGGGGCACCGACGCACTCCACGCCAGCGGTGGTCGACACAGTGGTGACTTCAACGGAACGCTACGTCCTATGCTGTACGAAGAAACAGCAGTTCGTGAGCGCACTACGATTACGAGGGCTACCCTGCTCTGGCCGTAAGGACGACATCATCTTGCGTCTTCTAGAGGACAACGAACAACGTCGCCATCTCTCCAAACGAATGAATGTGCCAACGCTACTTCAGGCTGCCTCCGACAACAAACGGCAGAAGACCCTGCTAGCGGCGCTGTTTGAGAGCAGAAGGCTGCGTTATGAACGAGAAAATTTTCTGAGACAACTGGCGAGAGTCGGCCGCACGTTTTCCACGGTGCCTGGACTGCACGAGATCCGAGCACAGGCGGAATGCACGACGGCACGCACATGAACGAGACGACGCATGCAAAATTGTGATTGCGTGCTCGCCGGACCTTTCCCAGGTAATCGCCACGATTACGGAGACGCATCGAAGATCAGTGCATTTCTGGCGAGATCACGAACACACGTTGCTCTGCTACATCGCCCACGAGCTACATCGCCCACGCGCAGGTCATTTCAGCAACGAGCAACGAGACGCGCAACGTACGCAACGCGCACGAGCCAGAAGGCACCACGTTCCTGGCACCCGCTCTTCCGCTACAGACGTACACGAACGGAACGCTGAGAGCACGGAACGCAACGGAGCCGGTAAGTACATTTTCCGCACGTGCTGTCCCGGCGCGGGTCCACGCAACCAACGACATCGCATCCGGATTGGTGGATATGGCCACGACAAGCGAGCAAGACGCACGGCGCCCGAAATGCACCATACGTGGCGATCGACCAGAAAGCAATTATCGGGGAGTTTCCTAGATAAAACGAGACGCACAGCGCACGAAACGCACCAGAAGTGACGAACGACATCCAACTTGAACCAGTGGAGCTGACCACGGAGAACGAAATGCACAACGCACGGAACGCCACCAAGCCGCAGCACACACGGAGGAAACTGCTGTTCGCGACATCCTCCGCTCCCACTGCAGGTGCTATCCGGACTTGGCCAGCGAATGTTGCAACCGCAGAAATCACCTGGCCACAAGCAACAAAAGACCCAGCGCACGCGGTTCAACCCTACCGGAAAGTACGAGCTCTCCGACACCCGCTGCTCCCGCCCGAGTCCAGCGGACGAACGGCATGACACTCGTGCAAGTAGGTCCGTCAACGAGCAACGACACGGCCAGCGCATGCGACATGTCCGAGCCAGAATTAACAAGATCACCGGCACCCGCGCTCCGATCGAGACTCACACGACAAACACCATTTCGTACAAGAGGACGCAACCGCGAGCAAGCGGACTCGCCATAAACGGATCCTGCTTGTATGGGAGAGATAGCGATAGCATTCTCGAAACAACGCGCAAAAGACGAGGTCTTGAGCGACGACACGGACACGGCAAGAACGGCAACGAATGAACCCCATCCAGACGAAGCATCGAATGCCCTGAGGATGAAGTCACGCTTGCGACGCCGAGGAATGTGGGACCGAACGGACGGCACGAACTACGCCCGCTTCCCCACCACAACGGTTTCACTTCCGAAACAACCACGGCGACTGCGAGCACGGAGCCGCAACGACTTTGACCGATCAGCCATGCCACCCTACGAAAACGCCCCGCTACGGCACACTAAACGAAAAGCCAAACGGCTCCCACACCATACACAACGCACGCGTCAATCAAGCAACGTCCTCAACGCGCCGAACTATGCCATCCCTACACAGCGCAGCTCACCACCGGACAAACCAGACGTCTACGCCCCCACATGCATCAAGCACGCGACGAGCTACACGAACACAATCGCCGACGGAAGCGGCGCAACCAACGCAACGCCGTAAACACTGTCAAGTTCAGGTCTGACGAAGTGAATCCCACGGCACACACACAATAAAATCAAGCAGATTTGAAATTCACCGAAACTCAACGAGACGAACACCCTCTTAACGAAGTTTCTAGTATCTGGAACAACAAAAAACAAACGCCAGCAGCGAGCATCTGTGAACAAGCGGACACTGATCTGGATACGAACGGACGTCAATCTACGCGAACGCTTCATTGTGCCTGGGGGCAAGCGCATTTCGGATTCAGAGCACGATTAGGATACGTATCAGCGCGCCCAGAAACGAAAATGGACGACAAAAGCTGCCACCCAAAGACACGCAGAAAAACGCAGTTTACGGCCTCGGCCGCACCGACAAGCCCCGAGCTCCCCTGAGCCCGACCCGGCCTGAGAACAAGACTAGACGCCAGGCGCAACGCGAGTGCTTACGTTCCGTTTCGCTTTCTCACATGCACAGTGTACTTGCCTTCGCACAGTAAGTCGCCCAACGACAGTGCACCGCGTCAGACGTTTTCTTCCTCTGTCCTGATTTATATGTAACCCGTGTTTTTCTAGTCAATTAAACAATTTATTTTTTCTACTTAGTCTTTCATTCGAGCTACGACCTAGCTAACAGTGCAGATAAGTTGATTATTCGTGAGTAATACAAATTGAGTACTCATGAGTACTGATTGAGTACTCATGAGGGCAGAATGAGTAGTACTCATGAGTGCAGAATGAGTAGTACTCGTGAGTGCAGAATGAGTAGTACTCGCGAGTGCAGAATGAGTAGTACTCATGAGTAGTACTCATTGAGTACTCATGAGTACAGATTGAGTACTCATGAGTACAGAGTGAGTACTCATGAGTACAGATTCAGTACTCATGAGTACAGATTGAGTACGAATACTCGTGAGGACAAATGAGTTTGAGTACAAGTGAGTACGATTACAAATGAGTATTTCATGAGTGAGTACGAGTGATTTTGTGAACAGACGAACTTTTTGAGTCTGAGTTTGATTGAGTACAGCGTAAATAAAAAAAATGTGATTGAGTTTGAGTGAGTTCTTTCTGTTTTGCCGACCTATGGCTCAGACCGTCCAGAGGTCTAAAACAGGATGACACATGATTACCAGACAGGCAAGAATGGAAATTATTGGGTGCACGAATGTTACAACTCGGGCAACACAACATTCAGCCAAAATCAATGCCCGCGTACAGCGGCACCGTACACATGGTGAGGTGGCTCGCCGCAAACGCAACGAAGCTTGCGAGGCGCGCACATTCGCTCGCAAACGATGCTCCCTCGCCATTCCCAACACGGCACAAACGACAGCGGTGATTAACGAAGCCGTAAACGCTGCGCAGCACAGGTTAGAGGAGTAGCCACCAGTGTTCTGATAAACTACGCGTAAGACGTGGTTCGCAGTGGTGAACTCTGAAGCTGTTCAATATAGTGCTCCGGAATGGGAAACGTTACTGAGCGCCGCTGCGTTACTGAGCGCCAGTGCGTTCAGCGCTCAATGCAAGCACCACAATGTTCTTTCGCACATCGCCTTTCTAGAGACCAGCCGTCTAGGTTCAACCTAGCCAGTTGAGTTAAACAATTCACACACGCGGGCTCCTGTTAACGAATCCTTAAAGCGGCGATCACAGCTACAAACGACATCCAGTGACAAGAAAGGCGGCAAATGTGACGAGACAGCTTACCTGCCAGGACGTTTAAAGACGAAGACGAGCGAGCGACGTTCAGGGGCAAGCGCCAAACTAAATTAGCCGTCTTCAGGTGCAAAGTTGTTCACAAATATTTCTTCGCGAAGTCGAACACGACAGCCACAACCGAAGACGACGAGGGACCCAATTAACCCTGATAACTGCGCTTGTTTAACGGCACGACGGTACACCACAGATCACAATCGACGCCAGACGGGTTACGGGACCATTCGAGGAGGTAACCACGAGGTAACTGGCCGCGCCGCCGCACGCCGTACTCAGGGTGTCGGCCATTGGCAGCGGGTTGCGTAAACAAATTAAAACGACAACAATAAATAATTGCCTATTTTACTGAATATAACAGTAACTTATTATTTTTTGTGTGTAATATAATAAAGAAGCTGATATTTTTTAAGTTTACAAACACAAAACGCGAACTGAGTTTTTTGGCGCTCAATTTGAACGTTAAAAAAAGCAACAGATAGTAAGATAACACTCCGCAATGAAATTTGGCAGTGTTCTAGTGTAAGTAATCGTATTATTATTTGGCGTCTGTTTATTTAGCGCCCGATTTCATGCCCCCTCCCTCCCCAACTTTTGTTTTCTTTTGATATCTGCCTTGTTCTCCAACGTTGTTTCTGCAGGAGAAACTAGGTGGTCTGTTTATTGCATTTGTACATAATATTTACGGTCGCTAACAATAAGAATGGAATAAAATTGTGATTGCTAGTACTTTATAACTCCACTGAGTGACGAGAATGACTGTTGTCAGAGGGGGCTATGATTGTGCTGGTGGGGCAGGAGAGGAACAGGGAACGACGGAATGATGATACAGAGGTCACAGTTCAAGGTTGTGGTGTGCTCCGTGCAAGGTTGTAGAAAACAAAAAGTGGGAGGGGGAGTGTTATTCTGTCGATGTCGTAATAAGCAAGGGCTGATATTCTTTCCTGTTTCAACGTCGGTGCTGCCGCTGCTTTTTATTGAATTTGGCAGCTTTTTTTTTTTTGCTTTTGAACATTTTTGAGGAGGTTGGGTGGATGGTACAATGGGATGTCTTTTTGAAATTATATTGCATGCATGACCTCAATCAATGATGAGCTGAACACCTTTTCCCCACCCTTTCAACACCCTTCCAAAAAAAGGGCGTTGAGGTTGGTCAACACCCTTTTTTTCACGCAAAAAGGGTGGAAAGCTACAAAAAAGGGTGTTGAGATTCAAGAAAAAGGGCGTAAGGGCCTCCCAACACCCTTTTTTCAATTATCTTACACCCTTTTTGGACAAAAGGGCGTAAAAAAGTTTAGTGTGACAGAAAGACGACGGAACGACGGGAAACGTTTTGTGTCCTTGTTTCGATTCGCGCTGTAGCTATTTTTATAATGAACTACCAACTCGCCGAACAGTACACTTTGACAAGCGAGCTGTCTCATCCTCGGAACTACCAAGAAATGTAGGCATATCCGGTCATCACAATCGAGCCCTACCCGCGCGACTCTGACTTATGTACCAGTTGATTCACAACAAACAAAATATCGACACTTCGAAATATGTCTCGCTGTCAAAAACCAGAGAAACACGTCGCCAACACTTATTTACTCTAATTGAAGCCCCACTTCATCGTCTTGGTAGGGCAAAACAGGGCGATGAGCCAAAACCTAGGCCTGTCATACTGAAGCGTGTTGACTACCGAGACAAAGCCAACATCTTGAAAAACTGCTCCAAATTGAAAGGCTCCTCAATATCAGTCAGTGAAGACTTCTCCCAGCCTGTCCGTGAAATTCGAAGGAAGCTATGGGCACACACGAAGGAGAATCGAGACCGGAAAGAGAAGGTTTACCTTGTAAGTCATAAGGTTAAAGTAGAGGGCCGACTATTTTCATTGGACGAAAGTTGCAATAAAGTGGTAGCTATCCCAAAAAACGACAAGGAGACGGCTGCGCTCGCAGCCCGGCTGCGCTCACAGCCGATTTCGCGACATCGTGTGCGCGCGCTATTGTTACGCGTGCCCTTCCGATGCGACGCGGCAATGTTCATGTAATGCACGGTCACGCTTATCTGAATAAAACGAGCGTCTGCACAAAGGAGCAGCAAACTTTATTCCACGATGTAAACTAAAAAAAAGGAAACACGACTTTGCAGGCACATTCGCGTGTGGTGCGGTGCATTAGTACTTCATCAGCTCTCCTCTTTTTTTAGTTTATATCATGGAACTAAGTTGGCTGTTCCTTCATGCAAACGCTTGTTTTATTCAGATAAGCATGACGATGCCTTAAATGCACATTCTCGGCATCGTATCGGAAGGGCACGCGTAACAAGAGCGCGCGAGCAGACGATGTAGCGAAATTGGCTGCACGGACCGCCGGGCGGCTACAACCGGCGCAGAAACGCACTCCTTCACTCCAGGCTCGCAGCGCACCGCTGTCACTGCGGGGAACCACAGCCCCACTTATTAGCAACCTGAAGCAGCAAGCCCACGGTCAAAACACTCTCATCCTCGTGGTATACCACAATGCAACACCTAGCTTCCACGGGCGTCCACTGGCTGCGCTGCATGTACTGCAGGCCACGCGCTCGCAGTGTCGCGTTTCAATCCGTGAGCACTGTACCTGAAACTAAACCTCAAAGCATCCTATTAGATCTCATGTTTGGCTTCAATCTCGAGCAGACTGTTTCAGTCCCAACTCGGGTACAGGGAACGTCATCCTCAATCTTGGACCTTGTTTTTGTAAGTAACAGCCTTCCTACAAATGAATCTCGAGTAGACGTACTTGATGGGTTATCCGATCACAAAATGGTATTAGGCACATTGCCGTTCGTGGCCAACTAAGAGAAATACCCGCATTTAACAAGGCCAATGATGCGGCTATAATGACGCACCTTGTACACGAGTATACTGAATTTTATGACCTCTGTACTGATGCTTGCTCTAATATTGATGTGGTCTGGCTGAAATTCAAATTCCATGTCATGCATTGTATGCAGAACTTTGTTCCAATGATATTCAAATCAACTCAAAAACACGATCAGTGGATCACACGTGAAATAATTCATACTAAACGCAAAATCAAGAGGTTGCGAAAAACTAACAAAAACCGGAATGTTCCAGGCTACCGTTCTATACTAAACTCACTTACTAGATCACTTGATGACCAGGTGCGAAATGCTAAACAGAAATTTTGCGGGTCTACATTGAATGAGTTTATTAAAACTCCACTCACAAATTCTGGCAGCATATGAACACAAAAATGCCTAATCGACCTTCACCAGACGGTCAAGACCAAGCAAGAGCAGACGATTTCAACTGTTCCTTTCGTTCGGTTTTTACAGTCGATAATGGCACTACGAACGTCAATGCGTCTTTGTATAATCAGGATATCCAATTGTTACGCACGCCTTCTTTATCAGAGGCTGACATTCTGTCGCTGCTTCTAGGCATCAATGAAAAGAAAAGTAGCGGTCCAGACGGAATTTCAAATGGCTTCCTTAAACGATATGCAGAAGCAGTCAGTAAATATTGAGAGAGTGAGGGACGAGGTCTCGGAGACGACGTTTATTGTCCTCCTCGGAGCGAACGAACCGCAAAGCGCGAGACCGACGATGATGCTGATGGTTATTTACAGATGGTAATGGCGATGGGGCGTCAGTTCAAGAGGTTGGGAAACGTATCCCTCAGTGCTCACACTGGCCATGATAGTGGCGGTATCGCTTGCACTGCGTATCCCATTAATGTAACGCCGCGAATGCTCACACATTTTCCCCCCTCGGCTGAAGGCGGCCGCCTGGCCGCCGGCGGTTATGATTGGCGACGGTTAAAACGCTTCAAGCGGGAGACATGCACGATTTCTGTTCCACGGCAGCGACGGTCCGTTGGAATATCCACTGGAGAAACGCGATAATTGACTGGAGAAACTTGTTCGACGATGACGTAGGGACCGAGGTACCTGTGAAGAAACTTTTCACAGAGGCCTGATGTGCGAATCGGAGTCCAAAGTAGCACCTCATCCCCTTTGGAGAACTCAACAGAACGATGTGATGCGTCGTATCTTGCCTTCCGTTCTTGCTGACTCGAATCCGTGTGAAGTCGTGCCATCCGTCGACAGTGAGCGATCCGCGTGGCGAACTGTTCATGAAATGGTGAAGTGGCAGAGACCGGAGCAGTGAAAAAGGCGGTGTCCAGTGCAAAAGAGGGTTGGCGGCCATAAACAAGGAAGAAGGGGGAGTAACCCGTCGTGCGTTGAACCGCTGAATTGTAAGCAAACGTAACAAAGGGTAGGATGATATCCCAGTTTCGGTGGTCGGGGCTTATGTACATAGACAGCATATCGGATAAAGTGCGGTGAAAACGTTCGGTAAGGCCATTTGTTTGGGGATGATAACTAGAGCAAGTTTTGTGAATGGTGTTGGCAGCACGAAGGACTTCGGCAAGGACCTGAGAAAGAAATGTCTTGCCGCGGTCACTCAGCAGGACCCGAGGGGCTCCATGTCGCAAGATGATATTGCGTAAGGTGAAGTCGGCAACTTCGTGCGCACAGGCAGACGGGAGAGCAGCAGTCTCCGCGTATCGAGTCAAGTGGTCCACCGCAGTTACGATCCAGCGGCAGCCATTAGATGTAGGAGGTAAGGGCCCATACAGGTCTATGCCCACGGTTTCAAAAGGAACAGATGGGCAGGGAACCGGGTGCAACAATCCAGCGGGAGGGGACGTAGATCGCTTGCGGTGTTGGCACGGGACGCACGATGCGACATACTTTGCAACACTTGTGGATAAGCCTGGCCAAAAAAACCGACTCCGGACGCGGTCGTATGTCTTTTCAAAGCCAAGATGTCCAGCCGTCGCATCATCATGAAGTGCTTTAAGCACGCCAAGACGAAGCTCACGAGGAATTACTGGCACCCATTTGTGGCCTGTAGCATGGCGGTTCATGTGGCAAAGTACTCCATCAATCAGCCGGAAGTTGTTAAGCTGGCGTCGCAGCCGGCTATTCGGTGGTCGGGCAGATCCATTCAGGCGGTCGATGAGAGTCCGACAATACGTATCTGCCCGCTGAGTCGATGGCAGGTCAGTTAACGCATCCACCGAAGTATGGTTGATAGGCGCCAGAGGTAAACGTGGTTGGCGTGGTTCGGTGATGGTAGCAGACGACGAAGTAGATAGTGGGCATCGCGACAGGGCGTCAGCATCTAAATGCTTTTTACCGGACTTGAACACGACCGTAAAGTCGAACTGCTGTAAACGCAAGACCCAACGGCCTAGGCGCCCAGATAAATTTTTCATAGTTGAGAGCCAACACAGGGCATGATGATCTGTGACGATGGTGAAATGACGGCCGTATAAGTATGGGCGAAACTTCTGAATGGACCATACAACAGCTAGGCATTCTTGTTCAGTGATAGTGTAGTTTTGCTCAGCGGGTGTCAGTGAGCGACTAGCATATGCTACCACCCTTTCTCTGGATCGAGTGTCACGCTGAAGAAGAACGGAGCCAATGCCGCACCCGCTGGCATCAGTATGCAGGATGGTAGGCGCTTTATCGTCAAAATGACACAGGACGGGATCATCTGTAAGGGCGTCCTTAAGGGCTTGAAATGCTTTCTGGCAATCGTCTGACCAGATGAAGGGCACGTTGGCACGTAACAGCTGGTTCAAAGGGGAAGCGAGGGTCGCAAAGTTGCGAATAAAACGGCGAAAGTATGACGCCAGGCCAAGGAAGCTCCGCAGATCTTTGAGTTGGAGGGGCCGAGGAAAGTTTACAACCGCGGCTGTCTTGTCTGGGTCCGGACGTATTCCCTCTTTGGAAACGACATGCCCCAGAACTTTAATGCTCTTGCTTGCAAAACGGCACTTCTTCGTATTCAGTTGCAGTCCGGCGTTAGACAGGCAGGTCAGGACTTCGTCAAGGCGCTGCAGATGCTGCGAAAATGTGGTCGAAAATATCACAACATCGTCCAAATAACACAGACACGTCTGCCATTTGAGGCCACGAAGGACCGTGTCCATGAGTCGTTCGAAGGTAGCCGGAGCGTTGCACAGGCCAAACGGCATGACGTTAAATTCGTACAAGCCGTCTGGGGTGGCAAATGCCGTCTTCTCCTTGTCGGCTTCGTGCATGGGTATCTGCCAGTACCCGGAGCGAAGGTCGAGGCTTGAGAAGTATTCGGCCCCTTGCAAGCAGTCTAAGGCATCGTCTATGCGGGGCATAGGATAGACGTCCTTTCGAGTGATTTTATTGAGCGCCCGGTAATCTACGCAGAACCGTACAGATCCATCCTTTTTCTCAACCAGAACAACGGGAGAAGACCATGAGCTCGTGGATGGCCGAATAACCTTCCGTTTGAGCATATCGGCAACATTATCTTGAATTATCTTGCGCTCAGACGAGGAGACGCGGTATGGTCTGCGTCGAATCACGGCTGACCCGTCCGTTTCAATTCGGTGCTCTGTTGCAGTAGTCTGTGTGAGACCAGGTGAATGAACATCAAATGAATCGCGGTGCTTGGCCAAAACATCGATTAGTAGCTTGGCCTGAGTAGGCGTAAGGTCGGGACTGAGCGTGGCAGTAAGATCTGACATATCCGCTGGCACAGCCATCAGTGTGCTAATTGAAGGGGACGTGCCACTGGAAACCACTGAAGCAGGACTGCTATCAGCCACCGAAGCTATGGTAGTTCCTTCAGACAACAGAATGGGTTCATTTGTGGTGTTGAAAGCAGCCAGGACTGTAGACCCACTCACAAACCGAAGGAGGCATGGTGCGATGGCAATTCCTTGTGGCAGAAATCGAGTGGACGGTACCGCCAAAACATCACCGTCGGCAAATGCGTCCGAAGAAACGGATAGAATGCCTTCACAACCTGCTTCCAAAACGTGATCGGAATTCAACTTCAGGGTGGGGTATGGCACGTCTGGACAACTGAGATATTGTGTGTCAGCAATACGGATGGCCGGGCGACGACAGGAGATAACGGCAGAGGCAGAGGCAAGAAAGTCCCATCCGAGAATGAGGTCATGGGCACACGGGGAAATAACTGCACACTGAATAGAATGGCGAATTCCTCCTATCGAGACACGCACGGTACAATAAGCACTGGGCTGGATGTCATTGTCATTGGCACCACGTAAACAAGGACCGGAATAAGGAGTCTTGACTTTTCTGAGACGCGAACACAGATTAGCACAAATCACGGAAATTGTAGCCCCAGTGTCAACTAATGCTTCCACTTGAATACCTTCGACAACAACAGACAGCATATTAGCCGGTAGTTCAGGAGGAATTGTGGTCGGTCCAAGTGATGCAGTTTTCCCTCCAAAAACTGCAGCACCTAGTTTTCCTGTTGTCGGTTGGGGGCATTGGTAACAGGTCGAAGTGGTGACAAGGCCCGACGGAATGGCGAAGGGGAACGACGTCGAACGGGGCGAGAATCGCGGGGATAGTCCATGGCGTCAGGAGAGGGAGACGAGCGGGCTGAAGGGGGCGAGTACCCACGCTGACGGGGGGCGTAGCTGAAGCGGTTGTCTCGTTCAAAGGGGGCATAGCCTCGTCGCTCATCTAGCTGGCGTCTGCGGCAAAAACGGGAAATGTGTCCTCTGATGCCGCAGTAGAAGCACACAGGCCGGTCGCCTGGAGCACGCATCGGTCGCCACGTTGACGAGCAAGGTGCCGGCATCGATGGCGCAGAGAGGGCGGTCAAGTGGGCGGACGCAGTCGGGTGCACGATGTGCTCCACGGGAATGGGTGGTCGGGACGCAGCTTCTGAATACGTAGGAATGTGTAGTGGCGCAGTCTGACATGGTTGGGGAATGTTGGTCATACACGCCAGCTCTTCCTTGATCACGTCCCGCAGTCCATGTGCGCAGACAGGAGCATTCTGGGGGCAGGGAGCGTCACGCTGCTGCAGCTCCTCGCGTATGATAGCGCGTATTAAAGCACGGAGCTCCACATTCCCAGAGGGGATGGTAGGCCAGGAATCCTGCTGGAGGCGAATGGCTTGCAGATTGTCAAGGCGCTGGCATATCGCCCGCACTTCTGCAATGGTGGTGGGATTTTGTATCGCCAGGGCATTGAAAGCGAAAGAGGAGATTCCTTTCATGATGTGTCGTACCTTATCCGCCTCTGGCATGTCTTTGTCAACTCGACGACACAGTCCGACGACGTCTTCTATGTACGAAGCGTAGGTTTCCTCCGGGTGCTGTATGCGGGCGTCCAGTTTCTTTTTGGCTCCAGCCGCGCTAGCAGAGGACGTGCCGAAAATCTGACGCAGTTGCTGAGTGAAGTCACTCCAATCAGAGAATCCTCCCGCATTATTGTGGTACCAGGTCTCAGCCACCTTCTTCAAGGAGAAACCAACGTTCTGTAGCTTGAACGTGTCGTCCCAGCGGTTGAAGGAGCTTACCCTGTTGAACTGATCGAGCCATTCGTCCACGTCTTCACCACGAAGGCCATAGAAAAACGGAGGATCGCGCTGGTGAGCGGTGATAGTAATGGCGGGCTGGACAGGAGCTGCTGCGCTGGTAGCACTACGGCTGCTCTCGTGCTGCATGGTGCTGGTTGCTAGCGCCAAACGCCGACCCGATCGTAGCTCCAGCGGTGCGACCAAGAGAGGTAGACGTCGGGATCAAGCGCACACTCCACCACTTGAGAGAGTGAGGGACGAGGTCTCGGAGACGACGTTTATTGTCCTCCTCGGAGCGAACGAACCGCGAAGCGCGAGACCGACGATGATGCTGATGGTTATTTACAGATGGTAATGGCGATGGGGCGTCAGTTCAAGAGGTTGGGAAACGTATCCCTCAGTGCTCACACTGGCCATGATAGTGGCGGTATCGCTTGCACTGCGTATCCCATTAATGTAACGCCGCGAATGCTCACAATATCTTTATTTTATATACTCCAAATCATTGGCAGACGGCTGCATTCCAGCTGAATGGCAAATTGCCAAAATACTCCAATATTTAAATCAGGTAATGCAGCTAGTCCTTCTAATTACAGGCCTATTTCGATCACCTGCACTAGTAGCAAAATTATCGAATATATAGTGTTAAAATTCCTAATTAGTTTTATTGAAGTAAACAACATTCTGCATTCCAACCAGCATGGCTTTAGAGCAGGACTATCAACAGTTACACAGCTCGTCGAAACGCTTCACGACCTCTCTCTCGGCATAAATGAATGCATTCAAACTGATGTAAGTTTTCTCGATTTCTCGAAGGCATTCGACCGCGTCTCACACACTAAACTACTACTTAAACTTAATCACTTGTTAGGCGATGGCCCCATTTTTCAGTGGATCACTAATTACTTAACTGACCGTCACCAATACGTACAGTATGGCAATCACACTTCAGACCTAGGTCCGGTGTTATCAGGCGTCCCGCAGGGGTCTGTACTAGCTCCAGTTTTGTTCCTATTATATATAAATGACATAACTAACTACGCAGACGTTAAACTCAGACTCTTTGCAGACTACATGCTCTACAATGAAATACGTCACCACGATGATCAGGTGAAGTTAAATAATTCACTAAACAAAATAGCTCAGTGGTGCGCTGATTGGCAAATGACTATAAACATTGACAAAACCGTATTTATGTCCATTACAAGCAAGGTGTCTAAATTTGACTTTCAATACGATTTTAATAATGTGCCGCTTCGAAGAGTTAATCAGTAAAAATACCTTGGTATCACAATTGCGTCTGATCTTAGTTGGACAGAGCACGTGCGTCAAGTGTCCAAAAAAGCGATGAGCAAATTATTTTTTTAAACGGGCCCTGTCATACGCCACATATGAAACGAAGCTTCTTGCTTACGTGAAATTTGTCCGCCCGGTCTTAGAATATGCCACTATTGTGTGGTTCCCTCACACTGCGAATAATATCGCTATACTGGAAAGGGTTCAGGGGAAAGCAGTGCGCTTTATCTTCAACAGATACGGGCGCAATGACCCACCTACTGCTCTATTACAACGTGCTGGTCTAGCCAGCCTTGATAGTCGTGCAAAGGTTTTCCGGCTTAAATTTCTTTATCTACTTTTACACAGATCATTCCGCATAAACCCAGATCTTTACTTGAACTTTCGAGACACCAGACCGACGAGGCGAAGACATGCATGGGAACTCGAAGAATACTCATTTAGTAACAATACTTTTTAAGTGCGAATGCACTTCTTACGCTACCCTGAGTCACGCTTCTGCCGCCGTCCGTCTTCAGCCGCAGGTGTTATTGCGCGCGCGCCTCCTCGCCCTTAGCAACGGCGCGGAGCGGAGAGGAGAGCGTGCGTAGCAACGGCGCCATGACGTAGTACGCCACGTGACGTCGCGCGCTCTCGCCTCCTCTCTCCTTCCGCTCGCCGTGACGTCACGCGCTCTCGCCTCCTCTCCCCTTCGCTCGCCTGCCGTTTGCGCGCTCTCGCCTCCGTCTCCCCTTCGCTCGCCTGCCGTTTGCGCGTTCTCGCCTCCCTCTCCCCCTTCGCTCGCCTGCCGTTGCGCGTTCTCGCCTCCCTCTCCCCCTTCGCTCGCCTGCCGTTGCGCGTTCTCGCCTCCTCTCCCCTTTCACTCGCCTGCCATTGCGCGCTCTCGCCTTCTCTCCCGCTTCGTTCGCCTGCCGTCGCGCTGCGCGAGGGTTTAAAGCGCTGGACACATGTACGATCGGTACACGCGATTCGCATGCGACGGATCGTTACGACTGTTGCCACGACTTGTCGTACACGTGAATTTGAGACACATGACCCGATGCGCGTGTACGATGCGTCGTCGGCGTCGCTCCGCCCACTGTTTTTGCTCTATGGTCAACTACGACGATCGCTAAGCTGAATTTGTAGATTCCCTTATTTGTTCACAAGAAATGGATGAAGAAGGCAATCGTGAAGCGTTTTCTGCCTTCGCAAACAGTCCGCGCACACGCCGGCCGCGTCTGCCAGCTCGGCACACTCAGCGGCTCGAACCGGCGCAGACCACGGTAGCAACCGCGCTTGTCGCTGCTCTTCTGAATCAATCTGATCGCTAAAATGTTCCACATGCGAGAAAGTAGGTGTTAGTGTGGTGAAAAATTGTGCTTGGGATTGTTATCAGGGCTTATTTTAAAAGCGGCGATCAGATATCTGCCGCGATGCAAGCGTATACGCTGACCGGCCCCCGCGGCGCGCGGCGGACGGTGCGCCGACCGGTCGAGAGATGGCAATACCTGCGCGGAAACATCGAAACAGGCTACGCAGATGTTCAACTACGACGATCGCTGAGCTGAATTTGTAGATTCCGCGCGTTTGTTCGCAAGAAATTGATAAAGCAGGCAATCGCGAAGTGTTTTCTGCCTTCGGAAACAGTCCGCGCACACGCCGGTCGCGCCTGCCAGCTCGGCACACTCAGCGGCTCGAACCGGCGCAGACCACGGTAGCAACCGCGCTTGTCGCTGCTCTTCTGAATCAATCTGATCGCTAAAAAGAAGTAGCTTATGCGAGAAAAGGGATGATAGTGTGGTGAAAAGTTGTGTTACGGATTGTCATTCGCAGTTACACAGATAGCGGCAATCAAATATCCGCCAGGATGCTAAGCCTAAACTTTCCAACACCCGAGCCGACCAGAGCAACGAACGCCGGTTGCGGGGGGTTGGGGCTCAGCGGGCTCTCATTGGCTGTGGCCTCACGACGATTGCAACGATGGCACGACTGCATCTGGCTTGCCAGACGCACGTCGTGAGCCTCCTCCGACCAGCGATCGACGCCAAAACGGGTCCTAACGATCAATCGTAACGATCAGTCGCATGCGAATCGCGTGTACCAGTCGTACATGTGTCCAGCGCTTAAAGGCGAGGCTGTCGCGGCCCGAACGTGATCACGCGGGGGTGTTAATGTAACTAACGGGCAAATGCCACCAAATTTCAACAAACTCCCCCTCATAGCATCACCCGTGCATTCGCACTTCCTCATGCTCCCCTTCGGGGAAATGTGGGGGAATTTTTCTTATTCGTTCTTTCCACTCGCAATTCGAGAATGGAACACACTGGATGCAGTCATTACACAGCAGCCAACATTAGAGAAATTTATGAAACTAACTGAAGGTACTTATCTATTCTTACCTAGTTAGGAAGTACAGTGAGTACCTGTTTTTCTTCACGCAGCCCTTCCTGCTTCCAATTGTCATACAAAAGCACTTGTCTTCATATATTTATTGTTTCTACGGTTCCTTGATAATAATACCCGCTCTGTGTTTTCTTCTTTTCTATGCCTGCTTTCTTCTCGACCTCAGTTTCTTTGTTGGTTAATTCATACTTGGTTATGGTACAAAAAACTATGTATGATTGTACTATGCCGCACTGCTGTGTTCAGTGATTATGTGTTCTTTATTCTGATATTTTTTTGTTTCAAACGTCAAAAGTTGTTACAGTGATGCTCACCCCTGTAATAATCTCCATGGGGGATTGACAGTTTTCTGTAAATAAATAAATAAATAAATAAATAAATAAATAAATAAATAAATAAATAAATAAATAAACAAATAAATAAAAAAAAAATAAATAAATAAATAAATAAATAAATAAATAAATAAATAAACTCACTCCGCCGGCTCAGAAAAAAAAGCGGTTGCACAAAAACGCCTAAATATGGGCAAACTGAAGCTGCATAAAAAAAGTACGATGAGTGCGCGGCGAGCTACTGCTTTGCAATTAAGGATGCGGAAGACAAATATTTTTTCCAATGATCTCCCTTCTCTTTTTAAATCTAACCCCCGGAAGTTTTGGCAGTCGTTAACCCCAGGAACCGACCGCTAGCATATCTCGTTACATGGTGATGACGACAAACCCCTCTCAGATAGTGACTGTCCATTTGCCTTTAACAGGTTCTTTTCGTCAGTATATACAAGAGAAGACCATTCAAACATGGCATTCATCGCAGATTACGACTGGGCGTTTATGGAACCAATATCTCTTTCAGTGGAAGGTATTGCTTCCCTCATTGACCAACTTAAAGTGTCTACTTCATCGGGGACCGACAACATTGACACAAAAATACTAAAGAACACAAAAAACATATCCAACAAATTCTTACTTCATATTGCCGCGAACCGTGTATGGGCTTGCATATTTATTGTTTGTTTTTACTGCCGGGCCACGCCCGG
This sequence comes from Haemaphysalis longicornis, assembly GCF_048455015.1. Lineage (NCBI taxonomy): Eukaryota > Metazoa > Arthropoda > Arachnida > Ixodida > Ixodidae > Haemaphysalis > Haemaphysalis longicornis. The sequence goes on along the minus strand of NW_027526203.1, from coordinate 40,935,203 downwards.
CTGTGTTATCTGCGTTCCAAGCAAAGCGCGTCTTCCATTCTTTATTTTTATGCCGCACGGGCTATCACATTCAGATAAGCAAACTGTTTCGCCCTAACGTCGGTAGCCCAGAATAATCGTCTGTGATCTACAATGTTCTGGATGCGAATCGACGGTTCCAGAAATACTCACGCCGAAAGATAAAAAGGGGGACTGGAGTAAATGCGTCGCATAGGGGGTGGGTGTATTGAGTTAACGTTTAGTGTATGGGGAGTTGGTGGTAGTGAATGCGTTGTATCATCAGCTTCTTGACATAGTTTGAACGAGTCAAGGATATAAGGCGCGTTCATAGCCTTTCATTCTGTGTCGGCTTTGTGGCGCGGTGGGTAGAGCACCATGTACCTTTCATTCCGCCCGCAGGGTGGTGGGATCGAAACCAGGCGCCGGTAAGCATAGGTCGGCAAAACAGAAAGAACTCACTCAAACTCAATCACAATTTTTTTCATTCACGCTGTACTCAATCAAACTCAGACTCAAAAAGCTGGTCTGTTCACAAAATCACTCGTACTCACTCATCAAATACTCATTTGTAATCGTACTCACATGTACTCAAACTCATTTGTCCTCACGAGTATCCGTACTCAATCTGTACTCATGAGTACTGAACCTGTACTCATGAGTACTCACCCAGTACTCATGAGTACTCAATCTGTACTCATGAGTACTACTCATTCTGCAATCATGAGTACTACTCATTCTGCAATCATGAGTACTACTCATTCTGCAATCATGAGTACTACTCATTCTGCAATCACGAGTACTACTCATTCTGCACTCATAGTACTCAATCTGTACTCATGAGTACTTAATTTGTATTACTCACGAATAATCAACTTATCTGCACTGTTAGCTAGGTCGTATCTCGAATGAAAGACTAAATAGAAAAAAATAAAATGTTTAATTGATTAGAAAAACACAGGATCGGGCTCAGGGGAGCCGGGGCTTGTCGGTGCGGCCGTGGCCGTAAACTGCTGTTTTCTGCGTGTCTTCGGGTGGCAGCTTTTGTCGTCCGTTTTCGTTTCCAGGCGCGCTGATACTCTCCTAATCGTGCTCCAAATCAGAATTGTGCCTTCCCCCAGGCACAATGAAGCGTTTCTGTAGATTAACGTCCGTTCGTATCGAGATCACTGTCCGCTTATTCACAGATGCTCGATGCTGGCGTTTGTTTTTTGTTGTTCCGGATACTAGAAACTTCATTAGGAGGGTGTTCGTCTCATTGAGCTTCGGTGAATTTCAAATCTGCTTTCTTTTATTGTGTGTGTGCCATGGGATTCACTTCGTCAAACCTGAACTTGACAGTGTTTACGGCGTTGCGTTAGTCGCGCCGCTTCCGTCGGCGATTGTGTTCGTGTAACTCGTCGCGTGCTTGATGCATGTGGGGGCGTAGACGTCCGGTGGCGAGCTGCGCTGTGTAGGGATGGCATAGTTCGGCGTGTTGAGGACGTTGCTTGAATTGACGTGTGCGTTGCGTATGATGCGGGAGCCGACTGGCTTTTCGTTTAGTGTGCGGTAGCGTGGCGTTTTCGTAGGGTGGCATGGCTGATCGGTCAAAGTCATTGCGGCTGCGTGCTCGCAGTTGCCGTGGTTGTTTCGGAAGTGAAACCATTGTGGTGGGGAAGCGGGGGTAGTTCGTGCCGTCCGTTCGGTCCCACATTCCTTGGCGTCGCAAGCGTGACTTCATTGTTAGGGCATTCGATGCCTTCGTCTGGATCGGGTTCATTCGTTGTCGTTTTTGTTGTGTCCGTGTCGTCGCTCAAGCCCTCGTCTTTTGCCCGTTGTTTCGATAATGCTATAATCGCTATCTCTCCCATACAAGCAGGCTCCGTTCGTCCCGAGTCCGCTTGGTCGTCGCGGTTGCGTCCTCTTGTACGAAATAGTGTTTATCGTGTGAGTCTCGGTCGGAGCGCGGATGCCGGGGATCTTGTTCGTTCTGGCTCGGACATGCCGCATGCGCTGGCCGTGTCGTTGCTCGTCGACGGACCTACCTGCACGAGTGTGATGTCGTTCGTCCGCTGGACTCGGGCTCAAGCAGCGGGTGTCGGAGAGCTCGTACGTTCCGGTAGGGTTGAACCGCGTGCGCTGGGTCTTTTGTTGCTTGTGGCCACGTGATTTCTGAGGTTTTAACATTCGCTGGCCAAGTCGGGATAGCAGCAGCGCGAGCGGAGGATGTCGCGAATAGCAGTTTCTTCTGTGTGTGCTGGCTTGGTGGCGTTCCATGCGCTGTGCATTTCGTTCGCCGTGGTCAGCTCGACTGGTTCAAGTTGGATGTCGTTCGTCACCTCTGGTGCGTTTCGTGCGCTGTGCGCCTCGTTTTATCTAGGACACTCCCCTATAATTGGTGTGCGGTCGTTCGGCACGTATGGTGCATTTCGGGCGCCGTGCGTCTTGCTCGCTTGTCGCGGCCATATCTAAAAATCCGGATGCCATGTCGTTGGTTGCGTGGACCGGCGCCGGGACAGCACGAAAGAGGAACGGGCGAAAGAGGAACGGACGACACTGCAATACCTCGCGCTACGCAGCGCGAAGTTGCAAGTTTCACGGCGCAACCGCCACAAGTACTCCCTCCCTGATGTGTTTACCTCTTGGCTAAGGCTTGCGTGTTCGCCGATCCACACGGCGGACCAAAACGATTATTTGGACCGCGGTCCGCGCATCCCGTGATAAGACGTCACCAGTTCGCGCGCCGCCGTTGGACCGCGCAGGACCGCGGCCTTCGCGGTCCAAATATTCGCCGAGGCTTTTCGGCCCGCAGTCTCGACGGCGGACCACGACATCATAACAGCGGCCGCGTCGCGTGGGCGGAGCCGCATCCAGTTGCGCCAATAGAGAATAGCGCGGGTAGCGCGGCTGTTTCGAAGCGCTTACAATCGCGACGCATACTTCATTCGCGCTTTTTCTTGAGTCCTGACTCTTACTAGTGCGATGTTAGCTATGATTATCACTTTGTTTCACGCATGTGGACCACAATTTAGGGAAGAGTTCGGTTCCAGCGAGCGGTGACGAGCCGTATGCAGCCCGGATCGCCCCGCCGTCGCCGCTCGTCGTGTCGCCTTCATGCGAACGACGGCGGCGGCTGCGTGAGCACGCCCTCCCGGCTTGCATGCGGGTGGCCGTTATTGTGGGGATGAAAGGTTTCGTGCAGGCTCGTGCTTTACAACATGTTGTCGCGGCCAAACGGCACCTGTGTTCACCCTTCTGGCTTGTGAGTTCAGACGGTCGGCCATTCGCAGTCCGCTCAGCCGGCCCGCCGTGTGGATGCGCTCTGCTTTGGATCGGACCGCGGCGGACCGTGACGTCTCATCACGTGACCGATTGGACGGCGGACTCCGTCCGTCGTGTGTTCGGGACGCAGGGAAAGGCGTCAGGGTGGCGCGTCGCTTCTTTCTTTCTCTCCAGGGATGCTATCACGGTGCCAGGAAAGGAGCTGAGGGCAACAGGCAACGGGATGCCTCTCATTGGTCGATGGCGTGGGTTAACCGAGGTCAGCAAAACAAACAAACAAAAAAGCGGATTTTTCGCCGCCTTGTGCCACCGGTTGCACACTCTTTCTTTGTACTTTCACGCTCGCGCTCCCGGTGCCGGCGCGCCAACGAGGCGGCTCAGCGAAGAGGGGAAAAAAAAAATCGCCCTTCAGATGCATTTCTGACTCCGTGCTCTGGTGTTTATTTTTTTTTCTTAGTTTCATGACGTACAGTTCCCGTAATAGCTCGAAAGCGCGGCAACGTTTAGTCGTTGTGTGCTCCATTGTACATATAAATAATGCACTGTCGACGCCCGTAGCGTCAGAAAGCGCACGGCTGTTAGCCAAGCTTGTATGGCTACGGTTCCGTGTATAATTCATGTCTGTAAATAAGAACTCCCGAGACTCCATGTGTCTTCGAAGCGCGCGGGGTTGTAGCCTGAGACTTTCACTTTCATATCACTTTCGTATTTATGTCTGGGTTCAAATATCCCTGTTTTATTTTTGTTGAACAAAGCTGATAAATAGGAAGCATGGTACCAGCTTTAGTAGCGGGGGTATATTTTGCCAATATGAAGCCCTCGATTAAGGATTCTTTTAACTTTTGGCCGAGCGGCTGAATCGCGGGGCAGTTGGCCAGTTGTAGAGAGGGCACATTATGTACATAAAGCTACTTAACGGTGACCCCAGTAGCTCCCATGTATACAGCGGGGCGTGATATTAAAGGGGCACTGACACAAAAATTTTGCATCTTGTTTTTTTTGTTGCGATAAGTAGCTAGTGACCTACTTATAACCTGTAGAAACCTCATTTGCTTCAGCGTGCGACGGTTGTTTAATTAGGGGCATTTTCAATACGGCCAGTCGCAGTTTCGGTTTCAGCGAGTGCTGCGAAACGATGGATTTTGTGGATTTTGTGTGAACAAAGCTGACCACGTGACCGTGGGAGGGATATCACACTTACAGAGCAGAGCCGCCGTAGCACTGTCGAATCCGCATCGACGGCAGTTTCTGCGAATGCCCCCCCGTACTGATCTCGTGAGGCGCCTAATTAAAAAGCGACCGTGGATGTGACGCAGGCGCTGCGAGTGCAAATGCTACCGCGGCTAACGAACGACGCGCGACGCTCGAGACGGTGGGTGGCAAGACGCGCGCTGGGAGCAGCCGGCCGGTCTGCCTACAGGTCCGCCTACAGATGTGTTCGGCTTAGCACTGCGGCGGATATTCGAGTGCCGCTCTCGTAAGCGGTGCAGATGACAATTTTTATTGCAACCCGCCATGGCATCATTAACTCCTTTCTCATGTAAGCCACCATGGTCGGGACTTGGGGACAATTTCGTGCAGCGGTAACAAGCTATCACTCGAGCTACCTGCGCCGGCGTGGGCCACTTCGCGGCCGTGGCAGCCGCCTGCACAGCGACCGTGCGGCTTGCTCAGTGGCCTTTTCGTGCCTCCGGCGCGTTTCCGCATCCAATGGTAATAAACAGTAATAGAAACAGAGTGCCTGGAATCGCTGTAGAACTTTGGTCGCGGCCAGCTGCCCGATGAGCTGACGAAATCACGGAGCCTCCGCCGCCAACGATCGGGTCGTTCGTTCTCCAGAGCAGAAGCTCCGCCCTCCGGCCCTCCGATTGGAGCGGCGAGCCGGCAGTGCGGAAGCGGCAAACACAAACTCGTGACGTGTTTGGATGTTGTTTATTTACACTTGCGCGTGGTCCTCTGCTGGCCGCTCGGTTGCGTTTCGCACACTTCAAAATTGATTTTAAATATGTTCTAGGCTGTATTCACCGCTGATATTTTGCAGATGATGTATATGTGTTCCCACCAATCTATCTCCGAAGTTATCTCGCCTTCAAAATTTTGTGTCAGTGCCCCTTTAAGTTGCAATAATAAATTATCTTTATGACAGACACAGACAGACAGACTGACAGGCCAACATTGTCCCGCTCAAGTGGCCAAAGAAAGGCTATCGTCTTTAAAACCAGCTGGAAAGAGACGCTGCCGCCACTGTTCCGCATTCAGCGAACATTGCGCAACCGTACCCCTCGCAAGCGCCGCCAGCCCGCAATGTAACAGATAAACAGAAAGACGAAAACCGGCTACCGCGCGAAAAGCCAAAGAGGGAAGTCCCCCCGCGAGAAAGGGACAGGACAGGGGCGCTACGCGTCGTTGTGTCTATTTCCGTTAACAGCACGGTCAAAACCCCCACGGGTCTGACCTTAATCACTTATTTTTGTGTGTGTGTGTGTGTGCGGTTAACCAGAGCGCCCGACACAAATTTGCTGCACCTGGCGACACGACGACGGTGGGCCCGATTCGCGCCTCGGTCAAACAGCTCGCGGCAGACGTGCCGCGACTTGGCGGCACACAGCGCCGCCGAGTCTACTCTCCTTTTCCCATCGAGACGGCCGCACCAAATCATGCCTGGGACGACCGGCCCGAAAAAGACATGCAGCAAGTAGACCCTGGAGACGGCGCCGCTGAGTAGCCTTCCCTTTCTTGTCGTGGCTCGGCTGACGCAATCCCTTCGCTTTCAAACTGCGGCCAGTGATAGTCCTGATTGGAAAGATTCGAACTGCACGCGGCTGCGGCGGAACCCCGGGGGATAAAACCAGCCCTGAAGCAGCGGCTGTGCAGCGGCATTTCATTGGAGGCACTGAGTTGAGAAGTGCTATCGCCTTTGTGCGAGCCATGTAACACTCTTGCTACCTTTGTATATAGTGTATATAAATGCAGCTTAAAATCGCTGTCGGCTCGACAACTTCATCGCTCTGCTCTGCGCCGCGTCGATGACGGACTGAGCAGGGCAACGTCGCAACAGTGCTGACTGAGCAGGAATGGCCCAGTCCAAACAGTGTGCGTGTGTGTTCGGGGGGGGGGGGGGAGGGGGGGCGTGGAGGGGGTATCGCTCGCAGTCGAGGGCCGCAGGGCACCCAGTTGCTGCCGGTGCTTGGCAGCCGTTCCAGCAGTGTCGAACTGCGCTGCCGTGCTTCGTGCACTCGAGAACAAAGTTTGCAGACGCGTTTTTTGGAGGCGTGATAGCTTGCATTGACGTCACTGTATTGCCGTGTTGGTTGGTTGGTTACACCGTGGAAATCTGCAGCTCTTATCTCGAGCAGTGCGGATGAAGCTGACAGCGATCGATCAAAAAAAGCGGTGGCGTCGTTATGTGCAATCCACATGTTTTACGAGATGTTCCAAGACGTGAGCTCAAGCGACAATCCCAGCGTCTGGCGTTGGCGTTCATCACTTCAAAACGATTCCTTCACGAGGCCTCCCACAGTGCGAGCTTAAACTCGACAGTAGCTGCTAGCGAGGGGTGTGCGCCCGCCTGTAAACAGTAGTGAAGGGTAGGGGAATAACAACCACCGAAATTCATCATCATCGTCAGCGTCGTCATTACACGGTGGCATAAACGAGAAGCGGCGAATGGGGTTGCCACTCGAAAGTAAAGCCATTCGAAAGCAAAACTCTCCTTCAGCGGCAAGATGCCAGAGCTCTGCGACAAAATATGTGAGGCTAAACAAGGCGTCTCACGCGTTCAACTGGATATTATGATGTCCGATTCACAACTCACAAACGTACTTAGGTGTACCCGGATATTTTATTTCCATTGCTGGGGCAAATTCCACCGCCGCGGTTGCACGGTGGGGGCTGTACGCTCACTTGTAAATGGCACTACACGAGACCATATTACTAGCGAACCTGAGCAAAATGTTTCAAAACGGGAACCTAATAAAACCATATGAGCGCACGTACATCAGCCAAATTGTCGCTTCAATACACACAGCGAAATGGTGCGGACAATTTCGGTGAGACAAACGTTACAAACCACGTAGTCGGTTTGACGCGAGTTACGTAAACTAACTGCGACTGTTGAAATGAGCGGTTCGGTTCACAAAACGACTACACAGCGCGACATGCGTCTACGGAAACTTCTGAAAACCGAAAAAGAGGGATTTCAGTACGCCTAATGCGTCCATTGTTAGCAGCCTCCACCACCTCTCCCCTAAAACAACTGGAAGGGAGCACGCGCAATGAAGCCGCCATGCGTTCACAGGCCGCGTCAACAAAAATAACTGCGGCAGTCAACAAGTGCCGTAGAAGAGCAACTGCGGCCGCGTTTCCCGCCGGGCCCTCACCCCCTCGTTTTTCCCTCTTCACCGTGACCCCTTTGCAAGCGACCGCCGCGAAACGCTTACAGCGCCAAACATGGACCGGGAAAGGGGGGAGGTGCAGTTTTCGTTGTCTAATTTTGACATCCTTGACAGTTAAGCTGCACAGCGGCACTGCTAATGTTTGCGACTCGTACACGCGCGTCCAAACTCGAGCTCGTGATAAAACTTGCTTGCAGTACTGTACTCACGAGTGCACATAATCAAGAGTGCAAGCGGTCGCAAAACCAGTATTCATGAGTATTGTACTCCTGAGTACTGTGTACTCATGAGTACTATGTACTCATGAGTACTGTGTATTCACGAATACTGTGTACTCATGAGAACTGTGTACTCATGAGTACTATGTACTCATGAGTACTGTGTACTCATGAGAACTGTGTACTCATGAGTACTCATACTCATTAGTACTCAAACTCGTGAGTACTCATACTCATGAATGCTGTACTCATGAGTACTCATACTCATGAGTAGTGTACTCATGAGTACTGTACTCACGAGTAGTTGACTTACCCCTGTACTCACTCGTCATCATACTCACTTTTTTTTCTGGGTGTGTACTCACTCATCATCGTACTCACTCGTGAGTTTGAGTACAAATGAGTACAAATGAGTGTACTCACGAGTGAGTACGCCGACCTATGCCGGTAAGTAATATTTTTTTATAGTGTAGGGGGAGGGGTGCGGACCTGTTGTTGAGAGCGAGGAGGGTAGCGTGATGCGGGAGAGAAGGAGTGGGGGAGAGGGCGCACCTGGAACGGCTGTTGCGGACGCCGAGGATCGCCAACGCCGGGTGACATCGTGAGTTAAAGAAATGCTCTGCATTTAAAAGCCTGCAGAGCAGACGCCTCGGCATTCGATTCTGCGACGCTCGCCGACGCAAGTCACTTTGCTGACCGCTGCTTCGCCGCCTCTGTATTCTTTTGAGTTCTTAGGGGAGCACAAGTTCGCTCCAATAAACTTTTTTCTCCTTCAAAACAACTGCGTCGTCCTTGGCTTCGTGACAATATCTTTCAACAGTCCTTGATGTCTGGTCAACTTCCAGATGGTTCGGACGTGGTTTAAGTGGTTCCCGTTTTTAAAAGTGGCAGTAAACACTCACTTGATAATTATAGACCCACCTCGTTCACGTCAATCTACTGCAAATTGCTGTAGCATATTATCTCTTCCCATGTTCGCCGTCACCTCGAGTCAAATAACTTCTTTTTTCCTTACCAGCATGGTTTTAGCAAAGGCTTATCGTGTGATACCCAATTGTTCTAATTAACAACCGATCTCCATTTCAATATGAATGAAAATAAACAAACTGATTGCGTATTCATCGATTTTTCCAAGGCGTTTGACCGCGTTGCCCATTGCCGCTTAACATCCAAATTATCTGCACTTAGACTCGATTCCTTAACCCTTTCGTAGGGTTAAGGAATCGAGTCTTCTTTCTTTCTTTCTTTCTTTCCTTTCTTTCCTTTCGCAAACAATTCACTATGGTTAATAACTACGCCTCTAATCCCTCTGATGTCATCTCGGGTGTTCCACAGGGTAGTGTTCTCGGACCTCCATTATTTCTAATCTACATAAATGATTTGCCAAATAACATATCTCCCAATATAAAACTATTCGCTGACGATTGTATAATATATCGAGCTATTAACAATGACGGCGAACACCTTACCCTTCAAACAGACCTTAACCTAATTAGTGACTGGTGTAACGTGTGGCAGATGTCTCTTAACGCTTCCAAGTGCCGTGCTATGGCCTTCAGTCGTAAACACAATAATTCCAATTATTCCTACTCTATTAAAAATGATACAATAGTTCAGTGCCTTTCTTACAAATACTTAGGCGTTAATCTAACACCCAATCTTTCATGGTCGGCGCACATTAGTGTTATTTGTGCCAAAGCCTCAAAAACATTAGGTTATCTCCGTCGAAATCTGCGAAATTCTCCAACAAGCATCCGTAAACTGGCCTATTTCACTTATGTGCGCCCCCAGCTGGAATTTGCGTCTTCAGTCTGGTCTCCTTTCCAGGATTACTTAACCATAACGATAGAGTCTATACAAAACAGAGCAGCCCGGTTTATATCTCGCAATTATAGCACTCATTGCAGTGTAGCAACATTAAAACAAGAACATTCTATTTCAACATTGCACATTCGCCGCTCTGTTGCACTGTTATGTTTCCTACACGAATATATTCACAGCAGAAGACTGTCTACGCTACCCCTAACAGCACCATTGCGCATGTCCAGACGCCTGCGCAATCACCTTTGCTTCACGCGCATCTACGGCAAAATGAAGGCATTCAACTTATCAGCGCTTCCTAAGGCCATATCACTGTGGAACGATCTTCCCGACTACATCGCCTCTATCACCGAGCCAGATTCATTTCGCGAACGTGTGTGTAACCATTTTTCATCGCAATAATATCGCTTTAGCTTCAAGCCTAGTTTCACGCTTCTCTTTGGTTCTCTTTAGTTTTTGCTGTACTCACCGTGGTCTTGCAATTTATGTTGGTACAGGCCTCCGTAAGGCTGGCAGTATGTGTTTTTGGACAATGCGTGTGTATGTTGTACACCTGGGCCTTCCGATTTTTTTTACTACGCTTTACCTCTGATGTATGTTATTGTACTCCCAGTTTTTGTCGCTCAGCCGCACTGCCGTTGCTGATCACTTGAATTCTATACCTTTGCCTTCCGAATGTTTTTACTGTGTTTCTTTCATGTACCCTGAATTTCTTGTTATCCAAGCTTTCTGCATATCGGCATACCTTCGCGTTATTACATTTATTTGAGTGTCAGTTACTACTCATGTTTTGCCACGATGTTGTGTTACTTTTTGTGTATTCCTTGTTGTTTATGATCGCCCTATTGCTCTTTGAAGTTTGTATCCCCCTTACTCAATGCTCTCATTGAGCTTGTAAACTATCATAAATAGATAAATAAATAAATAAATAAATAAATAAATAAATGAATAAATAAATAAATAAATAAATAACTAAACTTCGTGCCCTGCACTGTTTTTGATCAGATTTTATGACTGCCTATTTAAAAACAAATGTTATGTTATATTCGCCATAACAACAGTGCCTTGTGAATGACGAAGCGTGGATTTTAAATTAGTTGCGGTATGTGATGCTGATCTCAGCTACACTTGGGATACCGATTGCTATGGTAGTAAAAAGTGCGCATGAGCGACCTGAATACAAGTTACTTATATGTGTGTGCTCTGTCCAATAAAAGTTAGTTGAGAGTTTGCGCTTGTCCCGTACTTTCTGGATGTGTTGTTTTTTCGCACTAAATCCGTGTTTATTCACCAACATGAGCCACCTCGCCCAACAACAACCTCTTCCAAAATGGCGGGTTTTCGCTGTTGGCAGTGCGACTGAGCCATCTGCTTGCGCTGCATGCAATGGTCGTCCACCGGCTCTAGTACAGTTAATGTACTGTGGCTGAACTCCAGTGCCCGTAGAATGGCCGAACTTCCAGCAGCTCTAGTCCGGCTGGGGTCCGACGACCGCATCTCGGCTAACTTCTGGTGGCCGTACTTCGGCCGCACACGGGTGGCTTTTGAATGGCCGTAGCCCTACGGCCAGAATCTGGCCGTGTGAACGAAAGCCGGTCGACCGGCCGACGGAGACCAGCCGTTGGATAGCTTTGGGAGTACGACCGTGTACGGCCAAAAGGCCCACATTTGGACACGGGCCGTAAACGTCTGCCGGAAAAAGGTCGGATGGAAAATCACTGGCCAAAGCACACCGGCTTGAGGTAGGCCGAACGCTCCTGTGCTGCCTGGGATTTTACTCATCACGATGGTTTTTACGAATCGTATGAGTGTGCCTTCCTTTATACCCCTATTCTTGTTAGCAACTCTGCAGAGGAGTCGTATGGTGAGCTGAGTGCTGTTCTCCAAATGAAGATTGTCTGTTTGATGTGACCATTAGATTGCAATTGTAGGTCGACGATTGTAACGGTGTTTGCGACTGGGATCTTCTGGTTGTTGGCGTAGACGCAGCAGTCGGGTTTCAACGGATCTCTCTTCCGTCCCCTACTGGTGGGCCGGTGTACAAACAACTCGGATTTCTCAGCAGAGCAGTCCAGTCCTCGTTCTCAAACGTACTCTCGCACCTTGTCTACTGCCTCTTGTAGGGCGTCTTGAATGTGCGCATCGCTGCAGCCGCCAGTTCACAGCGTGATGTCGTCGGCGTACAGACCGTGGCGAAGGCCTTTCTTATTGTCAGTCTCAATGGCAGGCCTAGACATGACACGTTGAAAACAAAAGGGGAAAGAACAGAGTCTTGAGGTGTACCCCTACCACCCAGTGCAAAATCACCATATTCAAGGCTGCTGAAGGAAAGGGAAGCAGTCCTGTTTATAAGAATTCTCTTCTGCAAATGTATACCCGCTTGCCTGCGCCGATCTTGGCTAGCCCCTCTAGTATCGCTTCGTGTCTGACTTTATCAAAAGCATTACTGAGGTCAAGACCTAAGATTTATCTCGTGTCCAAAGGAGGAAGATTGTCTCCATTGAATATTTGATGCTTGATTTGTAACATAATATCCTGGGTCGAATGCTCTGCCCTGAACCCTATCATAGTGCGCGGGTATAGGAAATTGTCGTCCACGTAGTTGCTGATACGGTTACGCATGACGTGTTCGAGGAGTTTGACAATACAAGACGTTAGAGAGATTGGTCTTAAGTTGTCAATTTAAAGCTTTTTCCGGGTTTAGGCAACACGAATATTTTTTTCAGTCTTAAGATTTTGGGAAGGTTGCCTCTGAACCAGCACTAGTTTATGAATTTGGCGTCGAGGCTTCTGAGCGTCTTGTTGTATATGCCATCGGGCTCCGGTAAGAACTCCGTCCGCAGCTTCTGAACAAACGCACCACGGAGTTCCTCGACGGTCACTGGTCGGACAAGTAAGGGGTTCTCGGATTCGGAGTAGTTCGGGAGCCTGAGGGGGGAATCGGAGCCGACGTACGTGTCTTTTGATTACTTGTGTGTGCTCGGCATTTGTTCCGTTGTACACGTGGAGAATTCTGTGAAATTTACTTTCTGCATGGTTTTACCCGACTCAGGATTCATAAGGCATCGCAGAATGTTCAATGTTTTGGGGAGCCAGATCTGGATATCTATGCATTCGCACATTTCGGGCCATTGCTGGCGCGACAGACGGTTCGCGTATTCTTCAATTTCGCAGTTTAAGCTAGCTATTCGTCTTCTCAAGGTACGGCTGGGTTTTGCTTCTTAAAGGAGCCATGAAGAGAAAACACAAGTTTCGTTCATTCGAAAGATTGCCTCGTTAGAACCATAACGACACCACTTATAACGCAAACTTCGCTCAAATAAGCTACATAATTAGGAAAAAAAGAAATGGCCATGCGACCCACCAGCTCATTTTCCGCAACAGAACCTGTGATGTCACTTGCGAATGCTCTGCGATTGGCGGAGGCCGGCAAAAGCAAACGCGTGTTAGGCAGGGCTTACAGTTTGCATAGCGAGCTAAATGCCCGTGAAACATACTGCACATTCTTTTTATGGCAAAGAACGGTGGAGTAAACGGTTGAAGGTCCGAACTAACACGCAAGCGTGTGCGCCAATGATTACGAAACTAGCGCCGGCCGAGCTCGACATCTCGCCGTCGCGCAGACGAATTTTCGGGTTCGAGGCTCTTCGGGGCCAACGAACCGTTCCAGCACGCACAGCCGCGACCTTGCTTTGTGTCGTAATCCCTTCACAGGAGGTTGGCCGTCATATCGCCAACCAGCAAAGGTAAAAATAGAAACGAGGGGAGTAAGGAACAGCCAGAAGCGACGAGATAGTGCCAGTCGTCGCGTAAGTTTCGAATGGTGTTGGCTTGCTGCTGTCGTTACGACCTCGTTTCCAGTTTACAACCGCTGAAAACTTCAGTTTGTTCGAGTACTTTACAATGAAATTTTGTTGCTGCGTTTTGAAATACCCATGTAGTACGGGCAAATCGTCGAGGGAGTGCGACATCCCCGCCGGTGAGGAGATCTCCTTTCATGTGCTGCCCAACGACGAACCTAGGCGAAGCAAGTGGCTACGTTTTGTGAACTTTGCAAACGGAGGAGAAAGAGAGCTAAAGGAAGTACGAGTATGCTCGCTTCATTTCCGAGGAAGTGATTACGGCAGGGACCCTTACGTTAGCTCACTCCTGGGACATGCTGGCGCTCGTCGCCGACTTCGTCAAATCGCTCTGACGTGGGAAAAAAATGCCGTAAACACCGCGCATTGAAGCTCGTATCTTTCTGGTCGAAGCAGAGAGCTCGCGCGAACGGCTTTCCATACACGACACCGGCCAACTGGCATAAGCGATACTGCTACTGAAATTGAACTATTATTAACCGTAATCAAAATACGGCACATACGTATCAGTCTGTATTCATCCGTCGCGTCGGGGCTGACGAGGCAGCGGTGCCGACGGCTGGGCGTTCGTCTGTTGTGGCTATCGCGGAATGGTCGCTTTCCCGTCCACCGCGTATCCCACAACTCTTGCTGCTCGTGCACTTAGAAGCATTGAGCGTTTTAGTGGTGTGAGGTTGTTAAATGCAAGCCCGAGCTCCTCGGCGAGAGTTTTGTTCTCCGGATCAGGCGATTCCATGACTAGGGCTGCGGGTGCACTAGGTTTTACTAGTATTTTTAAAATGGCCGCCGTCTCGATCGACTCCCGCGTGTGGGTGCTATATGGAGTCGACATACTAAGTATCTGTTTCATGGACCGGCTCTATGACGCCTTGTACACGTCACGGAATGTTCAATTTTAGCGGGAGATTTAAAATTTTGGCTTAAATTGCCTTATTTCTCAGTGAATAAAGCATCATTTGCTTCCGGGAAAGCGCTTGGGGTACTATGAAACACCTAATCTTTCGAATAAAACAAACTTTTGTTTTCTCTTCATGGCTCCTTTAAGTCATTTTTATAATCGCTGCTTGGCTTCCCACATGCGAAGTAGGTGGGAATCAGCTGTCGACAAACTCGCTTCCTCTGGTATGGTTTTCGTAGATATCTCGACGTGCACCTTCAGCTGTGCTGACCATGTTTCGATATCGGTTACGTCCGGCATACCAGCATCGTGGTCATCATCATCATCATCATCATCATCATCATCATCATCATCATCATCATCACCACCAGCCTATCTACGCCCACTGCAGGGCAAAGGCCTCTCCCATTATTCTCCAATTATCTCGGTCCTGTGCCAACTGTGACGAATTTATCCCCGCAAACTTCTTTATCTCATCTGCCAATCTAACTTTCTGCCGCCCCCTGCAACGCTTGCCTTCTCTAGGGATCCACTCTGTTACCTTTAATGACCAGCGGTTATCTTGCCTTCTCATTACATGCCCTGCCCACGTCCATTTCTTCTTCTTAATTTCTACTAATATGTCTTTAACACCAGTTTGCTCCCTGACCCACTCCGCTCTCTTCTTGTCCCTTAATGTTACACCTATCATTTTCCGCTCCATTGCCCGCTGAGTCGTTCTCAATTTAAGTTGAACCCTCTTAGTGAGCCTCCAAGTTTCTGCCCCGTAGGTGAGTACCGGTAAGATGCAGCTGTCATACACTTTCTTCTTCAGCGGCAATGGTAGGCTGCTAGTCATTATCTGAGAATGTCTGCCATATGCACCCCACCCCATTCTGATCCTTCTAATTATCTCTGCCTCATGGTTGGGATCTGCGGTCACAACTTGTCCTAAGTAGATATATTCGCTTACCACTTCCACTGCCTCGCCACCTATCTCAAACTGCTGTGGTGTCCCGAGGTTATTGATCATTACTGTAGTTTTCTGCATATTAATTTTCAGGCCCACGGTTCTACTCTGTTCGCCCAGTGCGGAAAGCATGCTTTGCAATTCGTCCCCCGAGTTACTTAGCAAGGCAACGTCATCAGCAAATCTGAGGTTACTGAGGTATTCTCCATTAACCCTTACTCCCACCTGTTCCCAATCCAACCTTCTGAATACTTCTTGTAAGCATGCTGTGAATAACATTGGAGAGATTGTGTCTCCTTCTCTGACACCCTTCCTTATAGGTATTTTACTGCTCTCCCTATGGAGGATGATGGTAGCTGTAGACCCATTGTAGATATCCTCTAGTATTCTTACATAATGCTCATCTACTCCCTGGTTCCGTAATGTCTGAATGACTGCTAGGGTTTCGACCGAGTCAAATGCTTTCTCATAATCTATGAAGGCTATATATAGGGGTTCAGTATCCTCAGCGCACTTCTCTATCACCTGATTGATCGTGTGAATATGGTCCATTGTTGAATAACCTTTAGGGAACCCTGCTTGTTCTTTAGGTTGACAGAAATCTAAGGTTGCAGAGATTCGGTTAGCGATTACCTTGGTAAATACCTTGTAGACGACTGACAGTAAGCTGATCGGCCTGTAATTTTTCAAGTGCTTCATGTCGCTTTTTCTTATGGATTAGGATGATGTTCGCGATCTTCCAAGATTCCGGTACACTTGCTGTCATTAGGCATTGCGTATACAGGTTTGCCAGTTTTTCAAGTACAATTTCTCCGCCATCCTTCAAGAGGTCTGCTGTTATCTGATCCTCACCAGGTGCTTTGCCCCCTTTCATTTCTTTCAAAGTCTTCCTTACTTCTTCGGTCGTTACTGGTGGGATGTCTATCTCCTCTGAACTACTGTCTCGTTCGGCATCATCCTGTATGTCCCGGCTACTGTACAGATCCCTATAGAACTTCTCGGCCACTGTGACTATTTTATCCCTATTTGTGATGACATTGCCTTGCTTATCTTTGAGTGCATACATCTGATTTTTCCCCACGCCAAGACGTCTCTTCACTGCTTTCAGGCTACCTCCGTTCTTTACAGCGTATTCGATCCTCTCCATATTATACTTCCTTATGTCAGCTGTCTTACGCCTATTGATAAACTTCGAGAGCTCGGCTAGTTCTATTCTGTCAGCTGCGGTGGAGATTCTCATGGTTTGCCGTTTCCTGATTAGATCTTTCGTCTCCTGCGAAAGTTTACCAGTATCCTGTCTAGCCATAGTGCCCCCGACTTCTACTGCACACTCCGTGATAATGCGTGTAAGGTTGTCGCTGGCTTCCTGTGTCGTAGGCTCGGCTTCCTTGTTAAGGGCGGAATATCGGTTCTGCAGCGCGATCCTGAATTCTTCTACTTTACGTCTTACTGTTAGCTCGTTTATCGGCTTTTTTCGTACTAGCTTGTTGCGGTCCCTCCTCAAATCTAGCCTAATTCGAGATCTTACCATACGGTGGTCACTACACCTTACCCTTCCGAGCACTTCCACATCCTGCACGACGCCAGGGTTATCGCATAATATGAAGTCTATTTCATTTTTGTGCTCCCCATTCGGGCTCCTCCAGGTCCACTTCCGACTCTCCCGTTTACAGAAGAAGGTATTCATTATGCGGAGGTTATTCCGTTCTGCAAACTCAACTAGTAGGTCCCCCCTGCTATTTCTACAGCCCAGACCAAAGTTCCCAACTGCCTTGTCTCCAGCCTGATTCTTGCCTACTTTTGCATTGAAGTCCCCCATAACTACGGTATACTGTGTTTTTACTTTAGCCATTGCCGATTCCGCATCTTCATAGAAGCGTTCCACTGCTTGGTCATCGTAGCTGGACGTGGGCGCGTAGCCCTGCACCACCTTGAGCTTGTACCTCTTATTGAGCCTAATTACAAGACCTGCTGCCCTTTCGTTAATGCTATAGTATTCGTCTATGTTGCCAGCTATGCTTTTATTGACTAGAAATCCCACTCCCAGTTCTCTTCTGTCCTCTAGACCACGGTAACATAGGACGTGTCCATTTTTCAGCACCGTAAAGGCTTCGCCTGCCCTCCTAACCTCGCTAAGCCCTATTACATCCCATTTAATGCCCTCTAATTCCTCGAACAACACCTCGAGACTTGCTTCGCTAGATAAGGTTCGCGCGTTAAACGTTGCCAGGTTCAGATTCCATTGGCGGCCTGTCCGTATCCAGGGATTCTTAGCACCCTCTGCTGCGTCACAGGTCTGACCGCCGCCGTGGTCAGTTGCCTCGCAGCCGCTGGGGACTGAGGGCCGAGGGTTAGTTGGCGTATTCATGGGAGGTTGTGGCCATTACTACACCAGGGTGGCCAATCCTGCACTGGTGAGGGAGTGCATTACCGGCAATGGTCGCCGGGGTCAGGCCGCACCCCAAGCCCCTTGTGCAATTCCATCAATACGTGGTTTTTTTTTTTAATCCGGTGGGAATTGTCCGGCGCCGGAATTCGAACCATGGTCCTTCTGCGCGCGAGGCGCGTGTTCTACCTCTACGCCATCGCAGCATCGTGGTAACACTCCGCAAGTCTCAGGGTTCCAACGTCGTCCCATTCGACAACCTTGATTTTGTTCCCTTTGGGTTTATCTGGGCCAGCACTGATTCCGGTGGACATAATCAAGGCGTCGTTCCCCAGATTTTCCTGGGTGTCATTCCAGGTAACCTGATATACGTACGTAATAAAAGCGAGATCTGAAGCAGTGTCCGGGCTTGGTGATTTCCCAGAGTTGTTTACCCATGTTGGTATCTCTGGCGTATTCCCAAGCCGTACAAGGTACGTAGAATCATCCACTATGAGTAGGGGTTTCCTTTTTTGCGATGTCCACTGCCTTCCGCAGAAGACTTGAGAAATTATGCTTTTTCCGAGTGCCACTGTAGGCTTTTAGGACAAAAAGGCTATTTTCCTTTTGCCTTGTTATCTTGGAAAAAATCTCTATAAGCACGTGCTAAATCAATGGGGTTCCGATTTCATGTTGTATTACAGGAACGTTTCTCCTGGTCAGCGTGCAGACTGCGGGTTTGCACTTGCTCTCGTCACCCGTATTTGAATAGAAAGCTTTATATTTTACTACTTCGGCTAAGCATTCAACCTCGTGCAGTGCTGTGACATCAGGCGTTTCGGCGACGGAAAGGTGTGCAATGTGCTGCTAGATGTGTCCTCTCTTCAGACGAAATTCCCTGCAGTTCTATTGCCATGCGTTGTAGCTTTCAATAATGTTGGTGCTGTTGTTGTTATTCCTATCTATGCCGAGTATTGTGGTTACCTGTTGTCAGGTCCCCGCCAATGCTGCAATTTTTTCAATGCTGGTCTCATTTGGGAACTGTATATATATAAGGACAATGATGTTTTGTAGGCATGTACCCATTTCCAGCACCCTATGTGTACTTTTTTCTCATCCGTATTTGCATTATTATGGAGTTCCTGCTATCTATGTAACCCCTCCTGCGAAGACCCGGACAAGTTCTGCTGTATGAGAAAATAAAATATTGGCTGTGTATGTGTTCACCTCACTGCAAATGTCATCGAAAGACGACAGCCTTCTACTGTCCCTGCCACGTACATGTCTGTCTCCTCGCTCCCGCCCACCTCTCACGCTATGGGACTCTGATAAACAAGGTGGAGATTTTTATTTGTTTATTTATTTACTTATGAAATATCCTACAAGGGGTAACGTCTAAAGTTGCGAAATTGACAAGAATAGTAAAAGGCACGCAAAAAGGAACACAATCCAAGAAGAACTGAGACAGCAAATCGGACGTAACTACATTTCTACAAAGAGGTTTTCTCAAGCCATTTCAATGTTGCAGCGTTTGACTGCTCCACCGTCAGTTACTGGAACCTTTTTTTTACTGTTTGACTTCTTAGAAAGCCGCCACGAGGCCTGGCTTTTATGTTTCGGGTGGAAGGATTGTTTTCAATGCGTATTTCATACTAGCTGTAGTGAAACTGAAGTCGCCACGTTTTTTTTGGAAGCACTCCCTACTACCAGTTAGGTATTGATGTCTGGCCTAAAATTTTCCCAATTTTTTGTTCTTGCTGAACAGTGTTCACAGTATGAAGAATGCTTCTAGACTTCGTGGTTCGAAAACGTTTGCGTGGGTAAACATGTTGTTCAGAAGTTTATTTATTTATTTATTTATTTATTTATTTACTTATTTATCAATTTTTTTTATTTGATTGTATTTATTTGTTTATTCATTTATTTATTTACCCTCAGGGCT
Organism: Haemaphysalis longicornis; assembly: GCF_048455015.1. NCBI lineage: Eukaryota > Metazoa > Arthropoda > Arachnida > Ixodida > Ixodidae > Haemaphysalis > Haemaphysalis longicornis. The sequence continues at coordinate 40,915,495 of NW_027526203.1, read as the reverse complement.
AGACGGCATTACAGAGGAGGGTGGTTACAGTGTTGAAATACAAACACAATAAAAAATAAATCAGTTATAATACAGGTCACGGGCGATTCCACGAGAGAACGAACATGCGTGTACACGACCATTTTTTGTTCATTCTTGTTTTTTTATTATATATGCGCGCAATATGGAAACCCCCGAAAATCAAGTTTGTTTTCTCCTGAGGTGCGTAGTTCGGGAGAAAAAAATGTTTGAATGTGCCCGGAGCGCAACGGTGGTTTCGGCAACTGCAGATTTTTCCAAGTTTGCGTCTCTGTGTACGTCAAGGAGTACAAGGGGTGTGTATAAAATGTTTTGGGCCATAAACTAGACCAGAATGCTAATCCGTGTAACGCAAAATCAGCGTCCTGCAGCGAACAAAAAATTAAAAAAAATCGTGAAATCGGCCCAGACGATAATTTGTTAGTGTTTTTGACGCCCCCTATCTACATTTCTTCTTTTCTGAAAAACTTGTAAGTCGGCCATTTTATTAACCATACGTATCTGAACGCATAAACAAAAGATGGTGTTTGTAGAAAATTTAGAAGTACTAAAAAAATTGAATAACTTCGGCTCTTTTTCAGAAATTGCGCAAATTCAAAACTCAATATAAAAAAAACCACATACTCGATTTTCTTCAAAATTGCGAAAATAAGACTCCTTTACTTGGACAACAAAACAGTGGAAAAACATGTTGCATCATTTTGTTGAGAACAAACTTATAAGGGGCCAAACTTGGGGCTCGCGCGACGCGTCTTGGCGCGCCGCGGTAAGTTCTGGCCGCTGTTGCCGGACGTTGCGCGGGTGTACACGGGCGGTAATTCATATTCCACTGCCACATGCCGGCACGGTCAATCTCTCTCCAGTATTCCCAAACGAAAAAAAACTATTCTGGAGATTCTTCTGCTTTTCTTTTTTTTTGCCCGCCTCTGTTTCCCTAATTTGTTCTTTAACGAGCTAACTCTCTGGCCGATACCAGCTCGAAAGCGCTCCTTTGCGAACGCCACTCTTCTTATAGGGAAAGGAAAGAAGGATTCGAAACAACAGGAAAAGTTTTTCCGGTGGTTATATCGGGTAGAAGTGGTAGGAGTGGTCGAAATTTTCTATTATTATGGCGCTTCGGTCACAGCACGAGTAAATTACTGAAGGGATTTCAGTTTTTTCACAAGAATATTTATTCAAGCAAAAAGACACAAGTTTGGAAATTGGCTGTCAGACTATCGTGATTAATCATTTACAGTCAGGAACACAGCAAAAGGCATACGTGTGGGAATACAACTCAAGTAAAATATTTATAATATCTGCACCACAGCTTCCTCGGGTGCTCATACAGTCCAGCACAGCCACTTCGCAGACGTGTAGTTTGCTCTGGAACGTTCGTACAACTGATATTTCTTCTTGAAATGGCTGGCTGCACTGTCACTAACGTAAACAACGTAGCTGTACACAGGGGCACTTTCTTCCAGGCATTCGTGCACCTTGTGGAGCGAGCGCATAGCATGCACGTGCGGTATCGTGTTGCATGTGGTCGCTAACTACTGCGAAGCTCTGGGCTGATTTTCTTGTAGTTACAACGCACGTAAACAGTGAAACCTGTGTTTTGTGCCAGTGGTACGACTGTACTTCATTTGGCAGAATAACTGTCCAATTATCAGAGAAGTCGAAGTGCAGTACAATGCTTGATCGCCGTTCGCATCTTTTCGCTTCGTTTATGGCAATGGCCTGGGTCCGCCTAATAGAGTCATGGGAAATCCACTTGGTGACCCATTTGCCTAGCTCCTTCACGAATGCAGCTGGCGGTAGACTCTTTTTTACCAGAGAACCAATTTCCCATACAGCGTATGTGGCGTCTTCTTCGTCCGAAACGCCCAAAGCGGACATGGTAAGGTTGTCGGCCATTGGGAATTGCCGGCACGCGCCCAAGAAACACTGCGTCGATGGTGAGGTGCAAAGACAAAGCTCCTTTAAGTTTCTCATTCTTCGGTCAACCCCTGTAACATTTTGCAGGGCCAAAGCAGACAGGTCGGCATTCGCACAATAAACGCAGACGCACACTTCATGCTGGGGTGAGTGCAAGACTTGGGCGGGAATGAACTGTGGGTGGGTGAATGGGTCACACTTTTTTTTTTCAGAACAACATCCGCTAGGCTTCCCCTGCCACATCTATCAGGATAAGAGTGTGCGGGTAGTCGAGCAAGCAAACACGCGCACAAATGCACGTGCAAACACTTAGGCACAAACGAAAGCATCCACCCATGAAAAAAAAAAAAAACCTTTTACGGGGAGGAGTCAAAAGCAAACAAAAATATGGCAAGAGTAAAGCAAAGGGAAGCATAGCCCATCAACCAGTGAGTTGAAGGACAGTAAAGGACGGGGCAGTAGCCTCCCCTTACTGCAATTTTCGTACACAAGCGTATCAAAATCGCTAGTAATACTGTAATGTACGCTTCGCCTTTGTGATATGTGACTAAACAATAGATATACGGCAATAATATGACAACAGACCGGAATTTAATAATACGTCAAGAAGCCAGGTACCCGACCGCACCTGATTCTCATTCCAGTAAAATAGGTTCGCGTGCACGTGGCGTCTCCGAAAAGCCTCCTACGGCCTCGTAAGCCGTGGTGCAGGTGTTTGTTTCCTGCTTAGTTATTTTTAAGGTCGTTCTCTCATGTTTGCCTCAAAGAAAGCGGTGGGATACCCTGTACTGACGCCAGCGCACCATGCACCACCAGCGGAAATGCGCCCGTCGTGGTGGGGAACTGATTAGGGTCTGAGGGTCAATCCATTCCCTCCCTTGTAACTGCCCGAGCGCCATCTGTTTCGGTTGCCTGCGCATCGGAGGAACCTTTGTTTTTTTTTTGTTTTGCATCCCGCAAAACACTGGCGCCGCAAAGGAGCGCTTTCGAGCTGATATCGGCCAGAAAGTTAGCTCGTTAAAGAACACATTAGGGAAACAGGCGGGGGAAAAAAAAAAACAGAAGAATCTCCAGAATAGTTTTTTTCGTTTGGGAATACTGGAGAGAGATTGACCGTGCCGGCATGTGGCAGTGGAATATGAATTACCGCCCGTGTACACCCACGCAACGTCCGGCAACAGCGGCCAGAACTTACCGCGGCGCGCCAAGACGCGTCGCGCGAGCCCCAAGTTTGGCCCCTTATAAGTTTGTTCTCAACAAAATGATGCAACATGTTTTTCCACTGTTTTGTTGTCCAAGTAAAGGAGTCTTATTTTCGCAATTTTGAAGAAAATCGAGTATGGGGTTTTTTTTATATTGAGTTTTGAATTTGCGCAATTTCTGAAAAAGAGCCGAATTTATTCAATTTTTTTAGTACTTCTAAATTTTCTACAAACACCATCTTTTGTTGATGCGTTCAGATACGTATTGCCAATAAAATGGCCGACTTACAAGTTTTTCAGAAAAGAAGAAATGTAGACAGGGGGCGTCAAAAACACTAACAAATTATCGTCTGGGCCGATTTCACGATTTTTTTTTTATTTTTTCTTCGCTGCAGGGCGCTGATTTTGCGTTACACGGATTAGCATTCTGGTCTAGTGTATGGCCCAAAACATTTTATACACACCCCTTGCACTCCTTGACGTACACAGAGACGCAAACTTAGAAAAATCTGCAGTTGCCGAAATCAGCGCTGCGCTCCGGGCACATTTAAACATTTTTTTCTCTCGAACTACGCACCTCAGGAGAAAACAAACTTGATTTTCGGGGGTTTCCATATTGCGCGCATATATAATAAAAAAACAAGAATGAACAAAAAATGGTCGTGTACACGCATGTTCGTTCTCTCGTGGAATCACCCAGAATCAGTTTGTTGTATAAAGAAACATTCAGTCAGATAAATTCAAGTAAATAAAGAATTCAGGTAAATAACAAAAGCAGTCAGATATAATACAACCGCAAATAAAGCAATCAGGTTGTTATATAACGACAAATTCACCTTATTATACAATGTTATAAAGGGAATCGTGAAAAAAATGGTTATCAGTAATGGGATACAACTTCTGCAGGAAGGTGGTTCCAGGCTCGTTATGTACGGGGTCGAAATGATTGCGTGACCGTTCTGGTAAGACATGAATTGAGACCTACTTTATGAGCGTGATCAATGTGGTGGGAAAGATATGGCAACGAGGGAATTAATTTATCGCGTAGTTCATTATGATGGTACAGTATGTGGAATATGCTTAGGCGAAAAAATTTACGATTCTGTAATAACGGCCGTTAAAGACTGGACTTTATTGTAGTTATTCTAGCTGTGCGGTTATGATTGGAAAGAATGAAGCGTGCAGAGTTATTCTGGATCATTGCACGATGCTGTGTTAGTTTATCATGACTCGGGTTCCCTATTGATGAGGCATATAATTGTTAGTACTAGTTTTAATGAAGATGCATGGTGTGTTATGGAAGTTCCGACTCAAGTATTCCAGGATTGTGTTAGCCTTATTAGCAACGTATTCCACGGGAGCATCCCACAACTGGTTAGACGTAATATGAACACCTAAATCTTTGTAGGAGTCAACATATTGCAAGCGCACGTTATTGAGGTAGTAGGAACATCTAGTAACGTTTATCCTAGAAAGATGCATGAAGTTACATTTAATTGTATTTAATTCCATAGGCTTGTATTACACCAGTAATTACCAGCAGAGATATCAGATTGAAGTATTCCACGGTCGTTTTCTCTGATTACTTTCCGAAATATGCCACAGTCATCCTCGAAAAGGAGCAAATTAGGAGTTATGGAATTATGAACGTCTTTATTCTAGATCCAAAATAAAAACTTGACCAAGGACAGATCCTTGGGGTACACCAGAATCAACATCACTTAGTTAGGAGTTATGGAAGTCAGCTGAAACATATTGGCTATGATTAGCTAAAAAATACTCAATTCATCTGAGAACATTGCGATGTATGTTTAGTTTTCCTATTTATGGCGTAGTAGTTTATGTGATACCTTATCGAATGCTTTTGAAGAATCCAGAAAAATACAGTCGGCGTGTGATGAGTGATCCAGAATTTGATGCAGTTTATGAGTTAGCAGTGCAAGTTGAATATTACATGAGGCTTTTTTGCGAAGTTGATGTTGTCCTGATGAAAAACATTTGTGTGATTCTAGGAATTTTACCAAGTTGGGGTAAATACGTGTTCTAAAAGTTTGCAAGAAGTATTTGTAAGAGAAATAGGACGGAAGTTAGCTGGATTAGATTTGTTCCGATTTGTAAACTGGAACCACCTTGGTCGCTGGAGCGATTCCCGGCCGCGGCAGCCGCTTTTCTGATTAAGGTGAAAAGCAAAAACGCCCGTGTGTACGAGATTTTGGCGCACGTCAAAGATGCCCAGGTGGTCAAAATCAATCTGGGAGCCCTCCACTACGGCGCACCTCGTCGACTACGTTACGTCGGCACCTTAAACCCTACAATAAATCCAACTGCAACCACCTTTCCAATTTGCCATGATGTGGCAAGACCGGACGTATCTAACCATTGTTAAAAAATATTTGCTAGCAGGATGGCGCTGTAAGTAGACGTGTTTATGAGACATTTTGAGGGGGTTTTGTCATAACCAGGCGAGGAATGATTGGGAAGACCACTTATTAGTTTATATATACAAGCTCTGTCTAAAGGCATTTGAGGCATGATGTTGTAGTCTCAGTGATTTGTCACTTGTAGGTAGTTGTGTTTTGCATCCGAAAGAAATGTTGACAAATACTTATTGCCGCACCGTAGCACTTTGATCCCCAATGATCAGCTTAATTGACGGGTCAACGAAGCTTATTTTATCAGAATGTGTCGAAGTAATAGTTCGCCAAAATTATCTAGGGTTGTTTTTTGGCATGGCTAGCAGTGTGTTGGATGAAGAATACAATTTGGCATTTTTAAGAGCAGAAATATAAGCATTTGAAGCATTATTATAGGCCAACGAGCGCGTGTTTGTCTGATTTCGTTTGGCCTCGGGATAAAGGTGCTTCTTTTTGTTCGCTAAAGGTTTGATAAAAATATTGTAGCAAGGCGCATGCGTGTTGGTGGTTATTGTACTTTGTGGAATGTACTTATCAGTTAGTTCATGAACTTTACACGCAAAAATGTTTCAGTTTTCTTCCACCGAAAGATCATTAAAATCTTTAAAGAAAGCTTCAATGAATTGGGACAAGGCGTTATTTATGGAAACGAAGTCACTTCTGTTGTAATCATGTACAGTTTTTATGATAGGTCCGTGAATATCGAGATCGAGAAGGCAATGGTCACCTATTCCAGGCAAGTCTGTGATAGGGGAAACGAAACCAGGGCGGTTAGTAAAGGTCGAGGGTATTTTCACAGTTATGCGCAATTTCGGCTCAGAAACTTTGATTGATTGATCGTAGGGTTGAACGCGCCGACGCAATGCAGGCGATGAGGCGCACCGTAGTGGAAGGCGCACCGTAGTTCGGATTAATTTGGACCACCTGGGCATCTTTAACGTCTGCCGAAATCTCGAACACACGGGCGTTTTCGCTTTTCGCGTCCATCAGAAAAGCGGCCGCCGCGGCCGGGAATCGAACCGGCTGAGAAACTGTGTTAAGGAAAATACAGAACACATCTCAGGAAAGTCACTGGATTCTTGAGAAAACGGGGTAAGATGAGGCTTCTCGGCGTGGCAATCAATGTTAGGAAAATTACAATCGCCGAATGAAAACAGGCAATGAAAGAAAACGATTTCTAATATTGTTAATTGCGTCATGTTGGTCGTTAAAAAACAGGGCGATGAAGAAGGAGACTTGCAGCAAACACCTATTACTACTTTTTGATGGTTCATTGTGCTTCAAGCCCAAACCACCTCGAGGGTGTTTTAAAGCACAGCTTTTTACCTATACCCCACAAGGGTTCTTTCGTGACCGTTGGTGTCAACAGAAAACTCCCCGAACAAATAAAAAATTCACTGGCGCCGCCAGGAGTCGAACCTGGAACTAATACAGTACCACAGCGAGGGCCCGTTGCCTTACCGATTTAGCTACGAGCCCACGCGAAGGTGGGGAAAACAGGTGGTGTACTCACCGAGCGCATCTATACGGGTTTACCCCTGTATTCTCGCTGAATGACACGTGATTGCGTCGTGCGACATCTTGTGCCGCTGTGCGCTCCGCCCTCGGCACATCATACGGCCCTCCGCGCGCCTTGCGGGTGCGCTAGAAATTTCAAAAATTAAAGGACGCTCGCACCAATGCATAGCATCTCGCATCTAGTACGCAAATATCCTAAAGCCTGTGGTCTCCGGTGTTCACGTAAAAAATCACAGCTCCTTGTCGTCCGCCCCCACACCGAACGACACATCAAGGAACACATTCAAATACTCCTTGATGGCCAGCGCAGAATGTAACTCCGCTTGATGTACTCCCGGACTCTTGGCCACAAGAACTATAGATTCTCCCTTTGCCTAAAAATGTGAACCCCTCGCACAACGGGCGTCGCCGAAAAGGACGGGTGCAAGCTCTCGACCCCATCCTCGGTGGGGATCATGAAGTCGTCTACAGAGACGTCTCCCAACATCGAGAGCAGCAGTACGCCATCATCATGGCTATCTCTAGAACCAACCTCTTTGAGTGTGCCTCACTCAATACCGAAGACAGCAGAAGAGGCAGCCATCTCCGTGGCTCTCACTCAACCAGGGGTTCGGAAGGTAGTCATCGATTCATAACAAGCCTACCGAAATTACCAGTCGGGTTGGGTGTCCCCACCTACTGTGCGTTTGCTAGAAACACACTCTCCAAACGGTTCCATTCAGATCATCTGGACACCCGCCCACGCTTCAACGGAGGGAACCGAATACGCCAACCAACAAGCCTGCGCTTTTACCCCCCATGCTATGAAGCTGCACGAGGACAGCCACCCGCTTGTCTCGTTCAGGCACATAACCCAGGATTATCGCCGTCCCAGACAGACCTTACCTTCACCTTACCCTGGCCTTTCCATAGAACAAATAATTACCCTACGGCTCATACAATGCCGCTCCTTCCCACACCCGACGCGTCTTCACTCGATGCACCCGATTCGCTACGACGCTGAATGTAAATTTTGCTCAGAAGTAAGAAAACTTCGCCACATCATCGGGGTGTGCGACTTTAGCCCTGAGCACCCCCCTCCCTTTCCGTCAACTACACAACAAAAAAATTCACCCCACCTCCCCGAAGGGAATCGTGAGGAAATGCGAATGCCGGCAGACATTCGAGCGAACGGGAGAGTGGGGGGAGCGTCGAGAGGAGAAGCACCGAAGCACCGCGCCTACCCTCGCCTACACTCTCCCACACACGCGGGAGCTCCGGCGAGCTCCCGCGATGCGAGCGCCCTCTCACGCCCGAGCGCGCTCCTCCTCTCCACTCACTCGCCGCTGATCCGCCCGCACCACCTGCTCCGGTTGCTAGGGGAGAGGAGGAGCGCGCGCGCTCGCAGCTGTTGCTATGGGAGAGGGGGGTGAGAGCGGAGAGATAACACCTGCGGGCGCGTGGAGGCCGCACGGCGCCTGACATGGCTCGACTAAGAAATGCATTCGCATTTAAAAGCAAAGCGAGATGCTGCTGCCCAGCCCCGCTCCGCCTACCCAGCTTCAGCTGGTGGACAGGCGCCGCCCACTGCATATGGGCTCTGGTGAAGAAGGACCCCTCCACTTGGCCGCACTCTGCACCGTTCAGAAATCTGAATAGAAGTATTTCCTCCCCCTCTGCTCCTCTTCCTCTCCTTCTCCTCCTCCGCCGCCGACGCCTCCGCCGTCTCTGCCTCTGATCTCGTCGCCTCCGTCCGCGGCGGCAGAGACGGAGAAGTGAGATCGTTTAACACCGGGTTTGAGCTTCGTTTAATTTTATAAAAGAAGAGTTTCCACTCATGTGCTACACCTATAGATCTCAACGAACCACCGTTCATACATCATGCATTGATATAATCCATACCAAGAATATCTCTTTGAAGTAACAACGGGTGTGGTTAAGTACATTTCACTTCTCTCCTCTTTCAGTATTTGTAGAGCGACCTGAAAGAATTTCAGTGACGCCGCATGGGTAATCGTTGTGGGTGCCGTTTACACCTTTGCTTTCCAACCACATTCACATGGTGGATTGGCCTGAATTTTTTTATGTGTACGCATATGCACACTGCAGACGAAAGCCTAAGTGTCCCTTTTCGCAAAACCCCGCCGTTGTCGAGTATGTTGTTGTCCGGTCAACGAAATTCGCGCGGCAGCAAAAAGTAAATACACAAAAACCACTTGTGTGATCAGGTGGGATTTGAATAGAGGTATCCACAAGCAGCCCCACGCTGTACCGACTGTGCATCTCAGCATATTTTTGTCTTTATTCTATGTTATTCAATCGACATTTCCCTCAACATCGTATCATCAGAGCTAGGGAGAAAAAAATTCAGTCGCATTTACATCGCATACATGTTTCTCCTATATAGATGAATATAACGTGCAGCCGAAGGGGAGGGGTTTAGAAAGGAAAGCTCAGTTTCTCGCTCAATAGTGGGTACCAGAATAACTTATATAGTTTAACGAAAATACAATCCAGCCATGTTTGAAGAAATAGCACTTGGGGCGAAATACGTTTAGGCACGATGATGTAAAAATTAACTCGGATCACAAGTAAATACAGGCTTTGTAGCTACAGAGGGGGCTTCGTACATGCGGAGGTAAGTTTGAACCGTCAGAAAAAAAAAAATGGAACCCTGAGTTCAGGAACGCGTGCATCTATGTACAAAACCCCGTTCGAGACGAATCGGGGGAAGCCAACGCAAAATACAACAATGCGCCTCACTAACAGGTATAACGGTCGCTGTTTGTAGACAGGGCAACTGCAAAACAAGATGCAGCAAACTCCATGACAGGCCGTACGTAGAATCGGAATTACAGCAAAAGTGTGTCCCGTCGCATTCCTGCTCGTTTGCCCATACCCTTTTCATGCGACCAAATGCTGTCCCCGCTTTCGTAATTGATGCGTTAATGTGTATGCCAATCAAGAGCAGAAGTGTATGTATTACCGAGATACTTCAGCGAGTCCACCTGCGGAATGACTTGATTTTTGTAATCGAGAGAAATATAAACAGGTCCTGCAACCGGCAAGACAAGTGGAGCACTCTTCGACACATTCAACGTTAAATGAAGGCTCTCAAGTCATGTCTCCAAAAGAGATAAATAGGCCTGCGAACGTTCATATGACGAATGAACGTGAACTGTGGCCGCAAAAGAAACGCTATATCATCCGCATAAATGTAGGTTGTTTTATCTGGGAATAGAGGATTCTCAGTCATAAGGATGTTGAAAAGTAAAGGCGATAAACCGGATCCTTGAGGCACACCTCCAGTTTGTGGAAACATTCTTGAAAATTTCATTCCGTTCGTGCGAAGGAATTCCCGATCGGCCAAAAACTCCCTAATCAAAGAAAAAAAGTATGCAGGCAGGTTTATGCGGGCTAGTTTGTTAAGTAAGATACTATGCTGGACACTGTCATAGCTTTAGCGGCATCTAGGGTCGCTAATGCCGACACCATTTTTTCTTTTTGTGCCACGCGGATCCCCGCCTCTAAGTCCATATGAGCGTTCCATATAGAATATCTCGGCCTAAAACCAATCTTAGCATGACTAAGTACTTGCCTGCCCTGTATGAAAGAAGCCATCCCTTTAAAAACTTTTCGCTCTATTAATTTATTTATGTTGGTGGTCAGAGCAATCGGTTTTAAATTGTTTAAATCTATACCGAGAGGTGACTTTGGAGCAAACTTATCTTGAACACTTTCCTGTTGAGCCGAACCCAACAAAACTTGATTAATGAATTTATTACATCCAATATAAGCGGTTAGAATTCCTCAGCCAAAAATTTAATATCACCAAAAGTCACGCCGTCAAGCCCCGGCGCCCCAGATCGTGTGATGGACAAGGCCTAAATGAGATCAAAAGATGTTACTGGCGTAAAATAATCCGTTTCTGTAGGACTGATCAGACGGTAGGACTACAACGAGAAGAAAACCGAACCGCAAGTCCTCTAGCACATCGCTTAAGAATCCGGGCCTCTTCAGCAGAAGTCAATACCTCTACTGACTGTAACTGCTTGAAAGAAACCAGTCGATTCCTTGCCATGAACTTATAAAGCGCTGCTTTATTTTTAGAGTTCGAAAGAAAGCCATTCAGGTTTATAATATGAGCCATTTTAGCTTTAGCAAATGTACGTTAAAAAAATGTACGTTTGAACACCGCTGCCCTGTACTTATAGTTCTTTTTGCTTTTCTACGGTGATAATCTCGGCTAAAATCAGAGTTACACTAGTTAAAACTTTTGTCTGTGCGGAGCAATTTACTGTGAACGCAGGGCTTTTTTCCGCTGCTTGAAAAAAAATGAGGATGCCTCTCACTGGGTGGAGGCCCTACGAACATCCTCCTGCTCACCAGTATAATAAATGTTTGTCTCTCTCTCTTCCAAAGGCTCTATCGTTTGCTCAGCATCTACAAGGGTCTGCATTTATGTGAAGCAACCACGCAAAGCCCCATGATAAAATCGAGCATTAATAAATTTTTGCTCTCTGAACTCAATTTAATTAGGGGAATACCTACTCTAAACTCAAGAGAAAAATGATCTCTGCTTGAACCGCAGGGTAATGGACCTCAGGATGCCACTTGTACATTGCCTGAGGAGAAGGCCAGGTCCAAGACCGATCGAGATCCCGCACGCAAAAATGTAATTCACCGGGAATTATGACAGGAAATACCATGGTCGTCCAGCCAGTGCCTGAGCTCTAAACCACGAGAGCCTGTTCTGAAGCCCCAAGATCCGTAGTTAGCATTGAAGTCACCGGCAACAATAACTCTTGATTTACTGGCTATAAAACTGTCCAGTTTCTCTCAATTCGGAAGCCTACGGAAAATACACACTGACGAGGGAGATCGGAGGACCCCCAGGGAAAACCAAGTCTACCGCGAGAGCTTCGCCACTGGGTGACATAAGTTTCAACGACGTAAATGTTCTTTGAGAAAGTTTTTAAGAACCTGAGGTGAGTAACCCACCCCCTCTACTATTGCCGTCTTACCTAAAGACCCGATAATTTCCCAAAGCGAAACATTTGTCCATAGTAAGCCGTGATTTTTGGAGGCGGACAACATCAGGACTGTAGTTTGCAACTATACACACTTGAGATTAACAAAAGAATTAACGGAGCGGCAGTTCCATTGAACCACCTTCAGAGATACTATTCTGACTCATGTACTGTAGACGCAACAATGAACCCCAGTATATCAGTGCCATTAGTTGCAGTCGTAGGGGACGCCTTTTTGCTTGCTGGTTTGCAACGTGCAGCCTTAACTCTATCTATAGGGGAGATACGCCTCTTCTGTTTTGTGGAGAGAATCTTAGTTGTGGAAGCGTCATTCACTTCCATGACGTAGGAACCGTCGATGTCGACAGCCGGGGGAGCTTTTCCAACCTCGTCATGACTAACAACCTGAACTACCTTCGATGCGACCGGCTCATCGCTATCCCGGTGTGAATGTGATGCTGCTGTATTCCTTGCGGAGCAGCCTGCAATAGCCTGGGTATTGTGCTGTTCAGAATGATCAAAGCTGTCTGGGGGACTAGTTGGTCTCTTGACATAATTGAAAAATGCGCTAACAGGACGGGACTGAGGGAAGGAAACACAAAACTGCGCTGTTTTGTGTTTCCTTCCCTCAGTCCCGTCCTGTTAGCGCATTTTTCAATTATGTTCAGAATGAGTTACAGGCCGAGGTTGAAAGGTAGAAAATTGGGCCTGGTGGTCATAGGAATATCGGAAGTGAGCATCTTGGCTTTCTACCCAAAAGGTTTGTGACATGCGTCAGCGTGACAAGCCTCAGTAAGTGGGGCGAGCACTGGCTGCATTGCCTTTGTGACAGACTTTTCACCTACTTGAGTTAGAGTGGCTGGAAACACGGCATCAGCAGCGGCACTTGTTTTGTGAAGTTTTGCCGCATAACCCTGGGTACGAATTTTCAACAGAGCCGAAACCTAAAGCCTAGAGCAGCGGTTTTTTCCCCATTATCTCTAAGAGCGAACATTCATGCGACCTGGTCGGGCAGTTGGAATTCGTCTCTTCGTGGGCTCCCTTACAGAGACAGCAGAGTTTGATGTCTGATCGACAGGATTGCGCATCTTAACTGTCTGCACATTTTTTGCACATGAGACTTAACTTACATCCTCAAAATGTGTTGCCAAATCTGCAACACGTCCGGCAGCGCAGTGGCCTAGGCTCCAAAAGGTCTACCCTATGCACCAGCGGAGGCATGCCATCACCTCAGAGGGACATTTAAGTCCTGCAAAAGTCAGAATAACGGACGTCGTAGACTGCAGTCACACATGCCATTTTGAACTTCTCTAGTACTTCTTCAGGGGACTGTGGCGATCAATGTTCCGAACAATGACCTTGACACCAGCAGGAGTGCGGCCGAATGAAGGCGTTCACGGGAACCGAGGCCGTAGCAGTTCCGCAACACAATGTAGGTATTTGGATCGGCACAACATGCCTGCCCTGCCATATTGCCTTACTTACGAAATGGCCATGTAATGCTGCCTCACTAGTGTCAGCTGCTCTTGAAGGACATTGGAATTTTTAGCTCGATTGACCCCGCCAACTACATGGACAAGTGCTACCGGAATGCTCTCCACGCCATGCCGCTTGGATGCTTCTTAGGGTAAGCGGCTTGCAGCCAAGGTGGCGGACGAAGACGCCATGCTGGTCCCCGTGTAACCTAAGGCCATAGCCCTAATATTCCCTCTCCCACGACAAGTTCGCAACAATTTCGCCCAAATTTAAGAACTTCAGCCCTGGCCACTCGTGGTACCGATGTGCAGTCGTAGCAGCCTCAGAAGGAACAGCGAGGAATCGTAGCAGAACGAAAAGCCGACGTGTCAGCTAGGAGCTACTGGTTCTACGCCATGGCTAGGTTCGATGCCATGAATATAGACCGGACGCGCTGCTGTAGGCTGTGGGCGTGGTCGTGGTGGTGGTTCCAGTGAAATGGCGCGTACCCACTGAGGGGGATTGGCCAGGAAATGGGCGCCTTACCGAAAGAAATTATGTAACTTTTGTAGGGAAAGAAAAATAGTTAAATATTGGAATGGATAAGCAGTAGATGACTAGAGAAATAAAAGTAAGGAGATTAGAGAAAGAAATAAAAAAGGTAAAAAACGAACACCCTTCAATGAACATTGGAAGTAAGAAACACGAAGAAAGAAAGTGGTACAGACGAAGCAGTCAGCTGGGCGCGCATATACTTGATAGGGGAATCCAGCATGGCCAAATGATGTCTAACACGCAGGCGGCCTGATTTCTGCATGAATGAGTGCAACGTAGGCTGAGGTTCAACAAAATTTGTCGTCGTTGTTCGTGTTGCTTTTCCCTTGTTGACGGCACATACGTGGGAGATTGGTCACAAATCGGGAACAGCTAACGTGTCCACGATTCAGAAAACTCATTAGGAAATCTAGAAGTTGTAGAAGGGTGCGGGCCGCGTGACACTCTAATGCAATGGCACGTCAGTAGAACAGGCGAACACCAGCCGCGCAGAACCCGCATTATAGGGAAGCTGTGGCGTGTGCCAGTCTGCTGACGTTATTCGCATTGCACGACGAAGAAACTCTAGGGCAGAAAAATCCGCATACTCGCTGTAGCAGGAACAAAGCCCGTCGAAGTAATTCGCGCCAAAAGGCAAAGAAGGGAAATCCAAGAAAGATACGCAAATAACATGCAGCAACAAAGCAGTTGAATAAGTATCGCCAGGCTTTCGCCTGCAAGCACGTAAGCAGACAAAGCGCCCCAAGAGACTTTTAAAGCGAAGGTTATAGTACCTTCACTGATGCCGTTGTACGCCAGTACCACCCTGCAGGAAAGCCAACTTTCTCTGACGATGATGATGAATGATCGTGGGCGAAATGAAAGAAAAAATGCTCGCCGTGGCCGGAATTGTAGCTGGGTCCCTCGCGTTATGAAGTCGCCCTCTGCCCGATTGGTTTATTCGACGGGGTCGAAGCGAACGCCAAGCAGCAGGTACCGATTCGCACCGTGCATCCCAAATTCAAACATCAGCCATTCGGAGCGCGCACTCGAGTGGTGCTCTGGGTGTGCCAGGAAATTGGTGCGGACGTCCAGAGTAGCGCCTACTCGCAGTGTGGGATTGACCAACCAACGAATCTATCACGACGAAGCCTCGCGTTCAACCATCGTCGTCGTCACACGGAGGAGTGCAGAAATTTTTGTGTAGCGGCTATAACCACGTAATAAACTGTTGTACTGTGGGGCGTAGATGGAGAGAGAGTCAACTTTGCCCATTCGATTGGGTGGATTGAACACTGTGCGAGACTAATAGGAACTATTTCTTTTTGCTTTCTGCTCAAAATATTAATCAGCACTTGTGGTTTTAGCCTTGCCATATGCGTAAATCAATGTCCAAGAAGGACAAGAGAAAGTAAAAAATTTAAACGAGAAAAGCAAATTGCAAAAAATAGAAACCAGTTCCAAATTAATGATGCCCTCAGGAATATTAACGCCCCTACGTCATTGTTTCGCCTTGACGCGCCCCCAAGGGGACTTAGGTAGGCCGCAAAACAGCAAACCGTCGCGCAGTTAACCGGACAACATACCGTGGTTATTGGGTGCGCTAGACCCGCGTCCTTGGGGATGCCCATCTGTGATTTCCAGAGCGTGCGCACGGTACTGCACCGAAGAAAAGGCTACTTCACGCTCACGTGCCCTGCCGATCACAGCGCATTTTAAGTGCGAATGCACTTTATAAGCGACCCCAAACCATCCACCGCCGGCGGCGGCGGCGGCGTCGGCGGCGTCCGCAGTGCTCCTCTATATTTAAAAAAGATACAGCATCCGGCCCCAGGTTTCGATTCGAGGACTTTGCGGCCGCAGCGCGACGCTCTACCGACCAAGCCACGGACGCGACGGTGATATCAGTGTTAGTGACGCGCCTTATATCTTTAACGCATTCAAACTACGTCGTCAGCGGCGTGCGTTGGCGACTCAGCGGCGTTATAGCGGCTTGATAATTGTGTGGTGTACACGTGATACTACAAACCCGATGGAAGAGAAGGCAGCGAGGCGGTGGGCTGCGGGGGCCGAGCGCAAGCACCGCAAGCGGGCCGACAACCGTGCATTCGCACTTTCACATTCTCCCCCTCGGGGAAATGCGGGGGAATTTTGTCAACCCTAGACCCTTTGGAAAGAGGGAGGCGGGCGAGGCAATCCTTGCCCGAACAGGAAGGTACATCAGCGAGGATTGCCAAAATATTTTATAAGCGAAAACTTACTGAAGCGCATCTTTGGAAAATATTTCTGGAGTAAGGACAGTCAATCGAACAAATTGCTTCCTTGAATGTTCTACAGAATTTCCGGGATATTCGATGAAATTTAAGCTACTGATTTCAAAGGAGACAATGAGAAATTTGTTTCCGCAACATTTGGTCGCTTGGTCACTCTCAATGTGTTGTTTGAGCCTAAGCGCAAATTTTGGGCCACCGAAATTGCACAAGCACAGCCAAATTTATTTATACAAACACAAAACTACTTCTCTGGCTTCATTATACAATCGCCTTACTAAGGCTGGGGCTCCGAATTCGGGCTTTTCTGCTGGAAGGTGCTAGCCCTCTTCCAGGGGCAAGCCTGCTGCGAGTAGTGGCTGTGCTGCTGCCTGCTGTCACACGGGTGGGTAAGCTGGGCCGGGGTAAGGTGTCAAGGGGAGGTCGCGCATGTCCGCAGTTGAGGAAGTCGCCGAGGGGCCGGGGTTTTCCAACTGGCGCCACGCGTCAGCCGCGTCGGAAAACTCCACTACCACCTTGTTCCTTCGGCCATACCTCAGGACTCCCTTGCGAGCGTTTTCTAAAGCGGCGATGGGGCAGTTAGCCCGACTCCGATGGTACAGTCTGCCGGGGATGATGTTGCCTTTGCCCTGACAGCCAAAGGTGCGGCACAAGGGCTTCAGATGAGGAGGGGGCGTAGAAACAGGCGTAGCGTATTTGGCAGCTTTCGGGCACCCAGCTGCACTACGGTGGTAAGCGTACACGCTTGCCACGTGTCCCCAACCGTCGCATCCGGGTGTCGGGCAAACACGCTTTTTCGGCGGGCCCCGAGGAGACGCTCCTGAGCCGGGGGCTCCTCCGACATCCTTTTCACCACGGACCTCGATCGAACTCACTGCGTCGTCGTGCCAGCGAGGAGCGAGGCCATCCACGCGTTCTACAACAGCTTTTTCGTCGTCACCTGTAACCGTTGGTTTCACGACGAGAAGGGTTTCCCAAACGTCAGCCATGCACGCCCGATCAGAGTCTGGAACAGCTCGAACAACGGCCGCCTTTCCAACTGAAACCTCCCATCCACTGTGCAGCGAGTTGCCTATCTGCTGCCCCTCCTTACCCTCTGTAGAAGGGTGCGATGAGATTGAGGCTGGTGCTGGAGCCCTCGCAACGCTGGACGGTATATTGGACTGCATCGTGACACGTCGTCTCTCGGCTGAGAGGGGGGGGGGTGCACTGCTGACGAAAGTGCCGCGTGACGTTTGATGATGACTATGGTGACTGTGCCCAACGGCACGTACCCGCCAGAGATGGTTGGTCAGGTGCTAAGTGGGCTACTTATCTCCAAGGTGCTATTTAAATAGAAACGCCTTGTGTGCCCCATGAGGCCAAAAACACACTCTTGTAGGCAGTGAATGGATCAAAAATTCTACGTGCGCGTATGGAACAGGACATCAGAACAAAAAGTGCCGCGAGAGAGAAAAAAACAAAAATGCCAAATGGGGTGGCAACTTTTTGTGGCTCAGCGAACACGTCATTCGCTGTGCTCATGGAACCATGGCGCGCCCCGGGAAGGCGCCAGCGGATTTAATGTTCGACGCTGCCGAGTGGAGAAACTAAAAAAATGCTTGCGCTTCCGCTCACTTCGCTCGAAATAACTTCAAAACACGACAGTCGTCTGCACCCCCTGCCACGCAAATATCTCTCTTGTCTGCTCTGCCCCCCTCCCGCCTCGCGTATCCCAAGATAAACACAGTGAAAGCTTGCTCTGATAAATTCAATTTACTCGCATTTCGCTTCTGGCACGCCATGTGTTCAATATTTATTTCTTATTTAACTATTTCTTTGCACAATACTGCAGGCCACGAACAGGCCCCAGCAGCAGTGGGAGTGTTACCATGTACTTAGCCCGGTTTCTAGTGGGGTAAAACAGTTAAAACGAAACAATCCGGAATTACTGTGGAGTACATGGGAAAGAAAATAGAGAGAAGTCAGACTTTTGATAAGGACATATGAGCATACTACCGGATGGAAGAATTTCACGTCAGAGGTTACTCCCGTCGGTTGCAGTCCGAAGCAAAAATAAATTCTTTTAAATGTTATCGCGCAGTGATTGGAATGCATTTCACAAAATGATAACCCCTCGTGGGGCGCGATGATAACACAGTAAGTAAAGCCGACGTTTCGAGTCGCATTATCCGTGTGCTAAATGGCAAAAAATTGTAGCCTCGAAAGTTTTCCCCGAGATTGAAGTGTTAAGATATTGTTTTTCATTAGACCCTTTGGGGAGTCTAGGCGGCGGTATCGTCTGCCAAGGAAAGAGATGGCTAATCTCCGACAGTTTTTGCGATTTTTGATGCATGTATAGGCTGTGGGTCTAAACGTACTCATGCGTATTTTAAGCGTAGGCGAGAAGCTTTATTTATGCTGGGGTGCTATTCCCGAACGCCCGAATGAGGCGGAGTTTTGGTGATAATGATAAGCTGATGATAATATTTCGGGGCATGGCTAAAACGCTTTAATAATGCGATTCATGCTATTTGCTGATTAGTGAGGTGACGGAATCGGTCCAGGGCAGCGCGCTCCAAGGAAGCGCCACTAGGGCGGTGCACATATTTCCTACGTTCTCTCGTTCCACTGCTGCACTGGTGGCAACTGGGGGCAGGCAGGTCCAACTACTTTATTTTATTGTACTTTTGCTTTATTATTCTCTATTTCTCTACAAAGTTCTTTTTTTTTCCAGGTGTTCATATGAACTTTTTGTTTGAAAATTTTCGTCCTGAAAAATAGTTTTCGCCGTCGGTGGCAGACAGCGCAATCATGTGATTAAGGTCGACTGGCAAAAAAGAAAGCGAGTGATGGAAGCGCGCCACATTTTAAGGCGACAGCCTGGCGATACGTATTAGCAACTTCTTTTTTTAATACATCGTACTTGCGCCTTTTTTCCCGCTTTTGTTTCTGTGTCTCTTGGCACGCATTACTTTAAACGGCTTCTTTTCTGCGATTACATGTTTGGGTCAGCTTTTCTCTCTCATTTGTTCGTCTTGGTGTGCAAGCAGACTGGAGCACGCCACAACCTCCCTAGAATCGGGGTTCTGCGAGGCTGGTATACACCGGTTCTACTCCCGTGCCATCATGTCCGGGTGTCAAACGGCACGCACTATTCTCCAACTGTTACTTTTCAAATTCACCGTTATGAATTTTGTGAAACGGGTACATTAGTTCCTCAAATTGCGGGCCAATCCCCAAAGTGACCATGTGTTCGGAAGGAACGAATAGCAACTAGGATAACAACTTTTCAGGTTTGTTCGCTTTACTTTATTTTTCACTTCACTGCTTTCGTTCGAAGAAGCTCTCCAGAGTCGTCTTTTTTTCCCTTGAGTTCAATCCCCTCATAACCTTATCTTCTTTCGCACCCTTCCCACTACCGCTTACCCTCCCTCTGGCGTCACGCGGTTACTTTAATTATTAGTTCTCCCCTTTATCCGCTTTCCATGCTCTGCTTCCTGCTATACGACAGCGAAGCTGAATAAAACCCATTGGAATGTGTACAGATCGTCACTGACAATAGGCACTCGCCGTTGATTGTGTTGTAGCGACGATAATGAACAGATGCAACAGGCCATCAAGCTATCGTGGTATGCGTCGTACCAGCATCAACCATGTGGAAGAGGAAGGTAGGATTATGTCCTTTCCATACGCGAGCATATGCGCCAAAGACGCCTCAGGGGAAGAAGGTGAATCCCAAAGGTGCATGTTCGACAAGCGAGCTGGATTTTTGTTCTTGTTGTTTTACCACGTCTTATGGCGCATACCCACGCGGGGGATTGGCCAGAAATCAGGTAATAAAGGGGCTAATGCGCCCGTTTTCAACTTAAAAGTAGATACCTATCCATTTGCATGCAGTAACAGCGCACGATTAGATGAAAGAAATGGTTAAAAATTGAAATTGCGGTTGTATCTGAGAAAATGTGCCCGTTATAATCAAGGCTAACAGGGCAGACGCCTGGTCTCTGACACATATGCATGGATGGCTGCATGGACAATATCCCAGTGATTTGGCTTCTAGCGACAGTACTACGGGCATGGAGATAGGAAATCCAATTCCTTGCAATCACCTGGCAAGGTGACGTTGTCTGATCATTGAAAAACCGCGGCAATTTAATAGGAAGTGCTCTAGTGTCTCATGTTCACCGCAAATAGCACACAGAGCGGAGGGAGTGAAACCAGCCCTGTGCATATAGAAGTATCTCAATGCTCGTACCTGCGTTCCTGTCGGCTTCATCCCTGTGAATAAACCACCTCACCCGGCAATCGGTGCGTCGACTGTCTCCTTGCCAATATGTGTAATACGTATGAGCTGTCCTGCCTGAAACCTTTTCATAAATATTGCACGTCACGCAACCATTCGAGGAAGTCTGTCTGCTGCGCTGATGATAAACAAAACGCACAACCATGCAACGCTTCGCTAAAAGCTGTTTGACGAGCAGATTGATAACTGAAGCGCACGCTCCGTCTGCAGATGGATAGACGTGCGGTAGGAACCTGCAAAAGCTATGTCCGCCAAATCACCTAAAACCAAGGCGAGGTCTTGGGAACACGTCTCCACCGACCATATTGCACACACAATGGTTGACGGTCGACTGGTGGGGGTCGATGGTGCCTGCAGTCGCCACCAACGCTTCTGTAGAAGCTGCCCGTCGCGTAAAACCGCAGCGCACACTACACTTGCTCTTCGACGGTCATGGAAAGTCGTCGGAAACGGGCGCCTGTCACCAGACAGCTGCATAACCAATGCACAGCACTTTTTGAGAGCTAAAAACGAGCTATAAATTCCTCCTTCGTTTAAAAGACCTGTCGGGGTAGAAATATGCCTGCTACGGCGACCATAAAAATAAACCACACCGCAGCATAAGCCACCACGGGCATCCCGAGTTAAACTCGGCCGTGCAAAACCATGGCAGAGTTTCTCTCTGAGTTCTTATGTGCTTCAAACCCACCCAGCCCATTCGTTGCTGCGGCGTAACATTCGAAGCCACACCCATGCATGGCGTACACTTTGTGTGGCCGTAGTATCGTAGACACGAAGTCACCATTTGATGCCCTCTAGCAGCGGCAAGAACTTAGCAGAAAACAAGAAATTAGTGCCCTTCCACTCTGTGAAGAAGAATGACCTGCAAAGCTTGACGCTGTCCGCGGACCTCACAAAACAAAACGCGATCATGCTAATATGGGATGGAGCATATTTCCTTGGCAGTTAGCTGAATCAACCTCTCACGGATCCAACCTTTGGTCTTGCAGATAAACATGAAACTGCCTGAGTCCCTCTCGCGTCGTAAGCATCTTACTGTTTGTATAAGTACGGGTTCAGACTGTTCCCGTGACACTCGTAATAACTTTGAAGAGTGACGTAATTTTACGTCCCAACCAACCGAAGTGCGCAACATGACATTTTCTTTAAGCTCATAGATCACCATACAGGCTTTGTGTTGGTAATCTGAGCATAGCTTAACACACAAACCAAATCCACTCTCCGTCTAAGGACTGCGGACAGGTCCCATTAGGCCGTTTAACGTCCGTGGTTACATCTCGCACCAGCACAACGGACATGCCATCCATCAGTACGAGCATGAAACCTATAGCTGTGCGTACATGCCTCCCCTCCTCCATACCGCTATTCTCCACTACACACCTGCGCACGCACAAACCGGCAACCGGTCATGTTCAAGTGCTTAGAAGTGACATACGGGGTCGAAAATATCCCCTGAAAGCTCTCTGAAAAAGTGAAATTGGCTCATGCTGGCGTTCAAGGCGGCCTATTTGCTGTTATTGAGGGAGGTATTTGCCGCTACGCCACGAGCTGAACTTCAGGCGGTAATGGTGGTACCAGCAACTTTCTGTAGTTTTTTAACCCATTCGCACTTGTGTTCGGGCCAACGCTTCGCTTGGATGCTTCCTCTTCTTAACACCACCTTAACAAAGTGGGATACACATTTTGTCGGACGAATGCATTTTATCACTCCTTCATACCTAGTACTTCAACATAATGGAATCACCTTCCATCAGAAATCGTATCCATTTCCAATCATTCTCTTTTTCGCCAGATCTTGTAGGCATCTATGCAATGCGATAATCCTGTGTGATTATGTGAAACGTGGATACCATTTTCTTGCTTTTATTAACATGTGCAATTCCCCATTTGTTGGTCAGTTCCTTTATGATTACAGTGTATTTTATCAGGGTTTTTTGTATATGTGCCTAGTGTACGTTGTTATTGCGATGGTTTGCTTTGTTTTGTATTCCACAGCCAAAAAATCCTGTTTTACTTTGCAGTGATATTTCAACTAACTATGTATTGTTTTGCCCACTCCCCTATACAGTGCCTTGGCGCTTGAGGGTATCTGAAATAAATAAATAAATAACTAAATAAATAAATAAATAACGATTTAAACCTGGAAGCCATTGAGCTCTATTCTCGCAAACAAACATGTGGCTGCCCGTTTTCCTTCCCCTTCGTATGCATCTTACGGTGCGAGTAAGATGTCTGTGTAATACATCAACCCACACCCGAACCACTCGATTGCGGAGGACAGCCGACTAGCCACACTGAGCCACGTAATTTCGACATATACATACCAGCTCAACCGGAATTTCATCCGTAGCGGCATGAAGCTTAGCTGTGCGTGCACGTCCCCATTTTTCTACACGCAAACCGTGCACGCATAAACCGGCACCCGGTGATGGCGCATACTTAGGCACAAAAAACATCGGCAAAATTGTCGCTCAGAAGGCCTTAGACGCTAAAAAAAGAAATACGGGCTCCAGCCGGTGTTCCAGCTGGGGAAGTTTCTCTTCTTGCGGGGGGGATTCGCAGCTAAGTGGCGAAGTGTAATTTGAGCAGAAACGGCAGCGGTGGCTTTCGGTCGTTTTAGGGAGAAGCCCTTTGGCAGCCGTTACCTGGATTTCGCGGGAGCGGCGTCTGTTTATATCCACGTAACGGGGTGAGCAAACGGAGCAGCGATGAAAGAAAGAAAATGGAGGGAAGCATCTAGCGAAGGGTGAGGTGGAGTACGACACGTGCGGCTACGGCTTCATCTCTCTCACCTCCTTTCCCTCATCCATGTCTCATTGGTCGCCACCAAGAAGCGCCCTCCCCCTGACAATTTATCCAGACGCTGTTCTATTCTCCTCTCATCCAAACCACGTGACATTTGCGCGGCAGGTTCGAACACGATAGGCAACAACATGCTCCCTGCTCCCTTGGGCGGGGCTTATCCGAGCCACGTGACATTTACGCAGGAGGTTTAAAAACGATTTGCAACATGCTGGCCGGCTGTGGCGCCGCACTACGAGGTAGCAGCAGAGTAGCGCACGCCGCCGTAGGTTCACTGACCACGCGAACACTTCCTGAAACGCAACAGAAATTACCGAGAAGACTGCAGCCCGCGCGGCACACTAATTTAATATTAGGGTGTGTAGTAATCGTCAGTGCATTTTTTGTGTCCATCTGTGCTTCTGTTTACTTTTCGCAATCATCTGGTAACCCCATATCGCATTTAGCTGCCGATTGCGCAACTTGCCAAGGGATTGATTGATTGATTGATTGATTGATTGATTGATTGATTGATTGATTGATTGATTGATTGATTGATTGATTGATTGATTGATTGATTGATTGTAGCGTTTAACGCGCCGACGCAACGCAGGCGATAAGGCGCGCCGTAGTGGAGGGCTCCGGATTAATTTTGACCACCTGGGGATCTGTTACGTGCTTGCCAAAGGGTCATCGGTGAAGGCGAGGGAGAAAATAGTTGTGAAAGAGGTGTCAGCGGTGGCGAGGATGAGCCCCGGAGTGGCGCCGAGTAAATCGATGAAACCGGAATAAAAACTGGGGGTGGGGGTTAGACATATATTGCTTTGCAGTAAAATGAGGTCCCTAGGCCACCGTCAGCCGATGGTGCCACAGTCGCGGGGGTGTTCGGTCCGAACTGGAGTTCACTATCGTACGACCCGATAGGACAGGCCGAGACGACACGATTTTACCACTGGAGCCTTCTTCATACACGAAGAAAACACGTTCTATGACAAATTACACAATTTCAACGTCTAAAATGCACACGCCAATGCTGAAACACGCTCTTGACACGGGATTATTTCTGATTAGCGCCCGCCCTGCACACTAAAGCAAGCCGTAAACAAAAACCATATTTGATGGTTGGGAGCAGGGCGCATTCCATTCGCTAAAGTGGGCCGCTTTGATTACTCGGTTTGTGTTTGCGCAGAGCTGCACTGCGACTGCCCTGAGGCCACGTAGCAACGTAATTCAGTGGAAGATCAGAACACCCAGAAAAACGGACCGCCCCGCGCCGGTCGTGGCCAACAGCCACGCTGGGGATTTCAAAGTAGCATTGGGTTTGTCTTATTTATGCTGGGGAATGAGTATTGCAGATCGAATTCAGATGGTGATGCCATAGAGTTTCTAACAATATACACTAGAGAGGAATCTGGTGTCTATGCGGCTCACCATAGAGTTTCTTAGTAAGTATACTAGAGAGGAAACTGCGCCTCGTAAGCCATGTCGCCGGGGGGGGGGGGGGGGGGTCATTGGAAGACCACCTTGTTTGGCTTAGGCTTGGCATGACAATTGGATTCTGAAGCGGTTTGGGGGATTTGCTTTTTAAAGCTAAGCTCTTTACCTCTACCCCCCGAGGGTTCTTTCGCGACCGTTGGTGTCATCGGAAAACTCAAGCGAACAAATAAAAGAAGCTGCTGGCACCGCAAGGAATCTAACCTGGAACTAATATAGTAACGGAACGTAAGCCCGTTGTCTTACCGATTGAGCTACTAGCCCACGTGGAAACGGGCAAGACAGGCGGTGCACTCACAAAGCACATCTGCGGGTTTACCCTTTGCGTTCTCGCTGAAGGCCACGTGATAGCGTCACATCACCGCTCGCGCCGCTGTGCGCTCCGCCCACGGCACGTATAGCGGCTGTGTGCGCACCTCGATCATGCGCAAGGACTTACAAAAATTAAAGGAAGCTCAAACCGAAGTGTGCAATCTCACTACGAATACGCCATAAGATAAAGCCTGTGGCCTCCAGAGTTCACCTCGAAAATCAGAGCTCCTGGTCGTCCGCCCTTACGCCAAACGACATCAAGGGGTTCACTCAAATACTCCTTGATGGCCAGGTCATCACTCCAGGCCCCATAATCAAATCATACACATGATCAGGCGAGTTGCCACCAAGACGTGAGGCCTCAAGCAAGCCAATACCCTTCGATTAATTCAAGCTTCTGTCCTCTAGAGAATCACTTACATCACCCCCCCATCTTTTTATCGTCAAGGAAAACATAAAGATGCTTGGTATAATGATTATAAATTCGGTTGAGCGGGCCATTGGTCCTCGCTAGAGTGCGTCCACGGAGAGGCTGCTTAGGATGGGGCTCCACAACACGGTGGAAGAGCTGATAGAAGGCCACCTTTCTAACGAAAAAGCTCCGATTGAGCAGCACTGCACTAGGTCGCCGAATCTTTCAACGGATTAGCTGGGCAGCAGAGAATGTCACTCCGCGTGATGTGCTCCCGGAATTTTGGCGACAAGAACTAAGATGCTCCCCCCTTTACCTAGAAATATGACCCCGTCACACCACGAGGGTCACCGACAAGCACGGGCTCAAGCGCTCAGCACCAGCCTCCGCGGGGATCATACAGTTATCTACACAGACGCCCCCCAACACCGAAGGCAGCAGTGCGCCATCATTGCGGTTACCATTACAACCAACCTCTTTGCGTGTGCCTCACTCAAGACCTAAGACATGACGGCAACACAAGAGGCAGCCACCGCCTCGGCTCTCGCTCAACCATGGATTCGGAAGGTAGTCACAGATTCCCAACATGCCTAGCAGAATTACTAGTCGGGGTGGGTGTCCCGAGCTGCACTGCGTGTGTTAAAGAAACACTGCCCTAACGGCTACATTCAGCTCATGTTGACGCCTGCTTACACGTCTTCCATGGAGGGCAACGAATGCGCCTAGCAATAAGCCTGCGCTATTACCCCCCGCCCCCATGCTATAGAGCTGCGCAAGGACAGTCACCCGCTTGTCACGTTCAGGGACATAACTTAGCATTATTGCCTTCAGAGACACACCCTACCCCCTGAACTTTCCACGGAACAACTACACTACGGCTCGTGCCATCTGACGCGTCTTCCCTCAATGCATCCGAATCTCTAGGACGCTGAATGTAAATTTTGCTCAGAAGTAGAAACACTCCACCACATAATCGGGGTGGGTGAGTTAACCCCTGAGCACCCTCCCCTCTCCCCGTCAACCACCCAAAAACAGCAATGGGAGATTCTGCTGTCCAGTTCTCTCTGCCTAACCAGTTCTCTCTGTCCAGTTCTCTCTGCCTTGTGGACAGATCACAGGCGGCGCTAGATGCGTATGGGCTCCAGTGCAAAAGGAACCACTCCCATGCCCCGACCTCTGAGCCGTTCAGATCTGAATATAAGTATTTCCTCCTCCTCCTTCTTTACATCCTGCTCCTCCTCCTCAAGCCGATTTCGTCGCCTTTGTCGGCGGCGGCAGAGACGGTGAAGTAAGATCATCTAACACCGGGTTTTATCTTCCTTTAATTTTATAAAACAATACACATTTCGACTCATGTGCAATACCACTCAATCAAACACCATTCGTGAATCACGCATTGATTTAACCTGAGCAAAGAATATCTCTTCGAAGTAATAAAACGTGTGGTTAAGTGCATTTCACTTCTCTCTGGGTTCACTATTTTTTACAGCCACGTGAGTGAATTCGAGCGATGTCGCATGGGAAATTTTTGTGGGTGCCGCTTACAGCTTTGATTTCCAAGCACATTCACAGGGTGGATTGGCGTGATTTTTTGTTGCTTAGTCCAATACTGTGTACATAAAATGTATGTGCAATATAAGAGTAGTACATGTGTTTTCATGACTTCGAATCAAAGACGTCCTCATGAATTTTGAATAAACGCAAACCAGAAAGAATGTCTGTGTAACACTCCAATTAATATCGCCACAAAGGCAACAATTCGACCCCAGAAGACATACTATTACCTACATGTTTTCTTCGTTCAATTATTAAACACGTTACTGCACACGTAACAAACGACGGGCGGCGGCCATTTCGAGTCATCGCCGCCGCTCGTCCAACTTTCGTCCAAGCACATTCACAGGGTGGATTGGCGCGAAATTTTTTTCACTATGCATTAACACGTTTACGAGCTACAAGGAAGCCGAAATCCTCCCGGTTCTGTGGTAGCTGTGTTCGGTGAAACATCAGGCAATGCATGGTCGCACCTGACGTTGCTCATGCCGCCGTCGAATGACGTATGACTGAGCGGGTAATATGCCGCCGCAAAATTTGTAGCCGACGAAAAGAAGAAAGAAAACGTACGTCGATGAAGACAAGATACGACAGATGCGGGCGCCGGAATCCGTCCTATCTTGCACCAAGATGGCAAGCTGGGCGAGTTGGTATTGGTTCATGGTGATAGAAAATAGCCAGCGCAAGGAAGACGAGGACGAGGAAGGTAACAACAGACACAGCGCGGCACTCACAACTGAATTTTTATAGGAAAAGGAAAAAAATTGGCGCCAATCCACTCGGTGAATGTGGTTGGAAAGCAAAGCTGTAAACGGCGCCCACAACGATTACCCATGCGACATCACATAAATTCACTTACGTCGCTCACAAATTGCGAAACCAGAGAGAAGTGAAATGTACTTAACCACACCCTGTATTACTTCAAAGAGATATTCTTCCTCAGGTTAAATTAATACATTATGCATGAACGGTGGTTGGATGAGAGTTGTATTGGTGTAGCACATTAGTGGAAATTTTTTTTATAAAATTAAAGCTCAAACCCGTTGTCAGACGATCTGACTTCTCCGTCTCTGCCGTCGCGGACGGAGGCGATCAGATCGGTGGCGGAGACGGTGGAGGAGGAGGAGGAGGACGGGGGTGGGGAATACTTCTATTCAGATTTCTGAACGACCCTAAGTGCGGCCCAGGGGAGTGGTTCCTTCTTCACTGTAGGCCATATTCAGTCCGCGCCGCATGTGACCTGTCCACCAGCAGAGAGGGGCTGGACAGCAGCATCTCCCATTGCTCTTGTTAGGTAGTTGACAAAAGGAGAGGAGGGTGCTCACGGCAACGTAGCACACCCCGATTATGTGGCAGAGTGTTCCTACTTATGAGCAAAATTTACATGCAGAGTCGTAGCGATTCGGGTGCATTAAGGGAAGACGCGTCCGGTGTGGGAAGGAGCCAGATAGTATGAGCCGTAGGGTTGTTTGTTGTTCTATGGAAAGGCCAGGGTAAGGCGAAGGTAGGGTCTGCCTCAGAAGGCGATAATTCTGGGTTATGTCCTTGAACTAAACTAGCGGGTGACTGTCCTCGTGCCGCTCCATAGCACGGGGGGTGAAAGTGCATGCTTGGTGGGCCTGGTGGTGATGGAAGCGTGAGCGGGTGTCCAAATGAGCTGAATGGAACCCTTTGGGGAGTGTTTTTTTAGCAGATGCAGTGAAGGTCGGGACACCAAACCCGACAGGTAGTTCCGGTAGGCTTGTTGGGAATTCGTGACTACTTTACGAACCTCCGGTCGAGAGCCAAGGCGATGACTGCCTCTTCTGCTGCCATCATGTCTTCGGTCTTGAGTAAGGCACAAGCAAGCAGGTTGGCTCTGGAGGTAGCCACGATGATGGCGTATTGCTGCCCTCGATGTTGGGAGCCATCTGTGTAGATAACTGCATGATCCCCAACGAGGGTGGTGTTGAGCGCTTGAGCCCGTGCTCGTCGGCGACCCTCGTCGTCTGACGGGTTCATATTTCTAAGTAAAGGAAGCATATTTATTTCTGGTTGCCAAAACCCCAGGAGTACATCAAGCGGAGTGACATTCTGTGCTGCCCAGTCAATCTGGTGAAAGATGCGGTGCCCCGCGGCAGTTCTGCTCATTCGGAGCTTCTGGATAGAAAGATGACCCTTTCTCCGCTTGTCCACCGTGTTGTAGAGCCCAGTGCTAAGCAGCCTCTCCGTGGCGCATTTATGGGAAGAACGATGACTTGCCTAGACGCCTTTCTAATCATTATATAAAGCATATTTATGTCCTCCTTGCCGAAAAAAGACAGGGGGTTGAAGTAAGTGATTCTGGAGAGGACGAAAGCTTGAACTAATCGAAAGGTATCGGATTCCTTGAGGCCTCGCTTTTTGGTGGCAACTCGCCTGTTCATGTGTATGATTTATTGATGCTGTGTTTGAGGCACTGCAAGGATATGTTACTCTTGGTGTTGGCCTGAAGATGTAGGCCCAGGATATTGATTCTGGGGCTTGGAGTGATGGCCTGGTCATCAAGTAGTATTTGAATGTGTTTTTTGAGGCATCGTCTGGCGTGAGGGCGGACGACAAGGAACTGAGATTTTTTACGCGAACACTGGAAGCCACAGGCCCATTGGCGTTCTAGAATTGAGATGCCATGGGTTGGTGTGAGCTTCTTTAATAATCGCTATCGCGTGGCATTTAGCGAGAATGCAGTGGTTAAACCCGTAGATGTGCTTGGTCAGTGCACCACGTGTCTAATTCGTCTCCGCCTGGGCACGTAGCTCAATCGGTAAGTCTACGGGCTCTTCCTTTGTTACTTTGTTAGTTCCAGGTTCGAGTCCTGGTGGCGCAGTGGATTCTTTTATTTGTTTGCGGGTGTTTTCTGATGACACCAACGGTCGCGAAAGATCCCTTGGGGGGTAGAGGTAAAAAGCTTTGCTTTAAAACATATATACACCAAAAACCGCGCATGTCAAAACAGTTCACTTCAGGAATGAGTCACTGCGCAAGCCTGCGACTCGTCAAGTCACACGTTCTGCAAGATAGCAGATTTCGCTTTTGTGCAAGGACACAGAAGGTTGGCTAACACAAGTTCCGCAATTTTTTTATATAAAAAAAGCCTCAGATACTTCCCTAGTATGTTGATTATAGTGTTTGAACAACACGGTTGTGTTAGATAAAACCGGTGCACACTTTTGTACACGTGTACACGTGCGGCAATGAGAAGCCAAGTTGAGAAGCGAAGAGTTCTGGATGGACAAAAAATGCTCGCGCAGTCGCTTATTGACGCAACGACCAGTTTGACCTATGTAGCAAAACCCACAAGACAACGGGATATGATAGACAACGCCAACAGCACAGGCAACATACTTGTGTTTGTGGTTTACAGTGCACTCGTTGACAATGGACCTAATATTGCTATCTCTTTTTTTGGCAACCAAAGGACAAATTTTTGATAACTTATTTGGAGCTTTGAATACCACGTTAACACCATAGCGGAAACCTACATTTTTAAGCCCGTGGGCAATCCTGTGGGTGTACGGAATTACTGCAACTTTCTTTTTCTTCTGTGAAGGATCCCCACTCGAGTCACGTTTAGCACGACCTTTAACAACTTTTATTAACTTATCGGTGACAGACACGAGTACACTAGAAGGAAAACCCGCGTCTTGTAGACGGGCTACTTGCTTCGCAAAGCTAGCACCTAATAAATGTTTGCAGGATTTTTCTAGTGCAGATCTTAAACACGAAAAAGCGATGCCTCTTTTTACTACTTTAGAGTGGGCTGACCTGAAATTAAGGAAAGTAGCCTGAAAGTAGCCCTGAAAGTAGCCCGTCTACAAGACGCGGGTTTTCCTTCTAGTGTACTTGTGTCTGTCACCGATAAGTTAATAAAAGTTGTTAAAGGTCGTGCTAAACGTGACTCGAGTGGGGATCCTTCACAGAAGAAAAAGAAAGTTGCAGTAACTCCGTACACCCACAGGATTGCCCACGGGCTTAAAAATGTAGGTTCCCGCTATGGTGTTAACGTGGTATTCAAAGCTCCAAATAAGTTATCAAAAATTTGTCCTTTGGTTGCCAAAAAAAGAGATAGCAATATTAAGTCCATTGTCAACGAGTGCACTGTAAACCACAAACACAAGTATGTTGCCTGTGCTGTTGGCGTTGTCTATCATATCCCGTTGTCTTGTGGGTTTTGCTACATAGGTCAAACTGGTCGTTGC
Source organism: Haemaphysalis longicornis (assembly GCF_048455015.1). NCBI lineage: Eukaryota > Metazoa > Arthropoda > Arachnida > Ixodida > Ixodidae > Haemaphysalis > Haemaphysalis longicornis. The sequence goes on along the minus strand of NW_027526203.1, from coordinate 40,884,103 downwards.
GTCAATAAGCGACTGCGCGAGCATTTTTTGTCCATCCAGAACTCTTCGCTTCTCAACTTGGCTTCTCATTGCCGCACGTGTACACGTGTACAAAAGTGTGCACCGGTTTTATCTAACACAACCGTGTTGTTCAAACACTATAATCAACATACTAGGGAAGTATCTGAGGCTTTTTTTATATAAAAAAAATTGTGGAACTTGTGTTAGCCAACCTTCTGTGTCCTTGCACAAAAGCGAAATCTGCTATCTTGCAGAACGTGTGACTTGACGAGTTGCAGGCTTGCGCAGTGACTCATTCCTGAAGTGAACTGTTTTGACATGCGCGGTTTTTGGTGTATATATGTTTTTCCTTTTCCTATAAAAATTCAGTTGTGAGTGCCGCGCTGTGTCTGTTGCTACCTTCCTCGTCCTCGTCTTCCTTGCGCTGGCTATTTTCCATCACCTATCTTGTCATCGCCCACGACTGTTTAACGACACGTTTTATTTTTATTGTTAAACTGCCGCTGACGGTCGCTGCACTGGTTCACCACGAAGGTGACGTTTCTACACTCTTCAAACAACTTAATATTTGATATAATGGTAAAATAAATAGAATAATAGTCTCTAATGAGTTCCCCCCCCTCCCAAATACTAACATTGTTCGTGACTACCACCTTGGCCTGCAAAATAGCAGCAACAAACGTTCTGCCAAAAATAAGCTTTATTTCCTTCTTTTTAAATTTTAAAAGAGCCTGTTTTATTTTCCACTTACATAATTGCACACAATTTTTCGCGTTTTTGTGGCACGTTGTTTAAATTCGCGGTCACTAAAACGTTTCAATCCAAGCCAGTGATGAAACCAAGGCGAGTGGATTACATAATGGCGGTCCATGACGACAGAGACGGCCTTGATGCGAGCCGCATAGACGCTAGCGCAAGATTCCTCTCTAATGTATATTGTAAAAAACTCTATCCGGCTCACATCAACGCCGTTTGTCTCGTCATGGACCGCCATTACATCATGCGCTCGCCCAAGCTTCATTATTGGCTAGGATTGAAACTCTTTAGTGACCGCAAATTTAAACAAAGTGCCAAAAAAGCACAAAGAATAGTGTACAATTATGTAAGCCGAAAATAAAACAGGCTCTTTTCAAACTAAGAAAGAAGAAAGTAAACCGTATTTTTGGCAGAACGTTTGTTGGTGCTGCTTTGCAGGCCAGGTGGTAGTCAGGAACAATGGTAATGTTTGGGGGGGGGGGGGAACTCTTTAGAGACTCTTATTCTCTTTATTTTACCATTATATCAAATAATAAGTTGTTTGAAGAGTTTAGAAACGTCGCTTTGTGGTGAACCGGTGCAGCGACCGTCAGCTACAGTTTAACAAGAAAACAGAAAACGTTTCGTTAAACAGTCGTGGACGCGATGACAAGATAGGACGGATTCAGGCGCCCGTATCTGTCGTATCTCGTCTTCGTCGAAGTACGTTGTGTTTCTTTCGTCGGCTACAAATTTCGCGGCGGCATATTACCCGCAGACATACGTCCTTCGACTGCGGCATGACCAACGTCAGGTGCGATCACGATCTGCCTGCTGTTTCACCGAACACGGCTACCACAGAACAGGTACCTTGGATATCGACTTCGTCGTAGCTCGTAGACGTTTTAATGCATAGTGAAGAAAGAAAATCCCCAAAACCGCTTCATAATCCAATTGTCATGTCAAGCCACCCCGATGACATGGATTATTAGGCGCAGTTACCTCTCTAGTATACTTACTGAGAAACTCTACGGGTGATGCATGCGGAAGATAGAAGAAGGCGTACTTTATCAACGTAAGCGGCCCCAATACAGCGCGCTGAATATACCAGGCATGCCGCGCGTGATTCCGGCGGTTTCGCTCGAGGTGTATCGAATGCTCCACTATCTCTACTTTTATAACCCAAGCAGCTGGAAACTCGGGGAGTACGCGGAACCATAGAGTTTCATACTCGGGCCTTCTGGAATAATGCCCCAGGCGAGCGTTTCAGTGTAATTTAGAAGGACTTGTTGTTGGGCGAGTTCGCGCATTTTCTCAGGAGGGGTAAACTGCGCTAAGGAAGACGCTACACTGACAGAGGTACACAAAGACAAGCGCATACTTGCAACTAAAGTTTATTCCACGCAGAAACACACACAAATACACATACGGGCCCATCATTGCGCACGCGCGAAACCCAAAAACAAACGCAAAACATCCATATCAACAACATGTGGTGAGCATTTTCACACACGCTCGTCAATAAGCAACATCTCACTGTTGGAGTTGGAAAAAACGTGGAGTTGTGCCTTATGTTCACGAGACGTCCCATAACCTTGATAAGGTCATGAAGAGATATGGCGTGGAAGTGGCGTTTTTGGCACCTGTCAAGCTTGCGGGGATGTGTTCTCGCATTGAAAGGGGTAACAATAGGAAGAAATGGTGCGGAAAGAAGCACAGCAATTCCTACGTTGATTGCTGCGTTGGAGTAGTCTATCAGATTCCCCTTTCCTGCGGCAAAGTTTACGTCGGACAGACTGGCAGGTTTGTGAACGTGAGGTTGCGCGAACACGAACTTTCAATTAAGAATCACGCAAGTGGACATCTCCCTAATCATTGCTCGGCGTGCACGTGTAAGTCACTCTGTAAGCCACTCTTCAAGCAAGTTAAGATATTATGTAGGTGCAAGAATAGCCGAGCAAGAGAGATTCACGAGGCTTACCATATCAGGAAAAAGGGTAATGACTGTGTCAGCGATACGTCGATTGTGCTGTACAACAGTGAGATGTTGTTTATCGACGAGCGTGTGTGAAAATGCTCACCACATATTGTTGATATGTTATGTTCTGCGTTTCTTTTTGATTTTCGTGCGTGCGCAGTGATAGGCCCGTATGTGTATTTATGTGTGTTTCTGCGTCGAATATACTTTAGTTGCAAGTCTGCGCCTGTCTTTGTGTACCTCTCTCTGTGTAGCGTTTTCCTTAGCGCAGTTTACCCCTTCTGAGTTTCAGTGGAAGTCTAAGATTGCAACCACAGCTTTCTTCTTGCCGACGCGCTCAGTTTAAGCATGTGGAGGATTGCGTTCAAGTACTATTCCTCGCAATGACAATATATGTAAATCTTCCTGTTTGTGCGATCGGTATTCCATTATTTTTTTTTTAATTGTTCGTATGGTTTCCTTTTGTTAGTAATACGCATTGTGCGGTTTTGTGAATATTTATTTTCATGTGGACATGGTCGCACCAATCGTCTGTCTTCGAGGCTATCATATAGAACTTTTGGATCGTACAAAATGATTACGGCTGGATAATAAGCAGTCATCGCAAATAATCTCATTTCAGCGCCTTGTTTACATATTTTGAAAAATCAATACATCGCATGGGTACTACAGGCGAACAATTCCTCATGGCGCCATGGCCCACCATCGACGACGATGTAGTGTCTGGCGTGAGGCCGGCGCGGGCTCTGTGATTGCTGTTATTTGCATCGATGTCCGTCATGTACATGTACGTCGATCGCATCTTGTAGTAAGTAAATCATTTCGCCATCAACCACGGATCACCTCATTTGGTCTGACGCCACGTAACACATTTTGTGGAGTGGGCGGCTCCATCCCCATCATGGCCCCCAGCCTTGCATCGACTCGGCGTGGATGCAGGCTTCAATGCTTAAAGGAGCCATGAAGAGAAAACACAAGTTTGATTCATTCGAAAGATTGCCTCGTTAGAACCATAACGACACCACTTATAACGCGAACTTCGCTCAAATAAGCTACATAATTAGGAAAAAAGGAAATGGCCATGCGACCCACCAGCTCATTTTCCGCAACAGAACCTATGATGTCACTCGAGAATTCTCTGCGATTGGCGAAGGCCGGCAAAAGCAAACGCATGTTAGGAAGGGCTTACCAGTTTGCATAGCGAGCTAAATGCCCGTGAAACATACTGCACATTCTTTTTATGAAAAAGAACGGTGGAGTAAACGGTTGAAGTTCCGAACAAACACGCAAGCGTGTATGCCAATGCGTACGAAACAACCGCCAGCCGAACTCGACATCTCGCCGTCGCCACCGTCGCGCAGACGAATTTTCGGGTTCAAGGCTCTTCGGGGCCAACGAACCGTCCCAGCACGCACAGACGCGACCTTGCTTGGTTTCGCAATCCCTTCGCAGGAGGTTGGCCGTCATATCGCCAACCAGCAAAGGTAAAAATAGAAACAAGGGGAGTAAGGAGCACAGAGCAGCAACGAGATAGGGCCACTCGTCGCACAGGTTTCGGTATGGAGGTCGTATTGGCTTGCTGCTGTCGTTACGAGCTCGTTTACAGTTCACAACCACTGAAAACTTCAGTTTGTTCGAGTACTTTACAATGAGATTTCGTTGCTGTGTTTTGAAATGCCCATGTAGTACGGGCTAATCGTCGAGGGAGTGCGACATCCCCGCCGGTGAGATCTCCTTTCATGTGCTGCCCGACGACGAACCTCGGCGAAGCAAGTGGCTACGTTTTGTGAACTTGGCAAACGGAGGAGAAAGAGAGCTAAAGGAAGTACGAGTGTGCTCGCTTCATTTCCGAGGGAGTGATTACGGCAGGGACCCGGACATGCTGGCGCTCGTCGCCGACTTCGTCATATCGCCGTCAAAGCGCTCTGACCTTGGGGGAAAAAATTGCCGTACACACCGCGCACAGACGCTCGAATCTTTCTGGTCGGAGCAGAGAGTTCGAGCGAACGGCTTTCCATACACGACACCGGCCAACTGGCATAAGCGATACTGCTACTGAAATTGAAAATACGGCACATACGTACCAGTCTGTATTCGTCCGTCGCGACGGGGCTGACGAGGCAGCGGTGCCGACGGCTGGGTTTTCGTCTGTTGTGGCTATCGCGGAATGGTCGCTTTCCCGTCCACCGCGTATCGCACAACTCTTGCCGCTCGTGCACTTAGAAGCATTGGGCGTTCAAGTGGTGTGAGGTTGTTAAATGCAAGCCCCAGCTCCTCGGCGAGAGTTTTGTTCTCCGGATCAGGCGATTCCATGACTAGAGCTGCGGGTGCACTAGGTTTTACTAGCATTTTTAAAATGGCCGTCGTCTCGGTTCGACTCCCGCGTGTGGGTGCTATATGGAGTCGACATACTAAGTATCTGTTTCATGAACCGGCTCGTAGGACGCCATTGTTCACGTGACGAAATGTGCAATTTTAGCGGGAGATTATAAATTTTGGCTTAAATTGCCTTATTTCTCAGTGAATAAAGCATCATTTGCTTACGGGAAAGCGCTTGGGGTACAATGAAACACCTAATCTTTCGAATAAAACAAACTTTTGTTTTCTCTTCATGGCTCCTTTAAGGAGCCACGCCGGGCAGCGTACTTCCATCACCCCACGTGACATGTGCGTACGCACGATACAGAACGATAATCAAACGTGATCATGGCCGGCGCCCCGGACCAAAACCGAACTGAAATATAACAAACAATTTATAACCATACTAACAGGGAGAACTGAGTTATCCCGAAAATTTTTGATCAATAAATTGATTGATTCTGGGGTTTAACGCGCCGACGCAACGCAGGCGATGAGGCGCGCCGTAGTGAAGGGCTCCGGATTAATTTTGACCACCTGGGCATCTTTATCGTGCGCCAAAATCTCGTACACACGGGCGTTTTTGTTTTCGCCTCCATCAGAAAAGCGGCCGCCGCGGCCGGCAATCGAACCCGCGATTGATCAATAAATTCATGTAGACCCGCTGAGGCTCCAACCCACGCCGTGAGTGCAAGAACCCGGAAGCCTACCTCGCGGCCACATAGCCCGAACAGCCGGATTGTTTTGGGAGCAGCTCAATAGAATAGCACGCGCACTAACATCAGACATTTTACGTGGGGCGCTGTGCAGCGAAGCGTTGTGAAAAAGGCAGCCCATTCTAGACCAGAACGCGACGATGTCCCCCGCCTCGTGTCCGCAGCCAAAGAGACGCCAATGGAGACCAGCCAAAACAAGCCGTACTGAGTGATGTCGGAGATGTCGTGTACCCCAGCCCTTGCGTTCGACGTGGCTCATAAAAAATTCCATGCTCCGCAACGGCTGAAGAAAGCGTAGCGGGCCAAGCACCATAAATGAACTCCTCGTCATCCGTGGCGGTAAGAGATGCTTTATGGTACAATATATCCATCGGATATCTCATCCGCATCAATTCTTCAGCTTGTCTTGGCCTCGACCGGGGGAGGGGGATGTTTCGAGACATGGAAGACAAGCCTCACGGCGCTATGGCCTGCCATCGACAACGACGACGATGGACCGTCTAGAGTTCCGCCGGTGCGGGCTCTGTTATGGCCGCCATGTATGTACTGTAATCACGTCGATAGCATCGCTTTGTAAATATATCACTTTAATGTCAACCATAGATCGTCTCATCGTTTCGGCCTCCACGCATCAATATAAATGAAATAAAGTAGCGGTCAACAAAGACTTTCCTATGGAACGGCGGAATTGACATGAAGACATTCAAGATCAGAAAAATTCATGTCCACGAAGTGCATGCGGGAAGGTAAATCAAATTTTATTCAGTTCACCAAAGTAGATGCACAGCCAAGAAAATTAAGCTGAAAAGTTCAGTTCCAATGGGACATTCTTCGGAAAGCTTCCCTAAAATCTATTAAAACTACGTAAGTTTAGCCATAAGTCAATTAAAGCTGGTAAAGAACGGACAGAAGCAATTAACTACACTGTAAACGCAAACTAGCCGGAAATGGAGTTTTAATCAAGTACTGTGCCCTGAAAAGTACCTATAGCAAAAAATGTACTCCCTAGGCATGATCTAAAGAAGTGGACGAACCTCCATGGTAGAACCGTTGCCCATCCAGGTAGCAAAAGGGAGGATTTAGAACGACTTAACACCATTTGTGAGATGGCGTTCCGTTCCTTGTATACTACCACGTCCACAATAAACGCCCTATCTGAGGTAATCATCTCAAGCGGGCGGTCGCCATGTTAGTCTTCTGTTGTCTCCGTGCACCAGCACTTCAACCGTGGCCTAATGCTAATTAGAACGAGTAAGCAGGACGCGACGGTTGCACGCAGCTACAAAACCAATACCGTACGTATACCCGTATAGATGCTTCAACCAGCGCGATCACAGGCAGAGAGCGCGGCCGTGTTGTCTCAATCTGTTTATTTTGGCGATAGGTGTTGTCAAACTCTGCTGCTAACGAAGATGCAGTTCTCGCCGTTGCAAACAATTGCAATGTTCATCTGCTTCGCTTGCTTGCGCATACATAGACGATTTAAATTCTCGTGCCAGCGCGCCAACGCACCCGACTGCAGCGACTCAACTTGCCCTGGCGGCACGACTGGCTGCCCGGATGTAAACAACTATCAACGCAGCGCGGCCGGTGACTCGGCGCGGCCGGAGCTTCAAGCCTCGCCTTGGGCCGTCGTTTTTTCTTATTTGTGAAGGACTAGTAGTGCCATTTGGTGGAAAGATTTTCATGTGCCCCTGTCACACGAGGAACGGCCGCAAACAGCATTTGGATACGGCGACAGGTGTGGACAGCTCGCCGGTAAGTGGTCTTTCATCAGTCGATGCGTTTGTCAAACGTTTGGATAGGGTTAACAGCGAAGTGCCCGGGTACCCGTGCCGCTCACAGCTCGTACACTCACGGGCAAAGAAAAAAGCGCACACTCGTATTATTTTACTTGTTTGTGGGTTTTGGGGTATGCGTTCGCATTCTTTTGTAGGCCGCTTTGTAACAGGGCATTCGAGATAAAATCGTTTGTCGCGCGCGGCGTCGTTTCAAAGCAACGTGACGGTTACTTCGTGCTGGCGAAAATCAGCGCAGTCAGACGGAAGCGGGAAGGAAGGTAGAGAGATCGGGAAAGAGGGCGCTAATATATAAAAGAAAGCGTAATGCAAGACGAGAAATATAACACAACCCGCCTGCATTTCTCCGAACTTCAGGACAGAGCCGCACACGGGTACGTTGTCACAAACTCGAGCGTACGACGTCTAAAAGTACCGTATATATTTTTTTTCATTTTTCAACGTGACCTGAGCCACTTATCTTCCCATTGCCGCGCATGCAGACCTGATTGTGTCCCTGTGTTTGAGCGCACAGCCATCCTTTTGCGACATAAGAACCAGCGAACGCGAGAAATTGTAGAAGCCAGCCACATCAGAAAAGCTGGTTCCGAATGTATCAGTCATCCCTCTATCGCCCTGCTTAATCGAGAAGTCGCATATTTAGACGCACATTGAGCGCTATTTCGGTGCTTCTTCTGGGAATGCGTGTTGGGGGTGGGAGGGGGGTCTTAATCCATGTATGATGCGGTTATCTTTGCTGATTTTTCGCCTTTCCTGCGCCTCAAAGTTCGTTTTGTGGTTTTGTTGTTACGGTTTTTTAGTATTTTCGGCTGAGTGCGCCGAGAACTGTGACGCATTGGGGGCGCGGCAATTGGGCGCTTGGGCATATAAAGCTTTGAATTGTGCAATAATAAACTAGTTGCGAGTGTGCGCTTGTGCCGTCTTCATGTGTTCTTGTCCTCGTTAATTTGCGCGCAGTTTATTTTTCGCAATGCATAATTACCAACTCGCCCAACTCGCAACCCTTTTACAGATCCTATACTCCGTAAAAATGAGTTGCCTGTCCTTTTAGGTACGGCAAAATCTCGCGCAGCGCATCATTCTGCCAGGGGGCCATATCCTAATGTCAATGCACACACTATGAAAGCAGCTTGCACTTAATGCGTCACATTGTCTGCTGATAAGCATTTTAGATTCGCCCCTCTCATCATCATTCACTTTGTGGAGATGGCGGGATTTTCTTTCATAGCTTGTTGTCACTGCAGTAATTAATAACAGAATCAGTCCTACAAATCACAGAAACGGTTCGTTTCACGTTGAAAATACTCACAGTAACACACTTTGCACCACACGGAGGAACAATCGGTTGCAGTGATGAGGCATAAGGGTAACTTGTTGTTAAAGGGTCATTGAAGACAACCAGCATGTTGATTTCAAACGGAAGTCGGACCTCCACATAGCCATTTCAGCATTGATTTAGTGCCAAGATGCCTTAAGTGCTGAGAAATCGCTGTTCAACTGCTCATCAAACGTGACGCAAACACGACTACAGTCGCTGTTTGCATCAGGATAAACCGGAAGCAAGTGAAGCATCGGTGATTAATAGCAGTATACAAGCAACTGAATACAACATTACCACGTACCAAGCAGTTTGGTCAGTTCCGGTCAAATCGCTCATGCTTCCCCAAACTCCCCTGTCATTTGCCGTTCGAGACCACTAAGCAAAATGTTTCTCCATTAGACCTGTGATCAGTATTTACGCTTCACTGAAGAAAAACATTGGCCTTTTGAGGACCCGCAAGTTTTGGCGTCAAACGATTTTCTCATGCGTAGCTCGCATGCTCCCTTGGAAAGCGGTACTGCCACCCCAAGTATGGACGAGTAGCACCATCCAGCGGCAGCCAAGAAAGAAGTTGTGCGCGTCAGGCCACTTAAGCCCTTCCGGTGAACACGTGTTTTTGCTAGTTTCAGCCTTATTTTTAAAAAAAATGCCAGGTGTAAGAGGGGTATAATAGTGTTCTCCGTGAGCTAATCTATCAACCTAGAGAGACTTGCATTTTAACTTCACTGTCATTTAAAGTTGTGCTCGAGTATATTGTGCGGAAGTAATCTTTTTTATTGCTGCAAAAGCCACGATGGTTAATGTACTGGCACTTGGTTTTATGAAGCCTTTGCATTCCTAATTTAAGTACTGAATCTTCGCAGGGAACCTGGCATAACAATTTTATTACTGTACCGAATTATTAAGTTCATTTAACCATAGTGTCTGTTTTGAATTTTACATGTGGGTCATTTTTTTTTCTTTTTTGCTTTTTCAGGTAGATGTTCCTTTGACTCCCTGCCTGCATTCCGCGAACGGGGAAATTAGCCTCCGCATCGATGGCCAGAGTGTCTTGACTGCATCATCTTTACTGGGAGGACTGTGTAGTCTGTTTGCATCGTTCTGGGTTTTCAACATTCAATATCCCAAGAAGGCACACAGAGCTCTAACGTTTGTGGAACATGCCTTTTTGGACCTTGCCAGCACCAAACCACGTGTGAAGGATTTAGAACTAATTAACTTTTATCGCATCAATATCCCTCAACAATATTTTATTTGTTTTCAATCCTGTAATCATTGGATAGTAGTTTAAAGAATTTCGTATTATGTTTCTGACGTTTTCTTTTTTTTTTTTACTGAACAGGGGATATTTGATGGGCCCTTCAGTATGCTGATAATACAGCTATCTTTTAGTGAAGCAATAATATTAACCAACTAATATAACTTGAAACAATTATCTAAATAATGTTGGCAACTGGTGCCAAATGAATCAACTTAAAATTATCGGAAAAACACGAATTTCATGGCTTTTTCTTCTCACTCTGAAGAAGCTGTCGCAAAACCACGCATTCTGTTCTATATCCTTGCAATTAACGCCTCAGACTGGGTCACTTTTCTTGGCGCATTTGTGTCTTTATCAAAACGCACTGGTATTTTCCGCAGCATATTTCTCGTTCTTTATATTACTCCTTTATCCATAGCCATCTCATTGCTGTCTGTCTCCTACATCATTTATCTCTTGTGCCTTTACCATCTACAAAATGCTCGTTACCTTTCAATATCAAATCGTTACACAGCTCTCGCTCATTTCACCACCAATTGAAAAATTTTTTTGTTGTTGTAAACCACTGCAACCATTTTTTTCACTTTGTGTACTGAGTACTGATGCGCACTGATAAGTACTCACGCGTTCTCAATCCTCTAGTATTATATAATGATGTCACTTACCATGCCGTTGTGTTTGTGCCTATATGTTTTTCGCGTATTTCCAGTTCTTGTAGTAATATTGTTTCTACAGTTTGTTCAACTAGCACACAGATCGCTCATTTCACCACCAACTGAAATTTTTTTGTTGTTGTAAACCACTGCAACCATTTTTTTTCGCTTTCTGTACTGAGTGCTGATGCGTTCTGATAAGTTCTGATAAGTACTGACGCGTTCCCGACCCGCTATTATTATATAATGATTTCACTTACCATGTGGTTGTGTTTGCGCCTATCTTTGATTTTCGCGTATTTCCAGTTCTTGTAGTAATATTAATTCTACGGTTTGTTCAACTAGCATTCTATTGCTGTCTTCCATTCCTAACTGGCGTGTTTTTAGCAATTTACCATTTTTGCTTTCTTATAGGAGGTCGCCCTAAGTTTTTGTTTCGGAGCCTCCTTGTGTACACCATGTACCATGTAAACTTGTATGCGAAAGTTCGTTTGAAATAAACCTGAAACCGAGAAAAACCGTGTGAAATCAGTACTCCCGCAGGGAACTAGAAACTCTCCCTTGTGGCCTTGAAAAAACTCCTTTCGGAAGGCCTACAAAGCCGCCCCAACTTTGCAAAACTCCATTAAAAAAAAATATATGCTTCCCTTGAACCTCCTAAAAACTCCCCTCGCGAGGCCTACAAAACGTAAAACTTCATGCAAAAGAAGTAAATGCTTCCCTTGAACCTCCTCAAAACGCCCCTAAAATAACATAAGTACTTCCCAAGGGAGCCATAATGGGCTCCTATTCAACCGCCTAAAAAGTCCATAAACATCACTTAAAAACGCCTTGAGGAAGTAAAGAATACTCCATTTTGATCTCCTTAAATTCTCCCTAACATTTCTTAACACTCCCTAACTACCTCCTTTCTATCACCTAAAAACACCCTGTTTTGAGGAGGTAAACAAAACCTCCCTGTTCCATGTAGTAAAAAAACTCCTACAAGGAGGATCACTAGAGGACAGGCGAAAAAGAACCTCTAGGGAGTATATGGGTGGAAAAAAAGTTTAGAGTGTAGGTCGTGGTAGAAAGACGCTTACAGAACCTCTGGTGAAATGGTGACAAGATTCTTGTTCTTCCAAAACATTGTCGCAGTTTCAACTACTGGTGCAAGGCTGAAGAAAGAGCAGAGCTGGCGCCCCCTCTCCCTTCGTCGGAGACCCGTCTAGTGCACCTAACATTTAATTCTGAACTTGCCGCTGAACGTTCTTCATGGCTTGAAGCCTCGGACCGTTCCGTCCGCAGGCTTTCACATCTATTCCAAAGTGGGCCACGTTAGCATGCGGTAGATCCCGCGGCAAAGTCCAAAGCCAACGCCCTCGCTACGAACACCAATTATATGCTGTGAGCCCGCAATACGATACCTGATATGTACCCTCTTTTGCTCCGCAGTGTACCACTGCGCCCTTACTGGCGGCAAGTGTTGTCAACGTTGTGTTCGCCCAAATCCTGATTACCCGTTTCACCCTTGATATTAGGCGCCAACATTTAAAAGTCGTTTTGTATGTATGTTTCTTCATATTTCAGCCTAATACCACGGAGGAAAATAGAAAAATAATAGCTCAGTCGGCTAGACGCAGGTTTTATAACGCCAGCGACCCAGGTTCGATTCCGACCACGGAAAGCGTTTTTTTTCTTTCCACATGGCTGTACACGTAATCGTTCACCGTCACTGCTAACCCAGTAACCCTCGGGCCTTTGTGGGGGCCCAATGGTTAGGTTGCCGGCGCCACGGCGAAAAATTCTGGGATTCATTTCTCGGGATCTCCATAACCAAATTTGTTTCTTGAGGCTTTGAGGTTTTTTGGTGCGACGGCCGTAGTTGCTCATATAGTTAGACAGAATGTGCTCCATGCGTTTACAAACTCAGTTTATTAGGGATATGTGCCTATAGTTTATCATTCCGTGATCTCCGTTTTTATGCACTGATATCAGTCGGGTGATGGGCCATTCAGTCGGGACAATGCCTTGGTAAAGGGAACGAGAGAAAAATCATGACTACGCAAAGTTCGACTCACTCGACGTACTGCCGTGGAAATGCGTCCAAAACCACATGATGATTTAGTTTCGATGTAGTGGACATAAAAAATACGCCTTCCCAAGGACGCGGGATCGATTCCTGCCCGCGGCGGCCTCTTTTCTAAAGGAGGCGAAAAGCGATAACGCCTGCGTGCTCAGGATTCTGGCGCAAGTTTAAGATCGCCAGGTGGGCAAAATTAATCCAGAGCGCTCCTCTAGGGCGCACCTCATCTCCGGTGTAGCGTCGGCGCGTTAAACCTCATAATCAACGCAACCGAAATATGCTTTCCAACTCTATGAAATCTGCATCAATGTCTACACCGTTATCAGTTGAGGTATGGCCCATCGACGCGTCAGGAAACAACGAGTAAAGTAAACAATAAATTCCGTCGCGATTTGCTGCGGATCTCGCATAACATTACATCCAAGAATAACACGTACAGTCATGTGCCTGTTGTTTGTTGAGCAGAACCTTTCGCCATAATTTTGCGGAACAACTTTTCAGGCAGCTGGGCAACGTCACCGGTACGTAAAGTGGCTTGGTGGCGAGTATTGTTTTTGCAAGTAAGTCTTTTACCATTAGGCGCAGCGAGCCTTTCGGCGGTCACCTATTTCTTGTCTTCACTTCGCGCGTTAAGTGAATAATCTTTCTCGTTATCCAAACAATTTACGGTTAGGATGTGTATCTATATCTAAACCTAGTGTCTATAATAACCCTAAATTACTGATGAACTTGGACCTCCGGCACCAGGTCTGGGATCCGGAGCGAGCGCGTTTGGTATTTTAACATGATAGCGTTATCAGGCTTATTTCCCGGTTTTTGGCGGGCCTGCAAGACGTCCTATATCAGCTGTTATCATCAGGCGTCCGCGGAACTACGTCAGCGCTGCTACTCGGAAGCTACGACTGGGCAGCCGAATTCGAGGGGTCGCCTTAATGTGGAATATGGCGCATCGGCAACTGAAGTGTGTAAAGGAGAACAACACCACCACAATAAAGACGACAGGAAGGATACACCTTTTAGGCAGGGGCCACGCCTCTGCAGTGAAGATCGTTCTACGCCATGTCCGTGGTAGCAATCTTGGCAGACATGGTCCCCAGCCGTGCCCATAACTGACGTCATCGTATTAAAGTGCCTTACCACCGTAAGTTCTAAAATTTTAATTTCTCCGTAATTTGCGTGCCGCATCCACGCGTGGGAATGCCGCAGCGAGGCCTCTGTATTGCTTTCTACAACTGATGTATCTCCTACGCGCGCCGAAATCTACGCACATGTGCGTTTTCGTTTTCTGCTTCCATCACGTAAACGGCAGCTGCAGCCAGAACTTGAATCGGCGTCCTTGGGCTCAGGAGTGCATCGTCTTACGCACTCATCCACCGCGACGTGCTTTCCGCTGGAATTACTGCCGGCACCAACATTGGGTAACATAACTAAATGAAGGGCAAACTATTAATCTCAGTCTCTCAACGTCGACCTTAAGGGGCGTTTGATAACGTGGCGCCCAAGGAAATCCTCAATATCATGGCAAGAACAGGCTGCGGAAAGAGCACGTGCAATTACACTGCCGATTTCCTTTACAACCGCCAAGCTGTCATGAAGATAGGGGACGTCTCCTCCGATCCAAATACTCTTGGGGACAGGGGAACACCTCAAGAGTCAGTTCTATCCCTCATACATTAAAATATAGCGCTGCTAGAGCTGCCGAAAGGACTAGAGAAGATCCATAACATAAAACATGGCCTTTATGAGGACGATACTACTATCTGGACGGACGCAGATTCGATCGGCGGCCTCCAAGAAACACTGCAACAGGAAACTGATACCGCCGAGCACGAGGTCGCGGGTTCGATTCCCGGCCGCGGCGGCCGCTTTTCTGATGGAGGCGAAAAGCAAAAACGCCCGTGCGTACGAGATTTCGGCGCACGTTAAAGATCCCCAGGTGGTCAAAATTAATCCGGAGCCCTCCACTACGGCGCGCCTCATCGCCTGCGTTGCGTCGGCGCGTTAAACCCCACAATGAATCAATCGAAACTTATACCGCCAATCAGCATGCCAAAAAGTGCGGTATAACATGCGCTCCAAAAAACATCGGACCTTCTAGTCGTACGCAGGCGAAGCGCAAAGATTGACCAAGACGACATCCAAATCACCCTGGGAGGTAAACCCATCAGGCCTACAAAGTCGACACGAATACTTGGACTGGATATACGGGCGGACACAAGGAAGAATGGCCTGATTCAAAAACTAAAGAATACCACTGTACAGGTCACCCCGATGTTACGCAGGATGACAAAAAAACAGAGGCATGAAAGAGGGAGACACTAACAGATTGGTCCACGCCTTCATTGTGTCGCACATTAACTACGTGTCCCCGTACGTACTTCTGACCAAAACTGAGGAAAGACAGCTCGACGCCATTATACGGAAAGCCTACAAAAAAGCACTCGGTATCCCCCATGAGCGCTTCGACTGCTCGACTGCTCAAATTGGGCCTTCACAGCACCGCATCAGAATTAATCGAAGGACACCTTCTGAGCCAAAAATTAAGATTTGAGCTCACAACAGCGGGCAGAAAGCTCTTGGCGGAACTTCAGTGGACGCCTCAAGGCCAGCTACAACCCCGAGTTCTCGCGCGATACTAGGCAGTGCATGCACATCAAGCCCATCCCTCGCAATATCCCTTCTGAACATTATGCGGGCAGACGATATGCCAGGGCCGCAGCCTTAGAGAAAATGTACGGTAATGATGAAGGGACGGTTTACATGGAAGCAGCAAGCTGTAACCATAAGGGGGCAATGATGGCAGTAGTAACATCAAGAGACAAATGCCTCACCAGCGCAACCATCCCCAAAAATAATACTCAAGAAGCAGAAGAGATTATGGTGCTAGCCATCACACAGACCACGGCAACGACGACAGTTTGACTGACTCGCAGCAGGCCTGCAGAAGATTTAATTCGGCATCGTTAACTCCCGCAGAATGCGGCCTCCTGTGCACCAACCCCCCTAACTGGCACGTCACGATAGTTTGGGCGCCGGCACACTCCTCCCTCGTGGGCCGCGAATTCGGCCACGCTACGGCCTGCACACTCGCCAACCAGGCACTGAAGGAGAACCTGACCGCACCCCTGTTGTGACGTACCGTAACCATATCCAACATTACTGGCTAGAACGTAGAATTTATCCACCACAACACCCGCAATTAAGCAAAAGCAAGGCTCAACGCGTTCCTTCACCCATTCCGACTCCATATGCAGTTCCCCAATCAGAATCCGCCTCAATGCAAGTTCTGTCGAAAGTTATGCTCCCTATACATGTTGTCTGGGAATGTAGCCAAACCCCAGACTTGCCACCCCCTTTCTCTAACCCCAACCTCGAGCAGTGGGAGACAGTGCTGCCTAGCCCACAGCTCACCGACCAGGTCATGCTGAAGGGGAGGGCAGAAATTTCAAAGACAACGGTTGGACTTCTGGAATAGGACGCCATACCCACGCATATAAATGCTCAATAAAAGTTATACTCTCTCTCTATTTTTCTTTCATTGGGGCTCTCTGAATTTGACAAGCGTCATTTGAGCGATTCCGTCGCCTTCCCTGGAGGTGTATCGGATGCTCCACTGTCACTAAGCTCTACTTTCTTACCCAAGCATACTCGGGAGCAGACTGATATTGGGCCTTATGGTGTAGGGCCTCGAAGAACTAACATAAAAATACTATAGCAATACAAAAAGAGGGCGTTTTATGCTTGATTCATAGCTTGTAACATATGAGCTCGAGTTTTACGTTGCATACGCTGCTTTTTCACAGGGTCACAAAATCAGAAAAAAACTTTTCCGTGAAAGAGCAACGGCACGGGAAGAGAAATCATAAAGAGCATTTCCCACACTTTAAAATCTTTTTATACCCCTTAAAATATACACAATTGTGCATTTAGGAGTTCCATATCAGCGTTTCCATTAGTCGCTGCGCTGATTTTATGCCTCGCACTTTTGCCGTCGGGCTGTTTTGTCGCGTGGTGTTATGACAACTCCCAGCAGAAAAAAGTCACATTATCTCCTCAGTTGGTTAATCTAGCAGGTTGAAGGGAAATAGCCAAGGTGGAGTAAGCTTCAGCGAGGAAAACTTGACATCCACCTGGAATGCAGTTGTATGGCGACAAAGGAAAGCTATGCAACTTTCTCGCAATGTTCGCAGTTGAAGAAAAATGAGTCCTGGTCCAGGAGTCGAACCCGAGACCACCACCTATCCAGGGCAGTCTCTCCTTCCAGGGCAGTATACCTAGGCAGTATCCAGGGCAATACACCTTGCAGTCGTACGACTGCATTTCAGGTGGATATATTGAACTTTCCATGGTTTTCATAGGTGCATGTTTAAGAAAAAAATTAAAACCGGTCTAGGCCTTACTCAGGAGCCTTGACTCCCATTTGAAACCGCCTTAAAGGGACCATGCAGACAAAACACAAGTTTTCTTCATTCAAAAGATTGCCTCGTTAGAATCATGCTGACACCACTTTTAATGTAAAATTCGCTCAAATCAACAATCTAATTCGGAAAAAGGGAATGGCCATGCGACACACTAGCTCATTTCCCGCAACAGGACCTATCATGTCATATGCGCAGCTGTGCGATCAACTGAGGCCGGCAAGAGCAAACGCAAATTAGGCGTGGCATATAAGCTTGCCGAACAAGGTATTTACATTTGAATTTAGGGAACACTCTTTTTGTAGCAGTAATAAATGTAGGGTGAACAATTAAAGTCACGAACGAACACGTAAACACTGAAGCAGTTAGCGCAGCACTTTGCCGGCTGACACTGCCTAACACAGTCGTCGAACGCGTTGGACTGGTTGACACAACACTGACCGACTGACAGCAGTGGCACGGTCCCTTACATGACCATGTTTGTCGAGTCATAACTTACGTTTTAGGAAACGATTAGTATCAAACGTAATAAAAATACGGCAGGTATAGAAGTCCGGAGAGACTCAAAGTGCGAACACTCTCCATTCAGCGGTATTGCAGCGGCATCTATGAAAGTGGGTGATGAACAAGGTAACCAAAGCACCATCTCTGAGATAGTAGCAGCCCTGATCAGCAGGCTATCTTTAGTGTTAAGGCCCCGCTCTGGATACGTCATTGTTTACGTCACAAAAACACACGATTTAACAGGAGATTTTGAATTTTTGCTTAAAATGTTTAATTTCTCCGTAAATAAAGCCTCGTTTCATCCTACAAAAGCGCTAAGGGCACTATAAAATACCAAATCTTTCGAATAAAACAAACTTGTATTTTGTCTACGCCGCCCTTTAAGCTCTGCCGTCAGAATGCGCTCGCATAACTACTACGAGTAAAGCAAGTCAGTCCGGCCTTCGTTATCTCTCTGACCCCTACAGGTCGAACAATGCTTGCACAGTTAGGCCGCCCCGTCCTTACATCCATCAACGCTGTTCCCTCGTACTTCTCTGCCTCTCCCTTTCCCCACGCATGCCTCTGACGTATAAAAGGGGCAGAAGACAGGCCCGAGGATGCTTCCTGTAGAAGAGATAGCCCAATGGAGCCCAGTGTACGGACGGATGCCATCGCCTCCCCCAAGCAACAGCTCCCATATTCGCCGTCCTCCCCGGCTCGTCAACGGACTGCCGTAGAAGGAGGACGCACCTCTGTGAGCTAGTTCCTCTTTCTCGCCATTTTACAACCACATACTAAGCGTAGCCTTAACGAACGTAAACAAATTACCACAAGCTTTTCATTACCACCGGCCGACAACGTGAACACCATTTTGATTTATACCGAATTAATACTTTTTGAATAAGAGCAAGAAATCTACAAAAACCACTTTTAACAAAAAGAAGTTTTTCCACCGACTTTGCACATTTTTACTACAATCATAACGACAGCTGTGTAATTCCGAACATCGCGATGCTGTAATCATCAGAATCCGCACATTATTAAAAATGTCACATAACTTTTTGTCAAAGCTCGCCTAAGGAGCTAACGCTAGAATTAACTTTACGCTATAACTTCCGAAAATACTAACGCAGAAAGAAACGAAGGACATTACTACAATCCTCACGCCATCGTGCGATCTTTTTTTCACCCCAATACTCCAGTTCAAACCTTGGAAAAACACGTGGTTGGCTGAAACCTAACTTTCAAAAACTAGCTGCGCAAAATATTAAAAATGCAATCCTCGTCATTTAGTCAAAATCTGTGAACCCCAAGATCAACAATCGGCCACTAAACAGCGCAGATATTCATTTTTGACCGGATTTTGAAAATTGGGAAACAGCATCCAGAGTGTTGCGGACCCAGCTCGGGGTGCTAACGCGGCCCGCAATAACTAAGATCAAAAAGCGTAGCGGAGCGCTAACTTCGAGACCATGGTGAACACAGAGACCCACTATCCGCTAAATTATACTTTATATAAGCAAGTCAGATATTTTTCCCGTAATTTCAGCCCTCACTACAACTTGAGCTTTTCTTGGTCATACATGCTGTGGTAAGACCTCACCAAGTTCGCTGTAATCCATTACGAACAGCACTTCCTGGCACTACAGCCATCAGGTAGGGCCCTTATCCCGTCAAGTCTCCACCAGAGAACATTGGCCTATCCACCATTGCCAGACAGCAACCCCCAAAACGAGTTCTCGGCACTCAAGCCATCAAGCCAGCACTTTGGAAAGCAGGGTCTTGAGCCATATTGCCACAACATCACCAAACCAAATGCGGCAGAAAAATCACATTGCAACAAACACCACCAAAACATCCGCCCCACAACTTTTCCCCTGCCCCCTCTCTCCTGAACCTCCTTCTCTAACCCCGACCAACACACATGAACCGAGGCCACGCTAGAAGTGCGCAAACCCGTGGCCTCTGAGTTGACCACTCAACAAATGCCCAGAGCACACTCAAGGTCCTCGTTTCGAGGCCAGCGCACGATTCAGAGCTCTAGTACGGACCCTGAGACCACGGACTGAGATGTCGATACCGACCAGACGGGCTTCAACACCAACTCCTCGTCAGGACACTCAACTGAGCCTGACCCCGAATAAACGGTTCCAAAAACTCTGTCGTCCTCTTCATCAAATTCTCCCTCACGTTCACCAACCCCACAAACCCCTTTGAATGCCGCGCGTCCTCATCCCGCATTCAACCGAAAAAAACTGGAAACCCTCATCCGAGATTAAGACCCACCACACCGCCACTTCTTACAGCTCCAATTAACCAAGAATACCCAACATCCCGCATCTATTCTTGACTGAGGTACAAAGAACCCTTAAACCTACACCCTCTCACACCAGTTACGCAGCGTATTATAAGGGCACAAAACCACGTGATTCTGTACTAGACGCCGCCATCCGCTACGATACGGAGTTCATGAGAGCAACTGATTTCGGCTCAGCGGGATGGCCCCACGGAACAGACAAGTAAACTCCAGTTGGATGCGTTCCAAAAGACAAAAAGCACCCTGTTGGGTTTCTCCTTACGAATGGCGGAATTTTAAGGCCACGTAGTGAGGACGTAGTGAGGACGGACTACTACTCGTTCCTCTCCCAACCCCTCATGAACCACTGTTGTCCCAACCGCCCACTCTCCCAACCCATTCACGAGGTCCCTCTCAAGCCCACCCACATGTTTCTCTACCACACGAATACTCTATTCAACCCCGTCCTCAGACTCTCCTCCGAACCCAACCCCTACTCCCCACTCCTGCCATGGCACCCCGAAATCACCAGAATCGCCGCACCCACTCCATTCATTTCACTTTACGACTCACCTCCCTGCCACCCAAACAACCACACCCAATCTCTTGGTATTTGAGCCACTACCACGTAGCCAAACGCTTCTTCCTTTCCAATACTCACATTCCCAATCCCTTGTACTGCCACCAATCCAAAGCCCCACAACCCAACCCACCCATGCGAACACCTGCGGAAACCAACTCAAACATCATCCACAATCACAAAAACAACCACACACCCCCAGACCGATGACCGCATTGGTTATGAACGGAACAAACCTCGGAGGTGCAAACAAGAACACCATAGCAAAATTTGTGACCACACATTTCAACCCGTAACAACTGGGGTTACTACACGTAGGCCTTAATGTTACGAACAACGGGGTGGCGGTTTTGTCCTCAAGCAGGGAGGGTATTACCCGCCTAAAACAATCCATCGAGAAAGAACCGCGCCCGCAATAAACTGATGTTACGAATCGTTGGCGAACACAAGCGGAGCTCATACGCTGCACCCTACCTCCAATCCCGAAAATGACGCGAACCTCTAAGCCTCAACACGTCTGGCAGTAGAATTCCCGTTTTTTCGAACTATAAGCGCAAACCTCCAAACAAGCATTTCCGCCGCACCCAACCCCCGTCCTCCTAGCACTACACGCAACATACCACTCACCCAAGCTAAAAGCCTATGCTTCTCAGCCCCCTTCGGATTTCCCCCAGATAGCCACCTTCAGACCTCGCAATGTTGCCACCCAGCATCAAGCTTTCACCTCAGCAATCTCACACATACTCACTACTCTCCAGCTTCCCAAATCCTCCGTTACACGCCTGCACATTCTCGACAACTATAGCACCCCTAAATCCTAACACATGTCCTTCAAATACATCTTTCACCAAATCCTTTATATCGCTCAACGTGAACTTCTCACAATTGTAGCTGACATCAGCGCCCCCAATGTCGAGTGGGGCTACTTTCACACAACTCGTAAAGGTCGTCTATTCTCAAAACTTACCCACTCCCATCCTTCACACTCCAAACCGACCCTTCCTCCCCCACACGCATTCGCAACAGTGCCCAGCGCGGTACCACTCCTGACCTCCCCATTAGCACCAGACAGCTCCCCCATCACACCTTCAGGACCACAGACACAACTGGCAGCGATCACTAAATCATAAGCACATACCTTACCTCAAAATCAGTACCCCACATCCCAGTACCCCACACAGCAAATTACCCTCTCAGGCCGCACCCTCACACCCAAGAGATTACCACCACTCACCCTCCAGCATGTTAGGCAATACGTTACCAAAAACCCGCAGCTCATTACACAAATCTCCATCAAACACCACAACATCACAGAACTGGACAGGTTCACGGAACAGGACACAGTGTGCAGGTGCTCAGATACCTCACACTGTGTAGCTGCTGTTGCCTACACAACACTGAAAGTCACGGCGGCTACCATCCAAACCACCAACAGAACCACGGCGGAGGATGCAGCCACTGCCGTTGCGCTTACCCAGCGCTCGACCCCTGAACTCGTCCTATCTGGCTCTGAGCAGGCCATCCGTAATTTTATTTGCGGTAACACCTCTCCCGCGGCATTGCGAATTCTCTCCGAAAATCTTCCATCCGACATCGTGGCCCTGTTGGGGACACCAGCCACAAAGGCGTAGGCGCTAATGAAGTGGTCCACGTACGTGCTCGTGAACTTATTGACCGAGTCGCTATTTTCACTACGCCTACACTAGACCCCTCTGCAGGCAAGGGAACCTCCCCCCTTCAATGCCGCCTCATCCGCCGCGAATACGCACACCCGCACCCACACTTCCCCCCGGAGGCAGCCCACGTGCTTCGCATATTACAAACACTTTCCACACAGAACACAATTGATACACACTTATCCACACCCTTTTTCAACCCCTCCCGGTCCAGCCTGTGGGGCACTTGACACTTACTATCATTCCCGCTTCCATTTCCCCGCCGACCCCCACCCCCTCCTTCCCTGCCCTCACCTCTGGGAGCAGATGCTGCGTCACACGGGGGAGTTGGGTCAAGTCCTCTCCACCTGCCGTGCCCTAAAGGTCGCGGCGGGTCTCTGGGTCTCCTCTACCCCCAATACCTGATCCCGAAGGACGAAATAATGTCTTTCTTCCTTTCCACTCCCATACATCACTGCAAACATCCGCCGCCCTCACTCATGCCATCACCGCCACTACTGAAGAGGCCGCCCTCGCTCATGCCACCACCGCCACTACTGAAGAGGCCGCCACCGCGTTGCTTGCAGCCACCACAGCCCCGGGCGGCTACGTCACGGTCATCACAAATTGTCAGCACGCTTGCCGTAATGTCCTCCCCGCCATCAAGCTTCTTCAAACAGTTTAAGCGCTCCAATACAGCGGAATCGTAAGGACTCCAGGACACGCCCCCTACCATGGATTGAGACGGCTCACGGCATTTCCCGGGCGTTCCAGTCGAGCGTGGACGACTTGGCCTTACTCACTCTCATTCAACACGTTCTACTTGCCACACTGAAATTCTGTACCACTTCCGACGTAGCCGCCTCCTCTATCATCCACCTCACCCGTCTGCCAATGTTCAAGACGCGCCCCTTCGGCGCAGACCTCAAACCAAACATGCTTTAACCACCCCATTCTTATCACAATCCCGCACCGAATATCTCAACAAATGCCTTTCTTTCCAGACGCCATGCACCACCGATCACCGTGTGAGGCTATTCCCCTACCATCCTACCCCATTCCCGGAAGAGTGTAGTGCGAACTGCGTAGCTCGCGGCCTGTAGTTCAAGAACATACTAAACTTTTTAACACCCTTTAAGGTGCTGAAAGGGTGCACTAAACATTTTGCACCCTTTTTGCACCTTTAGGGACCAAAACATTGCTCCGGCACCCAATCATGAGCGTGCCACAAATTAAGGGGTGTAACACTTAACATTTTTACGCCCTTTAAGGTGCTAAAAGGGTGTACTGAACATTTTGCACCCTTTTCGCACCTTTCAAGCGCCCAATTATTGCTCGGGCACCCCATATCGAGGGTGCCAAAATTCAGGGGTGTAATCAACAGTTTCAAAGGGTGCTACGACCATTAAAGGGGTGCTAAAAAGTATTTCTTCTCGATTGGGGTGTTACCATGGCACCCTATCGTTAGGGTGCCTAAAAGAACGGTGTGTGAATGCCAGCATGCAAAATTGCACAAAAACAGGCTGAATGTTTAAACCGCACATTGCACTATTTCACCTCCCGTTGAGAGGTTTAAATATGAACTCTAGACCAGGGGAAAGGCTCTAAAATTGCTGTTCGTAAATTGCAGAAAACGTGCTAAACGCTTCAATTCCACTCCGCACTAATCTACTTATTCGAGTGTATCGCAAGGTTCGTTTCGATGTCTGGGTGCACGGGAAGGGAAGGCTACAAAATGCCTCTTGTAGTCCTATAAATAAAACTTTTACGCTAGGCATTGGTGTCTTCAACGAAATTGAATTTACCTAAGAATTTGTTTCCGTATTATTATGCCCCGGACAAAAAGTTCAACAAGACTTTCTTGTTGGGCTGACAGCACGCCTGTGGGGCCAATAAGAAGTTCTGTCGGCACTCTATCGTTCCAATAGCCTAGTCTTCCAACAGGGAGTTTAACCTTGATGGCGTTTGTGGGGCCAATAAGAAGCTCTGTCGGTACTCTATCGTTTAAAGAGCGTACTGTTCCAACAGGGAGTTTAACCGTAATGGCATTTACCGGCTTGCCAACACAACCAGTGAACGCCAACAGACGCCTTGTTCGTAATCAGCGGCGCGAGCGCGCCATCAGACAGAACCGACAAGCACCCTGAAGGTGCTTTTTAGGGCCTAAACAGCAATGTCTATGTCTGGCAGAGACGCTAGATGTCAACGTTTGTGTTCTGAATTTTCCCTTCAATAAGTAACAGTCAGACGGACGATAACATAACGATGTGAAGATATGCTTTGGCTCATACCACGGCAAGCACAATCGTTTGTTGCTGCAGCCTCGGTTGCTCTTCGTCCACAACAAACTGAATCGGCTGTACAGCTTTCTTCGAGGGCGTGTATGCAGGGGTTCTGTCTTCCTTTTTTGCGCAGGCCGACGGGGGCGGTCGTGTAAATTAAATCATTTTCGCTCGTTGCTGCTGTTCTGCCTACCTGTTTGCTGTACCTAGAACGTTGCCGCCACCGCGTGCTTCGGTCGCTTTCTAATAATCCCCACTTGTTACAAGCTCAGAGGTTTTCGCACTGTTAGCAGTCGTTTTACACGACGTGTTTTATGCGCCCGACAGGGCTGTACCCGGAGGGTTTGAACCCCTCCCGAAATCTTTTCCAGGCAGCACGTAAACAATACTTACTGTTGCTTTCAGCAAAACTACCGTCCTCCCAAAATTCATAACCACCCCCGAAAAAAAAATTGGGCCCATATACCCGCAAGGGGTACTCGAGTAAATGCGTTGTATCAGCAGCTTCTTGACGTAGTTTGAATGAGTAAAGGATATAAGGCGCGTTCGTAGCCTCCCATTCTGTGTCGGCTTTGTGAAGCAGTGGGTAGAGCACCATGCACATTGCGTTCCGCCCGCAGGGTCGAGGGATCGAAACCAGGCGCCGGATAGTATTTTTTTGTATAGTGTAGGGGGAGGGGTGCGGACAACGACGGTGCGGACTACGACGGACGTCAACGCGCGTGACATCGTGAGTTACTGAAATGCTCTGCATTTAAAATTTCTGGGTACGGCCCTGGTGCCTGACAAGCCAGGAGTGGCATCGCTTGTAGTATTAGCGCGACGTTGCTTGTCTGCAAGACGGTGCCGGACCAACAAGCGTCATCAACGCCATAATTCTAACGGCACGTTCCATTTATTTCGTGGCTACCGTGGCTTGCGCAGAAAAGGTTGGGTTGACTGCGATAGCTTTTCTTGAGTCAAATAAGGGAGCTTTGGCTCAATCGCTTGCAGCGCTAGCAATGCGGGCTCGTCTGCAAGACCGGTGCTTCAGAAACAAGCGTTAGGACAGCCAGAATTTCCAAAATGCAGCATAAACTAGACACAAACTAGACACTAGACTCGTTGACAACTTTCGTAAGTATAGAGTTGTTTTAGGCGCCACTGACACCGCTCGGAGCGTGGCCGCTGAGCCGCCCACAAAGGCGCCTGCTTTACGGCGGTCTTTGTTGCGGCCTGCTCCGAGCGTTTCTCCCGAAAGAAGTATGAACGGAAATCGACGGACTTGACTCCCTGTACCATCACCCGAACGGCGCGCTGCAATGCAATGGTAAGCGCCACGCTGTCGCCTTCTCTTCACTAATCGACCACGAAGCTAATTAGAAGATTGCGAATTGCAACTTTAAACGTGCGAGGGGTAAGCACAAAAAAGAAGCAAAACCAGCTATACCACCTCGCTAATGAACTTGACCTTGACGTATTGGCGGTTCAAGAAACTAAGGTCGATGGTGATGAACAGACTGACAGTATGGTGCGCCGCTTTACAACGCACTATAACGCTGTTGTAAGCCACGCAGTCGGAGTGTCAGCGGGCTGTGTGTTGTTTGTGCGCCAAAGTGTAGGTGTTCAGGTCAATGAGGTGGAGACTTGTCATTCAGGGAGGCTTGTGGTTTGCGATTTCTCGCTCTCTGGTTTGGAATGGAGGATTATATGCGTGTACGCCGCGAACACGGTAAACGAAAGAAAAACATTTTTTGAGGGCATGCGCCAGTACTGTGACAGCGACAAGGTACTCATCGTGCTAGGGGATTTTAATTGCGTGCTAGCCGCCGGTGATAAAACAAGCGCTACAGCCTACAGAGACGCAAGCACTTCAGCACTTGGGGATATAGTAAATGACTTTGCGTTGGAAGACGTTGCCGAGTGTCTTGAGGGTGGGCGAGCGGTCACATTCACGCATTTTCAGGCGGCCAGTCATGCCAGACTAGACAGAGCGTACGTCACGCTCGACTTGGGGCCGTTGTGTCAGGATTTTTGTGTGCGGCCGGTCACGTTTAGTGACCATTGTCTGGTCGCATTTTCGATAAAAGGTTCGAACAAGCAAGACAAAAAATTTAATTGGGATCTGTGGAAGATGAATTATAAATTATTAGAGGATGAAGTCTTGAGTAGCAACTTAATGATGCGTATAGAAAAACATAACGCTTACAACAAAATAACGCCCGGCGAGAAATGGGAAACGTTCAAAGAGCAAACTAAAATCGACGCGGTAGAACGATCGGTAGCAATAAAAAGAGAGGAGAAAATTAAAGAAACTATTTTGCGCGAGAATCTAGAAAAAGTTAACGCGGGAAGAGTGCCGAATGCCAGGCGAGTTCACGGCCGAGATACGAGCAGTGAAACAGAAGCTAGATGCATTCGAGACTGAGCGCTATCGCGGAGCGATGGTACGGGCAAGGGCCGAAAGAATTATCGCCGATGAAGCGCCGACAAAGAGAGCGCTTGGCACCGAAAAGTGGCATGCGCGTCGAAATCACATTGCTGAAGTTGAATGGCAAGGTGTTGTTACAAATGATAAATACGAAACAGAAAACTGCTTTCTCCAACACTACAAAAAAATTGTCCGCATATAGCCCAGTTGATGTTGAGCGCTTCAAAAACGATTACCTTCATCTTTTGCCCAGA
The DNA here is from genome assembly GCF_048455015.1 of Haemaphysalis longicornis. NCBI lineage: Eukaryota > Metazoa > Arthropoda > Arachnida > Ixodida > Ixodidae > Haemaphysalis > Haemaphysalis longicornis. The sequence continues at coordinate 40,856,836 of NW_027526203.1, read as the reverse complement.
CTTAGGGGTGAAACAAAAGAACGGTTAGAACTCCCAATTTCAATAAAGGAGGCTACGAATGCAATTAATTATCTGAACCCTGGAAAGCCACCTGGGCCTGGCGGCCTCAGTGCAGCCTTTGACAAGGCCTTAAGAAATGAATTGGCGCCAATTTTGACAGATATGTACAATGAGGCTTACGATATTAATGTTGTGCCAACGTCTTTTACCGTTTCACACACAGTTCTTATTCCTAAAACCGAGGGCCCCGCAATGCTGCGTCAGTCCACATCATATAGGCCAATCAGTTTAACCAATGTTGACTATAAAATATTCATGAAGATACTAGCTAAAAGGCTCCAAACAGTAATGACAGAACTTGTGGGACCACACCAAACGTGTGGTATTAGGGGGCACACAATCTCCACGAATATCCACACAGCCCGTTGTGTGTTGGAATGCTGCGATGCAACAGGAACCAACGTAGCGATGCTTCAACTTGACTTAGAAAAAGCATTCGACTGAGTTCCCCACGAAATATTGCTTTGCATTTTAGACTATGTGAATGTTGGCTCTGTTATTCGGGAAGGTGTGGCCATGACGTACAGGTGTTGCAAGACGCTGCTAATAGTAAATAAGGTTTGCGAGAAAGCATAGAAGTACAGAGCTCCGTACGCCAGGGATGCCCACTTAGCCCGTTACTTTTTTGTCTCTACATTGAAACACTTTGTTTAAGCATTATACGTAGCGACAGCGTACACGGATTTCGGCTGCATGGGGCAGAAGTTAAACTCTTAGCCTATGCGGACGATATTGCTGTTTTTTGTTCAGATGTCGAAAGCATCAATGCGTAGTGGAAATCGTCAAACGATCCTGTGAGGCGAATGGGAGTGCCGTAAACTGGAAAAAATGCCTGGGGTTTTGGCATGGAAACTGGCCATCAACCCCTAGCATCTTCGCTAACATGAATTGGGTCAGCACACCGGCAAAGTACTTAGGTGTGCCTTTGGAATTTTATAAAGACAGCGATCCGTATTGGAGGAAGGAAGCCGAAGTAATGAAAGAAAGGGCAGAAAAGTGGAAAGGGTGGAGCTTATCAATATTTTCAAGAACGACTGTGTGCAACTTATTTTTTGTAAGCAGACTGTGGTATGTCCTTCAGGTTCTTCGCTGTTCCCGAGCAAATGTTCAAAGACTGCACGGTGTATTCGCTGTGTTTATATGGGGGTGAAACTGGGAACGGACAAGCCGGACAAACCTGTTTCGTAGGGTCAGGGACGGAGGTTTGGGACCAGCACACTTGTTTGTACGTCAAATTGTAAACCGTTTCTTGTTTCTCCGCGATGTTAAGGATCCAACGTTAAGAACTATCTGTCAATTGCGCTTGGGTAGAGCGTTACCGGATATTATAGTCACGTCCAATGTTATACCTGGCGGCCTACATGGGTTTATGAGAGAAGTTGTACTGTCATGCCGTTTCTTGGCTGTTCGATTTTCTTGGGAATACTTGTGTCAAGTAAATAGGAAAAAGTTCTATAAAGACGTGTGTGATGTAGTCCTCCCTGAACCAATGTACCGGTTGATGTATAGAGTAGGTAGGGCTCAAGATGTGCTTAAAAGAGTTAAGCGTATGCAGGTACCCCCTAGCGTAAAGACGTTTTTCTTCAAGCTGCATACTGGAACCCTTTCTGTTAAGACGTGGATGGCAGAAAAAGACTTGTTCGTTCCATGGGGAATTGACTGTATAATATGCAAAAAAGGTCAAACTATTGAGTATGTATTCATCGATTATTGGGATGCTGTGTTCCTGTGGGATGTGCTCCAACGAACTTTAAAAAAGGATCTGCCTGTGGATGCTGAATGTATACGGTACTTGCCTGTTGAAAGCGAGGATGGTATGCCTTAGGACGTGATCATGCTTGTTGGATTGAGCTCTATTTGGAAAGCAAGAATGGCCGCAAGGTACTCTGACATCGATGCGCGAAGCGCGAGACAGTATTTTAGAGAGGCAATGAGTTAATACGTGGAAAATAAAAAATATGTGTCGAATCCGCCCGAATGTATTCCAGACATGGAATCGTTGGTACACCTAAGGGACTTTTAAACACATGACGTCAACCAACGTCAGGTTGATGGCTGTCTGTGAATGAATGTCTGTGTTCTGTATGTGCCAAGGCAGGCAATAAAGAAAAAAAGCGAAATAGCTGACTGTTAACGCGTCCGTTTACTGTTTTGTAGGTCAATGGTTCGATTCCTCGTCGAACCTCGCTTTTTTTTTTGGTGAGGGTTTCATTAGCTTTTTTTTACGACCAGGTTAAGCGCCTGTTCCTTGCTTTATATCACGCCGACATTTACCACCCTCTTCCTAAACCCAAAATAGCTCGTTTTCTCGCACCTTCTCTCTTGAGAAGCCCGCTGTGAAAACGAAACCAAAACGAACCTCAAAACATCTTTGCAATATCAGTATATATGTCAGTTACTTTATGTGTATTTACTTTTGCGTTTAAAAACCTTAAATTTAAGTTATAAACATATTTCATACTCTGAAAGCAGAAAGATAATTACCAATATTACAGTTTTAACACAATTTTCGTCAAACATAAAGGTGATGCATTTGAAGTCTGGCAACTATCTCTCACTTTTTGTGTGTTTTTTCATAGCGTTTTGTGCCGAGTGGTTGCTGGCGTGATTTGATCAGTTTTATCACAGAACAGGGATGATTTTAGAGAAGCATAGGTCTAGCTTTGCCTGTAGTGCGAGAAAAAGCGTATTGGCGGCGTCGTGAACTACCCAGAAAGCCCGCTTGATGGCGCTGTAAACAAGGCTTTGTAAACATGGCGGATGCTTTTTGCACAGGCCGCTTGAGCTCCTTAATAACATGGCTGCCCTCGCACGGCGGCCGCCGGCTTGCTGCTCCTGCTGGTTCCTGGCTGGCACGCTGGCCGCGTGTTTACTTGCGCCGCGCTAGTGAAGTGATGTTACGCCAGGTGACCAGATGGCCTCGACTGGCACAGACCAGTGAGCAGCAAGTGAGAACAAATCGTTTATTGACATCCGCAAGTTTACAGAGGCCAGGACATCATTTCATTTCGATCGCTGCAATTGTACGTCGCTTTCGTGACAACATTTTTTTTTTTTTGCCATAACAACTCGTTTACTTGCGCTAAGATTTCGAAGGAAGGGCACACATTGCTTCCAATATTCTGCTGCCCGTATCTTTTTTTTCTTTTTGGACGTCGCAACAAGTTACGAAGGATACAGACGCTTGGAACTTCTCTCGGAATAAAGCGATAGTTATTGCGAACTCAATCGCTTACTGCGAACATATCTAAATTTGAACGTAGCAATGGAACTAAAATCCGTGAGCGAGTGTCTGAGGCACGGCGTTTTTTTCTCTATCTCTTTGGGGGGTGCGGCAGGCCCCAAGCACGCGCTAAGCAGCATCACAAGTTTAAAGAAAAAGAAAAAAACACCTACGGCGTTAAAAATATTTATCTGACTTTTTTTACCAACACTGAAAATTTTAAAAGTACTCCGATATGCTATGTTGCGGGAAAATTGCTAAGTAGTTAATTGTTAACTAGTTTAATTAGAGTAATGCTTTTTGCATGCCCCATTATTATACTTGATGCTGGCATAAACAGTAGCTTTACCGTTCAACAATAGGATGTACATAACGGTGGTAACAGCTGTTTATTACGCTCTAGGGTGGTTACGAATCATGTGCGGTAATTAATACTCATGAATGAGATATTTCACTTGCTGATGACATATAGAATGTAATTAAACATGTTCGGTCTAAATAATTTTATCTTCATATTTACACAGTAAAAATGCGACATGAAATTTAATTTCCATAAGCAAGAGAGGATAAATATGATTTCAGAACCCAGCTGCACAATAACGTATTACACACCCTGTGTTGACTCGCACTTGCACATCGAAGAGCCACATTGTTGGTTCCATTACCCTGATTAACACCGTTTGCTGCAAGTTGAATTTCACCTTGTTAATCTTGTATTCTTTTTGTTCTCATCGTCTTATTTTTTAGTGTGCGTTGCGACGTTAGCTATTCTTCGGCCAAGAGCCCCCCCCCCCCCCCCTCCCCTTATGTAATGCCCTTTCAGGTGTAAATAAATGAACTGAAATGTTGAATTTTGCCAGTAGTAATGTGGATGGCCTGACACTGTATTGACAGTAAAATTTTAAAAAGCACTTTTATGCTTCAGTGATTGATAAATGTGAAAAAACCATGCACATCAGTAAGCAAGACTTACAAATACGATTTGACGCTGCAATGCATGGACTGCACTGCACAGTTCGGTACACGACTTAAAGTTCTTAGTCTCCTTGTAGGTTCAACCAATAGTATCTACTATCTTCCATTCCTTACAATTTAGAACAAGACCTGCCTGCGTGCACTATTTTTGGGAGTGACATCATGGTGCATTGATTGAACAGTTTTCACCCACTTGTCCAACAATTTGCAGTCGGTGGCTACATGTAAAATTGCGCCCTGGAGGGAACTGGGATTTTCACACGCTTACTGAGTGTAGCAGTGGCCTCTCTTGTTATATTTGATACAAAAAGCCCTTGCGAGGTATTCGCAGGCAATCCATCCAACTCGCTAAAGCAATCTGCCCTAGAGGTACAAAGCCCCACACCTCCTCATTCTTCACTTTTGCCACAAGCTTATCCCTGTTTCTAGATGACCCGGGCTACTACATCTCCAGACCTCCAAGACAAACTCTGACCCCTCACATTTCTTTGTGTACAAAGGTTTAAAGTCCACCTGCAAGGTCCACACAGCGCTATTAAAGGAGACACCTACTCGATCACCAGACCATAGAATCATAGTATCTATCAGAAATGAGCTGCTCCAATAAAGCTTACTTCCTCTCAGCTTCTTGCACGAACTTGCTTTACGCGAACAGGAGCTGTACAGTTGGTCTTACAGCAATTTTTTTGTGCGAAGTGTTGTAAATGTACAGAGAAAGTGAAGTACTCTTGAGCAGCAGTGAAAGGGAATGGAAGAAAGTAAACTAGAACCCGCATTTGCTTCCTTACATTTGCCAATGTGTACACATCGTGATTTATTAATAAACGTTGAATTTCGGGGCTAGAGTGAGCTTAGTGGCTAGCTAGATAATAATATCACATCACACATTTTCATGCGTGTCAATATTTGCAGTATACAGAATACTCGCCCGAAGTTAAATATTTTTAGACACCGAATATCGCGTTCTTGAATTGAACAACTATTCCATTCATACTCAGAAATATGCACATCGCATGTATGAACGCATTGATATATGCTGACCTTCTTTTTAACATTTGGTGAAAATACCTGGCACTTTGCAACATTTATCTACAGGCAACATAATACATTTGCTCGTGCTGAGAACTTGATCTGGTCGCCTTCCGGTGTGTGCTTCCTTGTTGTTTGGTTGTATCTGCAAAAAAAATCAAGGAATGAATGAAAAATTTAAATTAAATTGGAAGAACGAATAGTTAAGAGAATCATGTCACAAATTCAGAGAAACAAATATAAGTGGAAGTAAATATACATAAACACACCAGTCGGGCGCATGGCTGTCATATCAGTCAAGCACGAAGAGTTGAAATGGCCTGCCAGTCCTTGGTGCAGTTGTTGCGTGCGGCGACAATTTTGAAGGTTCAGCCAGAATGCCTAAATGAACACCGACCTCTGAAAAAAAAAATGACGCAGTATTCTTGAGTTCACGCGTATTAACCATGACGCAAGCATCATCTGTCACAAGGCATGCTAATATAACCTAACTCGCATTACCACGTCTCTATGAAGGCAAACTTTAGTTGTAGCAAAGCGCTGTTGACTATCTGCTCACTAACGCGTCAAAGCAGAAAGGCAACAGTTAGGTAAACCTCGGGGGGGGGGGGGGATTACTGTGTTTTGGTAGCCTCAAAAGTTCCATCCGAAATAATGCCATACCTGTTGAGGCAAATGCGTCCACAACTTTTCGGGTTCTAGATAGTCAGAAATGTTCGAGAGGGGCCAGAACAGTTGAGAGTAATAAGACAATATTCCAGCGGAAGTCATGCACAAATGAGGTATTGACGACGACAACGGTTTTGTTTGCACAGTCTTTCTAGCGCAGTGCATAACACTCACCATTTGTTGGAAGAATCAAATATTCTGGCCTCGACAGCTGTCTTTCGATGCAGAATTTCCCGCAGTTGTCACTCCACAAACACTCAATTCCCGTGTTTTGCCAGTCCTCTCAACAACTGATGGACGCAAAAGCACATAACAGCAATAACAGTCACGAAACCAGTGCTCCGCGCACATAGAAACGGTGGGCCGTTGCAGCGGTTTCAATTTGAATTGTCGGCTTTGTGGTTGCGAATTCAGAAGTGAGGTGGTGCACCAGTCGGCTGTTCGTAAAAACTTGCGTACATTTTTGCTCAACGGATGTTTGATGCGGAACTTGTTAATAATATTTTTAAACAACACATTGTAAGGGAACTGCGTTGGCTCTTTGAGTCACGGAATGAATGTTTTGTATTCTATACCAAAAGTAACCTTTCGCTTGCGCCGTCTGGTGGACTTGATGGTCGAAAACTACGCTGTAGGTTGGTCACGTGGGCCGCCGATTTTTACGCCGCCTATAGGGAAGACAGGGAACGTCCGAGCTTGAGAGGCCTGGTTTTATCTATTTCAAGCTTAAATCATAGTGTAGTATCCGGGGTTTTCGCATCTCGGCGTTTCGGGGATTCTACCACCAGGGGGCTAACCCCGGGGTATATATATGACGTCATTGAATAAATTATTCTCTTTTTTGGCTTGACTCTTCCACCGGGCGTTTGTCTCCTGCTTCGCCCTTCGGGGCCGTCGCCGACGCGACACTACAATGGCGCAGTCGACTCAAGAACCGTCCGAAATGTAAGCGCTCGACATTCCTGCAGTAACATGTAAGCCGCCGAAAAGGCCGCAAGTTTTATTTTCAAGTAGTGAGGGCTGAAACAGTCAGCCGAGAGCGATAGAGAGATAGGCCTACGCGGACGACCACACCGGCGAGGAAACGGTGGCCAGCAGCATATTGCCGAAATCGACGTGCATCGAGCGACACGCAGCAAATACGTCCAGCGACATGAAACCTTCAGGTAATACTGCAAAATATCGTCAACTGGCACCAAGTATTTTTCGCGCCAGGATTATATAAACTTCATAAAAGAAAGTAAAGCGGCACCACTTCGTTCATTATCGGGTCAAGATGGCTGACATAGCCGCGAAGCCGCAACCATTTTTTCCGGACCCGGGGAGGCCGGCCGTCGCATGGCGCGAGTGGCATCGCTCGTTCGAAACATATCTTCTTGCAGCAGGCTGTGAAAAATTCGCTCCGCAGCGCAAAGCAGCCCTCTTGAAAACCTTTTTGGGAGCAGAAGCGAATCGAATTGTGCACATAATCGAGTCAGCCAGACCGGCGGACGCAAGCACCGGCAACGACTATGAATATCTCGTTCAGGGCCTCGCGGCTCACTTTGACGTTTCGACATCACAGCGGGCGAGCCGCATACAGTTCCGAAGTTTATGTCAAGCAGAAACGGAATCGGCGATCGACTTCGCGCGCCGTCTGCAATACGTTGGTCGACAATGCAACTTCGGCTCCGATGAAGCCGCGTCACTAGTGGATCAACTCATCGTGGGACTTGCGTCCGATCGCACCAGGGAACGTCTGCTCACAGAAGGCCCGGCACTCACGTTTGACAAAGCCATCGAAGTCATACAAAACGTAACTCAAGTCCAGGATCTGCTGCAACGATATCGAGCAGCCAGAGAAGAAATAGTTCAAGCGAACGACGGGACTCAACGAGCTCGACCGCTTCAATTTCAACGGCGCCCCACCCGATTTCCACGTCGTGAGTTTCGCCCCACAATCTCAACAAACAGAAGTGCACCACCGTCACGTTCTGGGCGTGCGGCCGCTGTGGTAGGTTGTGGCACCCGTTTCAACAGTGCCCCGCTCTGGGGAAAACGTGCTTCCAGTGTGGTAAAATCGGCCACTTCAGGAATGCCTGCCGTACGCCGCGTTCTGCAACCATGCATCCGTCTTCACCTCGTGTGAAACGACACACCCGGTCACCGTTGCGAAACATCGAGGCCCCACCCGACGACGAGCAGGACGTCGGCGTCGTCAACCAGCTCGGTGTGCATGAGACGCCAACGCGCCAAGAATCCTACTCTGATGTCAAGGTGAATGACAACTTACTTTCCCTGTTGGTATCAGAGCTAGCACAAAGCAAAACTAGAGAATCCCAGCTGGCAGAAGAGATGCGACAGCTAAAATCACAACTAGCAGATCTTCGAGAGCAACTACGAGCAAACTCGTATGAACTTGAGGAGGGCACAAGTGAGGCTCAGGAGGTTGAAGAGAAAGAAGCAGACAAGCCTGAGGGAGGCGTCGAGAAGGCCTACGAAGAAAGAAAGCCCATGATCTTGAAAGAAGCCGAGAAACGAAAAGAAGCCGATAAGGCCAAAGGAGGCACCGAGAAGGCCGACGAAGTCGACAAGCCTGAGGGAGGCGTCGAGAAGGCAACGAAGAGGATAAGCCCAAGATCGAGGGCGTCGAATATGACGAGTCCGCCGACAAGAAAAAGAAGAAAAAGAAAAAGGGGAAAAGAAACAATGCAGTGTATGAGGTGAAGCACAGTGCAATTACCGTGAAATACATTTAGTTAGTTTGGGACATGTGAATAGTATTACCTCTGCTGTGTGAACTGTCAGTTGTTTGTGTAGAGTATGGGAATGTCATTTGCGCGTTTTATTCTTTTTTTATAAGGGGGGAAGGTGAACTGCAAAAAAAGAAATTTAAGGGAAGGAGAATGTAGTATCCGGGGTTTTCGCATCTCGGCGTTTCGGGGATTTTACCACCAGGGGGCTAACCCCGGGTATATATATGACGTCATTGAATAAATTATTCTCTTTTTTGGCTTGACTCTTCCACCGGGCGTTTGTCTGCTGCTTCGCCCTTCGGGGCCGTCGCGTCGGCGACGGCCCCGTTTCAACGTCACTTTGCTACGCACATAGCACTTGAAGCTCCACCCCGAATTATTAAAGATTACTCGGGACGTACCATACCTGTGTCAGGATGTTTCACAGCGACTGTTCAGTTTAAAAATATTCAGGAACCCCTCTCATTTTAGGTGGTGCCAAAGGGAAGATCTCTCCTTGGAATAAATGCTATTTCTGCTCTCCAATTAACTCTCACCGAAGATCACCTCCGATGCTGGCAAACTACTACAGAGAACCAGTCTGGAGTTGACCAACTGGCCGAAGTGGTTGAACAACTCCGCCTTGAACTAGCACAAAGCAGAAGGAGAGAAGCGAAATTTGCTGAAGAAATGCGGCTGCTAAAGTCTCAACTAACAGATCTTCGAGAGAAATTTCGAGCGAACTCGTTTGAACTAGAGGAGAGCACAAGTGAATCTCAAGAGGTTCAGGTGCCGGAGCTTCAAAAGGAAGAAGCTGACAAGCCCGAGGAAGACTCCAAAAAGGCCGACGAAGCCGACAAGCCGGAGGGAGAGGCCAAGAAGGCCAACGAAGAGGATAAGCCCAAGATCGAGGGCGTCGAATATGACGAAGAGTCCGCCGACAAGAAAAAGAAGAAAAAGAAAAAGGGGAAAGGAAACAATGCAGTGTATGAGGTGAAGCATAGTGCAATTACCGTGATGTATACCCTTCCAACCGACGTGTGTGTTGAACATGGGAACCGCGGAAGAACGATCATCGCCGCATAAAATACTGCGCGTCAAAAGTGGATGACATCGCATCCGAACAAAGCGTGTTTGGTGTCCGCGAGATGAAGACGACAGTGAAGGAGAATTGTACGTTGGAAACATCGTTTTTGCTCTGGTGAGTACGCATTTTTTTATTATTCTGTATTTTGTTGGAACGAGTTCTGGTGTTTATGGGTCAGTGGTTTTCTAGACCCCCATCTCGTTTGCTCTGAGAGCCTACGTGATTAACATACTTGTTTGGCGCCCAGTCCACCGTTTCCGCAGAAGTCAGCATCAATTTACGCTGAAGCTAGACCTTGCTACGATGCTCGCGCTGTAGTACACGGCTGCTAATAATTTCACATCACGCAAGGCTCTTTAACACCGGGGCGTTTGTTTATGTGTCTCTCAAACAGTGCATTTGCAGCTGCAGATCGCAGTCGCAATTTCGCGTGAGTTGCATGACGCTGTGATTAGTCCTCCTTCGTGAATACCCGCGGTATATCAAGAAATAACATGAACAGGAGGTTCCCTGGAAGTGCATCTGAAAAAGCGTACACTTGATTCCGTGCCTCGCGTCTCGTAGGTGTTGTTCCCCCCCTACCCGAATTCCGTGAAGTGCGCTTCGCAGCTATTGCGCTCGCGAGACCGGCGACCGTACGCTCGCGGTCTTCGGGCCGCGATATGCGTGCCGTTCTCGTGAAGCTCGGCAACAGCGTCGTGAAATTGCCGCACTCGCTCGCCAACGCGCCCCGACAGCGTACGCGTCGAACGGGTGCTGGCGGAGTTGTGCTGGAAGAAAAGCAGGCGAGAGATGAGGACGCAGGAGGTGTAGTTAAACAGATGAGAATGTACAAAGTGCAAGGTGGAGAAAATAGTATGCAAAGGCCGGAAACGGTGAAAGAGTTGGGGCCGCGTTAAACAGATGAGAATTTACAAAGTGCAAGGGGGAGAAAATAGTATGCAAGGGCAGGAAACGGTGAGAGAGTTCGGGCCGCGCGCCAGCGAGCGAGTACGGCGATTTCGCGACGTCTGACGTTGCCGAGCTTCACGAGTCCGGCACTAATTTGACGACGCCCGTCTGAGAGTTCATAGAGGTATAGAATTCACATACGTGCAAATTGAAGGTGAAATGGGCGCATGTGGCCTCGCAGGGAGTTAGCATAGTCTCGGGGTAGTGGGTGAGATTTCTCAACGCCTACGAGGCGCCTGCCGATTCCGTCAGAGTAGCTCTCGGGAAGTCTGGGGCTTGATATCAGAGTCATATGTATTGTTTAAATTAGTACCGAAAATTGGGCGAATTCGCAAGTTCTCATTTTTGCAAAACCGCAGGCCATACAGAGACTAACAAGAAAGCTGATGTATTGTTTAAATTAGTGCAGAAAATTGAGCGAATTTGCAAGTTTTTATTTTCGCAAAACCGCAGGCCATACAGAGACTAACAAGAAAGCTGTAGGCACTCACTCAACTCGATTTATATTGGAGAATTGAACGTGCAGATACAAGTCAGACATTGAAATGGAGGAGCCTCAACTATCACACACCAGTTCCGATTGAAAGCAAGGAATACAGATGAGCTGCTAGCATGCGTTCCATGCAAATTAGCTCAGCAGTGAGCTTTGCATATATCATGCATACCCCACTCACAGTACCTGCGGGTCTAATAAATACATTCTTACTGTGACCTAAATTTCTCTTGGGGTGTTCCGGGAATGTTCTTATTAGTGCCGTGCAGGTTACTGTCTTTAAACGATTAAAAATCTACTTGATGTAAGCATTCGTGCTTTGTGTGTGCTCTTCTTGTATTTCAACAAGTGTCAGCACACGCACAGATTATGCACCTGCAGGTGCTGCTGCTGGCTGTCCCGGGTCGGCTGCCTTCCAGTCCAGTTTCAAAGGCTTTGCCAGGGCCTCCCTTGGCCAACTGACACAGCACCTGCTGTACCCAAGTACTGCCTGGCCTTTCGTTGGTGCTCCGTACGCTTTGCCGCCAGGAATGGTCATTCCTTCATCCATCATCTGGCCGCTTGGACCACCCGTTCAGAAGTCAGCGCATTTGCTCGACACATCGGTCCAGGCACTGCTGCCATATCGGTGCACCCACCGATTATGTACTTTCAGGTTAGGTATTGCATGTTGTGGAACCTGCCATGATGTATATCTGTTAGCAGTGCTGTGGCCTCTGATTATTTGAAACATGTTCATGAAGCAGTGCTGTGCATTTGGAGCGTGTCATTGCTTAGCAGAGACATTGAAGAGAATCTGGGGCCGATGACTAAAACGCAAGAAGAGAAATTGAACTGACTTTGAAGCAAGTATTCGTATGTAATCAAGACAAGCAAACATTTAGGATCTTTCGATATGGTTTAGAACTTGCAATACAAACTAGTCTACTTCAGATCATACGGGTATTATTCATACTCTACCGAAAAGTACATCCCGCAGTCTGTAGAATTCCGACAGCGCTTTTTTCGCAGTCTCTCATGACTGGCACTATTCTCAATGTTTGGAAGATAGTCGAGGCAGAACCGATCTTTAAATCAGGAGACGGTACTTCACCATTACATTTCACTAACAAGCACCATATGCAAGGTCAGGGAACATTTCATCCACTCTCAGGTCGCTAATTATTTATAAAATCACAATATCACATTCGAATATCACCACGGTTTTTACAAGGGTTACTTGAGAAACACAACATTCAGGATTTGTTCACGATCTCCATTGATCCATTGACGCAGGCTTACAAACTGCGGTAGTTTTTCTCGATTTTTCTAAAGTATTCAATCGCATTGCACTCCAGACTACTTCTCAAACTTCAGCCTATTTCCTCACTTGAGCGATAGATTTTCATTCTTCTCAAATGCAGTTTACTTCTAATAACTATATACTTCTTTTGCTCGTGCCACTTTGTTGTCCCCCTAGGCAGGTTGCTTGGTCCTGTCTATCTTCCATGTTGCATATCCTCCCAAGTAGGTCTATTTGCAGATGATGTTGTAATTTATCACACAATTTCTCTCAACTACTGCCGTCAATGCTTTCAATCTGATCTTAACACAATTAACTCCTGGTGCTGCAAATGGCTAATGTCGCTTATCTCTAAAACAAAGTGCATGACTTTAACGGTGGCAAGTCTCAAATTGTAAATACTTACTTCATTAACAACAGCCTGATTACCTTTCGAGACAAAGGTGTTTTGGTAGGCCAGTAAGGGAGGGGGGATTGCATGGTGGATTGCAAAAGGTAGATCAATTCGGAAAATAAGACGAGTGATTAATATTTTTATTTTCACTCCAAAACTCGCTTTATTTCATATGTTTAACCCACTGCAGTGGCTAGGATGGTGTGCTGTGGAGGCGAATGTCGGTTAGATACCGCTTGGTGTGGCCGCTTTTCAGATGGAGGCAACACGTAAAGACGCCAATGTTTTGAGATTTCGGTGCGCACAAGAGTACCCAGGTGGTCAAAATTAATTCGAAGCCTTCCCCTACAGTGCTCCTCATATCCCAAGTGTAGCTTTGGTGTGTTAAACCGCCGTTTTTTTTCATGTTTTTGGTATATTACCTGCTGCTGTAGCAGGTGCAACATAAAGGTGAAATTATACATAATGTTTCGAAGAACTAAAGGCCATATTGAAGTGCGTTTATGGGTCTATCTCATAGCAGTAGTGAAAGGTTATATACTCTGGTGCAGGTTAAGAACAGCAGTGGCTCATGTAGTGTAGTCCAGTGCTTGACGGAATGCTATGTAGGCAGGTAAAAGCATTATTGCAATGATGAAACGTAGGTCACTGACCAAGTCAAAAAAGCCATTTAACGGTTTGGTGCTTGTTCACGGTGAGCATGTGTCGTGGAAAACGAAGCTATATATTGGGCATTACGTGGCGCAATGAGTTTGCATAGATATGGTGCAGATTGTGATCCATTATGTTGATAATGTTGGGCGTCGTCTGAACGATGAGGGACTCGAGCAGTAATCGAGAAGATAGATTGCACTCAGTTATCAGTAATTTCTCCTTGTTCCAGTCGACCACATGTCCCTTCCTCTCACGGTGCTCTGCCACTGCACTAGTTTTTGCATGGCCCTTGTTTACTTCGTTTTAGTGCTGCGTTAATCTTCTGTGCAGAAATGCCCGTTTCGCCAATGTACACTCATTTGCATTCAGTGCATGGAATCTAATAAACAACACCCGGAAGCTTGGAGCGTGAGAGGGGGTCTTTCACGCTGACAATGTCAGAACGCAGCTTGCTAGTTGGTACATTCACGATGTATGCACTGCGTTTCTTGAAAATGTGTGCGAGAGTTTCAAGGATGTGTGGGGCGTAGGTAATTGCTGCACGTTTTGATGCAGTCCTTGTGGCTTCAGAAAGAAGCGAAGAGGGCGACTAGCAGGAATCCGCATTGACATTAGCAGGAAGAAGCGTCCACAAGACCTGTGTCAAAACGTGCTGCGATTCTCGCCCTACACATCAATCAAGCTTTTGCATGCATTTTCAAGAAACACATTGTGCACATCGTGCACGTGCCCACTAGCAAGCTATGTTCTGACATTGTCAGCGTGAAAGACCCCCTCTCAGGCTTCAAGCTTCCAGGTGTTGTTTATGTTTTGAACGAAAAAAGTGCCATTTAAAGGTGACATCTCCTTCCTTGCCGATTTCTGATGCCTGATTGTTCAGTTTGTGGGGAGAAGTTTAGCAGATTGTTCACATGTCTAACCTGTATTTGTGCTTGAGCAGTCAAACGCTGATGTTAGGAGTGAAGTAGGTGAAAATTGTAGTTTTATTGCAGTTGTGCGCAGATTACTTCCATGTGTTAATTCGTAGAAAAGCAAAATTGAGGTAACCCTGCTAACTGTTCCGCATTGCAGCATTTATTATGGTAATGTTAGGAGTTCAGCTGCTTGTTAAAGGTGAAATAAACCATGGTAAAAAAAGAAGAGCATCTACTAAACAGAAATATCTTCACAATCGCAGGATGCCAACAGTCCGCCTACCAACTTGTGTCCTGCATCGTTTCTGCTGGCTGGAGCGGCTCATGGAGCATTTTCCAGCTTCTTAAAGTTTGTGGTCAAGCGCTCCTCCAAGTGAAAGATGTCGCAGGGGGATGTTTTGTTTTAATGCCACAATTTCACGTGCTCAGCAGCAAATTTACTCGTAAGGCTTTTTAAATATTCATTACCCAAGAGAGCATGTTACCTTCGTCTTCGGTGGAATGTGTCTGCATTCAGGTTATTTGTGACAGAAACAAGTGGACCCCGTCGTGAGAGTCATTGAGGCCTTCTTGATTGTGCATGCTTCTGAAATGACATTTTTATTCGGCTGAATACTTTCCAAATATTACGAGTTGTGAACAATTTATGGTAATAGTCATGATTCGTAGTACTACAATGCAAGAAGGAAATGCCAACATACGTTTTAAGCGCCTCTGATATTTTAGATCGTTGGCTGGTGAGCAATAAAACAAAACTGAAATTTTTTTAAAGTAAAATCAAATATTAGACACTAAATGCAAAGAAAAATAGGGAAATAAACTAGACACCTCGCTACAATAAACCAATTCGTAAAATTCCTCAATGTCTATAAAGTGATGATTTAGGCGGGTTAGTTAAGGTGTCAGTAGGTTTACACACCCAACTTGCAGGGAAGCACATGATCTCTCAATATTAGCATGTTTTAAGTGAAGACCGTCTTCCTTCATTAAGCTGCTTTGCACATTGATGCCAGTCTGATAAATGTAGTCCTGAATTTTTGTTATGATCGATCTTTGTATGGGAACCATATATTTTTATATGATGTCGCTGTGTATTTCTGCAACTGTATTTAGTCACCAATTCCAATTTGTTGTGGTCAGGTTTTTTCAACTAATTCGTAGTTTTTTTAACAATTATGGTATGTTTTGTGTGCCGAAAGGAATGCCTCATTGAATGTTGGGCCTATGTAGTGTTGAAAGCGGAGATTTTGCTTCAAAGTGGAATGTCGGGCTAGCAACATGGTACTTCATGTGCTGCTCACTTTCCTTCATGGCATTATTTTTTATATTATGATTTAAAATTAAAAGCCAACCAATTTGCTGTGGTTTTAATTTTGCCACCTACTTCATACTTTCTTTTTTTTCCACTTTCTGTAAGGATTTACTATCCATATTTTTATGATACCAAGGCATTGGACTGGGCTAGCTGGTACATGTTTGAATGGATGAAAAACCAAAGGAAAACCCAGGACGCGGAAGAGAACGACGGGACAAACTTGCGCCGTCATTCTCTTTTAACTGTTTCCTGTGTTTACCACTGGTTTTTTATGCATTCAAACATTGTTTATGAGTTTGTTGAACAGTTATTAGTTTAGGTGCTCAAAACATTTTTGGCTACAAAGGCTCCCTGTAGAATTTATATAAGTGCTCTCTGCTCTTTTTTTTTTGAGCCAATACCCCATCACCAGTCTTCATGACGTGGTCCTTTGTAGAAATGAAGTTGAAATAAATATTTGTTTGCATTGCTTTACATGTTTTGAAAGAATTTCTCGTTCATTTTTGTTTCTTTTAACCCTGTTTCAGAATCCTGCTTAAGGCATTTCCTCTGTTATTTTTTTTAAGAACCAGGAAGGGTGCTCATCCTCGGTTCTTGCTGAAGCAGCAGTATCCATACTTCACACGTGAGGTCTGAGCACACAGTAATTATGGTATGAAACATTCTACCAGTATAAGCTTGCTTTGTAGAGGTCATTGTAGATGTCAAAGCTCTTGACAGTGTAGTCCAATGTCAGGTGTAACGCGCAATGTCTACAACTTGTAAAAATTAATTTTGTGGGTATAATGTTTGAGATTATTTTAAAATGCACGTAAACTACTATTAAGGATCGCCGTCTAAATTGGCAGCCATTTTTATGGTGGATACAGAAAGTGAAAATTCGCATGTGTAGAGATTTTAGCGCATCTAAACGTCCCAAATTTGCTAAAGCTAATACAGAGCCCTCCCTGTGGTGCACTTCACATCCCATGTGCAGTTTTGCGTAAAAACAGCTAAACAAATGATCGATTTAAACTTATTTTATTGTTTTTAAATGCAAATATTCTAAGTTTAAGCTGCCATATTTAGAATAAAATATTTTGTAACAATTATATAGCTACCAAAGGTTTACAGAAAAGCTTTTTGCTTTTGGTTATGCAGCTTCTTATCAAAAGAAAAATGTTGTTAAGAAAGGCAGAAGAAACCCAAATATGGAAATTAGCAAACCCTAAAGCTGGGGATAGACTGAATGTTTTGTACAGCATCTTTTGCTGATTTCAGTTCTAGTCAACTCTAAAAAAGTCTGTTGACGTAGAATGCTTGCCGTGAGGCACCTCGTAATACTAGCCAAAACTAATGGGCCCTGGCTGTTGGCTTTCGTTTGCAACAGTGACAAATGATCCCACATCCACCGGCAGGGACATAATGCAAGGCACCAAGTACAAGCTAGCCTTATGATAAAATAATGTTTTAGGAACAATGACATTACATTTCAACTATGGGCTTCACAACGGAACTTGTATGCATTGTTCTGTGATGTTTGCAGTTCTTGTTATTGGTATGTGGGGTCATTTAGTCTAAATGTAAGCTTATAAAACTCCATATACCACCAAACCTTGCAAGTGATGTACCATATGAATATTTTTTTCGTAAAGCAAAAAGAATAATGCAAAATAAAATAAATGGCTTGTGTACCCAACTCTTATGAGTAGATTATGAGCCGCAGTACGGAGGGAACTATATTATGAGCCGCAGTACGGAGGAAACTATACATTTTGCATTTGTCTTCCTTCATATTGAACTTTCCTGCTCAGCTCAAGAATAAGGCACTAAACATTGCAGGTAGCTACCGTGATTGGAAGTTTGATGTAATACTGGGAAGCCAAGGGTTTTGTTGTTCAAGGAAGTTTTGTGTGGTTGAAGTGTTGCACGCCTAATTGCTTTCACTGCACAGCATGGTTATGCTGTGCAGTGAAGTTCGAAGGATGTGTACTGCAGTTCGGCAAAGTGAGCATATAATTTGTTTTTTACGAAGTTTTGAATAATCAACTACCTGTAAAGTTATAACTCTGTACTGAGATGTGGCTCCTGACTCTTTAAATTGATCTTTTAACAATCGGTGACACAAGTTCAAGCAAATTCTCAGCTGACGTTGAGCTTCAATGGAATGTCTCACAGAACCGAGCTTGGAAAGCACGAATGTTTCATACCATAACCGTGTGTCATATTGTGCAATATGTGGTTTCACACCTGCTGCGCCATTTGTGAACCGAGGATGACGCACCCTTTTTGTACCCTTTTAGGTGGGTGCTTTTGCAGCAGATGCTCCTACAGATTGGGGTGCTAGGTAGCACCCTAGGATACTTCTAGGCCTAAAAGGGTGTTATAAGCCACCCGTCTTCTGGGGTGCTTCACAAAGGGTGCTCCTGCGGCGACAGAACCCAAGCACCCTAAAGGGTGTAAAATATTCAGTGTTTAGGGTGCTCCTGCGGCGACAAGCTGAAGCACCCTTCTGGGCGTAAAAATATTTAATGTGAACAATCAATAACATGTGCCCGAACAGTCTCAATAGCTAGCGTCTTTCTGGGCTGAGAAAATGCTACGCACCCTTCTGGGTTTTTTTCTTTTCATTTGTTTTTATCCGGCTCCAATAAGCCTTTTGCTCGCGAACTCACTAAACCATGTTAAAATTAAACCATGTCTAAAAATCAGTTCAAAAATTTGCGCTCGTCGCCCAGAGTCAAATTACACAGAAAGAAGCTACAGGGACACTAGCCTTGAAAATCTGGAGCGCTTTTGTCCAATGGAAATGTATAAAGAGAAGAGAAGAGCAGTGCAATGCGACGGCGAAAAGTCATTAAGGGAGCGAAACGAGCACCCCTACGCCGCTCCGCCCTTGACGGCGCCCATGCAAATGCTACCTCCGTGCGACGTGGGCGGAATGCATTGCGTCCCCGCGGTGGCTGCGGCGAGCCCGCGCTCTTTGTCAGGGGGCTCACTTCTGTATACAGCTGCGGCCGAGCGGTTCCGGGGTGGGACACAATTAAGATCCAGGATCCGAGCGCGATGGTAGCCGCTTTGCATCAGTACTTCGTCGACATCCACCGAGGCGGCAATGAAGACCTGGTGGCTGAGAATATTTCCGCGAGCGCCTCGAAATGAACGCACAGCTTGGGTCTGCGTGCAATTTCAATATACCGCTGATTCGTCTATAATTATACGGAGGCTGCAGCTAACTGCAAATGGTCCACAAGGACTCGCATGGGCCATGAAACGATTACACAATCACTCGGCTATGACGAGGGGCTAGCCGAGAATGTCTGCACGCTCCCAAGCACTCGCTATATTAGAGCGGCCAAACAGTGAAGCCAGTGATAGTAAATGGTCTTCAACTTGGTGAAACAAAAAAAAATTTCTTAAAGTGAAATGGTACACAAACAGCGGCTGGACCGCCAATTGTTATAGGCATGCGAGCTGAAACTGGTCTGCATGCCGCAAAGAAACAAGCAACCGGGTGGTGCTTAACGTGGACACAAACTTCGTGTTTATTCGTTGCAGGAGTTTACTTTTAAGACATAAAAAGGAATAGCCAGCAATACAAACACGAATGCTTTATAGGGGAACAAAACGCCTTTGCTGTTTCTGACGGCGAGGTTGAACAAAATTTCCGAAATTCCCTCTTTGTTTATTCCTGTTCACTGCAAACCAGGGGCAGTTCTGCTGCATGACATCCTACTGATGAGAAAGCCAGACGGTTCAGGGGCGGCAATGACGGCGCACAGCCATGCGCGGGCGAACGTTTACCGGCTCAACGACCCAATCAGCAGTGTAAAGCAGGTTTGTTTGAGCACCTCTATGCAATGCAACAGAATTTTCAGAATTTTACTTGCGCGTCCCTTTAAGAGACTTTGTGGGGCAAAATTGAAGCTTCCGTGAATCATTGTAGCATAGTGAAAACAAAGTGTAGGATACAAATGCAGGGCTGCATTGGAATCCTGCACTTTATCTTCCATTGCGCCCGGTGTTGCTTTCCTTGCTAGTTGTTGCTCGCAGGCATTGAGACGATTATGATGGAAATGACGATGATTACGCAATTTCAGCGCACTATTTTCCGGTTTCACGCAAGTGGACCTGGGTTTTTGACCTGCATTCAGCTTTGGCGAGCGGGACAGGCCGGCTGCAGCTGCCTATCGTGCGCGCAATCAGTGATATGGCGCCGCCGCTCGCCGTTGCCGCGTCAAGCCGCGAGCGGTGGCAGGTGACTGTGAACGGGGCCGCACGGCTGGCGTGCGCGAGGAGCGTTTGCATGCACAGAAAGATTTCATGTCTTTCAGCTCCAACCCCAACCCCCTAGTATGCCCCGAGGGCGGCTTGGGTTCTAACTGCGCGTGAGGAATACGGTGCCGCGAGCCACTTGATGCACCCACGCGGTCAAGGGTCGCCGTAGTAGCCCGCGCTTTTCATACAAAGTACGGCACAGATTGGAACCACACGCCGATAAGTCCATCGCAAAGATTGCGACAATTGCAAGCTGCCAGAACGACCGTCTCAACCGCAGAGACTCTGATTGGCCTCACCATTTTATAAAGTGGGAGGTTTCGATGGAACTCGCCAATAACGACTGCAGTGTCAAAGCCGCTGTAAAGGCCTGAAGGTGTTTGTATATAGCCCATGCACTGGGCTGGATGTAAAAATTTGAGCGCCGAACCAATTTTATGTAGCGGATTATCCGGCAGACTTGTTTTGGTTTCCTTGGATTTCGTGCATTCACAGAACATGTCCGGGGACACGCAGCACTCCTTACGGATTGTGAATGCGATAACATGAATGTCCATTCGGACGCCTCTCCCACTTTACAACCGCCTCGCAAAATTGTCGAAGGGCTTTGTAAAGGTGCGTCACTTTCCGATCCACCTGAGCTGTCAGAAGGGCTTCGACCTGCCTCCTACGCGTTGCGCCAGTGTTCGTTCCTACGGCCATGCAGTGAGACGACGTTGATGAATGTTGCTGCTTTGTGCGTTCATTTGGCTGCGCTCTCCCACCCCATTCCGCTGCGCTGTACTGACGTGGATGGCCACCCTGGCTACTCTGACCTCAAGCTCGCGTTATGAAACGTTTCCTTCTATGAAAGCCCTCTCTGCCGAACCGATTCCTGTTCGCGGACATCACGAGGATCGGGTTCCCCCTTGAGGAAGCCCCGCCTTGTGCTTTAAAACCTTGTCGCTTCGCCCTTTCGTTCTACCATGATTTATGTTCGCGGACACTTCCCGACTCGGACAGCCCCGTGGGACCGCATTAAAGTTTATGACACGGTGGCAAGAGGTACCAAGCTTCGCTATAATATTTCGTAGCTATTGTAGTGAGCCCACACTCAAGCGACTGCATTGGTGAATTGACAATCTTTCGAGTTCTATTCCGGGACCCTTTAAGGCTACTTCAGAATCATTAGCATGCGTCAATGCTTCAAACGTGTCAGGGCTTCTATAGCTCAACACAAATGCAGCCACCACGTGGCGTGGATCTAACCCGGGACCTGGCGCTCAAGCCCACTACGCTATACCACCGCAGCTGGTTGTCTGGGAGTGAACTGAAAGACACAACGTGCGTACTTTGAAGCTTCTTTTCGGGCTTCCTCCAGGTAAAGTAAAACTCACCATTTGAGAATCACCTATTCCGGCCATCTCAAATTTGCTTTTCCACCAGTCTGTACGTACAGTGAAAGTTTGACTTTTGCATATTGCTGTATACTGAAAACAGGTTCCTCTTCGTGAACTAAGTGAGGAACGCCCGTATGCGCGTATTTTTTATTGTTTTTTGGAAATGTTTTGACGGGGAGATATTGGGGTTAGATACCAGAAGTTCACAGCTTCTATAAAACATTTCCATACAAGCACGTTTTTCTGGAAACAAACATTGAGAGGTTTAACAGAGTTAACTACTACTACAATGGTGTTACCGAGAAGATTTCCTTGTAACACGGCGCGTGTTAGCTTCGGTGAAAAGGGAATCGTGCGGCCAAAGAGTTCTTTGGCCCCCCGAGCGGCGCTAGCGGCAGAGGGAGCGCGCCATAGAAGGGTAGCGCCGACGAGAGTTTCGAGAGCCGGAACCAGAAGCCAGCCGAGTATCGAAATGCAGTCGCATGGACAAACGTCGCATCGATAAAACTTAATCTTGCGGGAAAGCTAGCTTTTTGGTACATATTAGGCTAGTAGGTGTCTTGAAAAAAGAAAAAAAAAACTCAAATTACCCACTAGCACGGCTGTGTCGTCACGCCGAGTTCCTGTTACGTGTTTGCTTCACTCTCGTCGTCGTTTCCGCCCTGCTCCGCTGGTCATCCCTCTTCGCAGAGTGCAAGTGCACGTCAGTTGACGCAGTGGAGCGATGGGTTTACAGCCACTTGATGTGAATATAGTACGATGGCGAGGAAAATGGGCAGGCACTCCAGAAAACACGGGAAAAGCCTGCCCATCTGAAAAACATGCGCGAACAACCGAGCATAAGTCATTTTCTGCCTGGAAGTGGACCACCTGCCAAAACAAATGGGAAAGCTATATCTACAATATTTTGTCACCATTGGAAGCGATCGCTTGCCCGCCTTTCACTAACCTCTTTCTGAAACTGAACTGTAGCCGCTGCGTGGCAACAGAACCCTCCATTCAACAAAGATAATTCCCTCGCCTTATGAACGGGAATGCTTTGGCTTCTCGTGATCCCTTAGCATTATCCTCGGAAATACAATTGCGCTATTTATAGTAATGCATTAGCGAAAAAAATTAAAACCCACTGTGAAATCTGCTGACCTCTTGTGTCGGCTCCCACGCCAATCGGCCCTCGCACAGGAACGGCAGCTGAACTTCTCCCTCCCCTAGTGGCAGAGAGAAGTTTCCGCGGGTCTCGGAACCTGCTCCTACTTCTGCGCACGGAGTAGCGACAAGACAGAAGGGGAAATGGCTAGCTTAACCTAGTGGCATCTGTCGCGGCAGCCAGGATCAAAATTTTACTGTGCAGCCCCGGAATATGCTAGCGCTGCTATCATTTCGCCTATCACGTGCCGCTACTCTTTCCTTCGCCGTCGCAGCCATAATATACACTTGAGGAAAATCTGGCGCTACTGTCTAGGGGAGCGCGCGCTACAGGGAGCGTTTCGTCATGTATCGAGCGGGCACGTTCCACTTGTCCATGGCATGGCTCATGAACAGTCTGAAAAGTTGGCTCTGACTGCAAAAAACCGACACTATTACGGTAGAAGGTTCATTAAAATTGCTTTGTTATTATAAAATTGACCCCCCGAAAAGATTAATTCGTCGGGGATTATGTAGAAGATTCATGCCCGATGAACAAGAAAAGATGTTACCCTTTTTGGTTGATTTTGCCTTCGAGACAAAAAAAAAAGCCACATGGCTAGCTAGCTAAGCCAAGTAGGCGAGGAACGTCGCTAGCGGCAAAGGCGCCACCCACGGCGGCTCGCGACTGCAGGAACAGATTTCCCTCTAGTATATATTAGTAGGGAACTCTATGGTCGCAGATACGAATCCTTGTAGTCCGCTTTCGTTTTCACCGTGACGTTATCTGGTCGCTTGCCGTGATTCCGCTCAAGACCGCTCACCCAGTGAAAAACGCTCGCTGTGGGGCTTCACTTCGGCCGGTCTGCTTTATAACACCTGTTGCCCAAAGTGCACGAATATACTGCCGCCGGACGCTTGCCTTTCACCGTAGGAAAAGCGAATGCACAAGGGCCGCACTACGACCGGTCTCCTTCCGAACACCAACTGCCACAAGAATACGAATACTCTGTAGCCGGTCGCTTGCCGTGCTTTGGTTGAACATTGCTTCTCGAAGGGAAAACCGATGCTCTGGGGACATGCGTCTGCCGTTCTTTTTCTGAACATCGGTTGCGGAAAGTAAACTGAATATCTGGCGGCCGGGTACCTGCCGTTGTGTGCCTGAACACGGGTGGTCGTAGAAATACCGGAGTGCTGGCGGCCGAATGTGGGCTGCTCAATGTATGATCAGTGGCTGCCAGAACCTGGATGCTGGCAGAGAGCGGCCATAGACTGGCCGGTCTTCGGACACACTTTCTGTGCTGCCTCGGTTGGGTCTTAGGCAGGAGTGCCCCTTAAACAGAGAAATATGACGTTACAACAAAAACCTACATTGATTCTACATTAAGCTCATGAAAGCAGTTTCAGCAGCTTTCATTGCTACCACGACGCATATTGCCTTTGTGCTAGGCCAAAAAGGTAGCAGCATTTTACTTGTTCCACATCATTACAAGAGCTTGCAATTTTCTTGTACTTTTATTCCAAAGGCAATAAAAATGCCTGAACTTTGTCCAGCGCAGAGATATAAATCCAAACATTCAAACTGGCATTTTGAATGTTTGGCGCGCTTTATATCGGACCGGGACGATGCCGTTGTTGACCACGCGGCTCGTCATCTAGGCAGTGGGTCGTCTGTGCAGAGCAGCTGCTGAGTGTGTATCGAGGCCGGTCTGATGTGGAGGGGGGCCGGCAAGGACCGGTGTTGAGGCTTGTTCGGCGGGAAGTACTCTGCCAGGACATAGGGTCCTGAGGTGAGTCAACCGGGATGAAGATTGAAGACGTGACCTAGGTAAGGGCCTTCACGGCAAAAAGACGGTGTACGTCATTGTCGGCGTGATGCTAAGCCCACTGAACAGCCCTGCGTTTACGACGCGTCTTATATCGGGCTGAGGTGAGGCAGTATTTAAATAAAGGGAGTATATGCACAGATCATTTGCAAAAAGAAGATATGCCATATCATATTGTGTGCTATGTTACGTTATCATAAATGCTATTAGATTGGACCATGTGCATTATTTTTAGGCACGTGTGGGCAGTACGGATATTTCGTTTTAACAGCGAAGCTGGTTAGCAAAACGGAATTTCTCGTGTGGGCAGTTAAAACCAAGAAATCGCCGAGTGCGTGCAAGTGAGCGCAGGCCTTGCGGCGAATGCTGGCCAGTTAACAAAATCAAGAAAATGTTGAGCGCTCGTGTGCGCATGCCTCGCCACGACCGCCCAGCAAACCTGGCGCAAGTTTGCCGAACCATGTTTACCCACCTAGGAAGATTGGCCAAGATCGCAGCGACCACCCGGCAGATAAAAAAAAACAAGAAAATGCGGAGCACTCTTGTGTACGCGCCTATCGGCGACCGCCCAGCGTCCTCAGCGCACGTTTGCAAGCCAAACATATCCACGTAGGTGATTCCAATAATTAAGACTTCCAAAAAAATGAAGTCATCACACACTTAAGGCAACAATGATGGAGCAAAGGTCGTTGCGGCAGCGAAGAAGAAAATCGGCTGGAATCGTGGACTTCAACCATCCTGATGGTCATGAAGGTTGCGTAGAGATTGCTACCTTCAAGTTTTACGCGTTACTGTGAACTTCGTTAATCTATTGATTATGTTCAAAATATTCGTGATTGTCATTAGCCTACCTACGTCCACAGCAGGGCAAAGGCCTCTCCCATAGATATCCGATCATCCCCGTCCTGTGTTAACTGTGGCCTATTCAGGCCAGCAAACGTTTTGATCTCATCTGCCCATCTAACTTTCTGTCGCCCTCTGTTACACTTGCCTTCTCTATGGATCCCCTCTGTTACCCTTAATGACCAACGGTTATATTTATTGCCTTCGCATTACATGCCCTGCCCACGCCAATTTCTTCTTAATTTCTGCTAATATGTCCTCAACACGAGTTTGTTCCCTGACCCACTCTACTCTCTTCTTGCCGCGTATCATGTTTCGTTCCATTGCTCGCTGAGTCGTCCTCAACTTAAGTTGAACCCTTTTGGTGAGCCTCCAAGTTTCTGCCCGTAGGTGAGTACCAGTAAGATGTAGCTGTTATACTTTTTCCTCTTCAGGAATAAAGGTAGGCTGCCATTCATTATCTGAGAATGCCTGCCGAATGCACTCTTCCCCAGCCTTATCCTTCTAAATATCTCTGCCCCATGGTTGGGGTCCGGGGTCACAACTTGGCCAAGGTAGATATATTCGCTTTTCATTTCGACTGCCTTGCCACCTACCCCAAACCGCTATGATCTCCTGAGGATGTTAAGCATTACTTTATATTCCTGCATATTAATTTCTAGGCCCAGGATTCTACTCTGCTTGTCCAGTGCGGTAAGCATGCTTTGAAATTCGTCCCCCGAGTTATTTAGCAAAGCAACGTCATCAGCAAATCTGAGGCCAGAGAGGTATTCTCCATTAACCCTTACGCCCACTTGATCCCAATCCAATGTTCTGGATACTTCTTGCAAACATGCTGTGAATAACATTGGAAAGATTGTGTCTCCTTGTCTGACGCCCTTCCTTATACGTATTTTACTGCTCTCCTTATGTAGGACGATAGTAGCTGTGGACCCATGGTAGATATTCGCTAGCATTCTTACGCAATGCGCGTCTACACCCTGATTCCACAACGCCTCAATGACTGCTGAGGCTTCGACAGAGCCAAATTCTTTCTCATAATCTATGAAGGCTATATACAAGGGCTGAGTATACTCTGCGGATTCCTCTATCACCTCATTGATGGTATGAATATGGTCTATCGTTGAATAGCCTTTACGAAACTCTGCTTGTTCATTAGGATGATGTTCACGTTTTCCCGAGACTTCGGTACACTCGCGGTCATTGGGCATTGCGTATACAGGTTTGCCCATTTTTCTAGTGCTATTTCGCCACCGTCCTTTAAGAGGTCTGCTGTCATCTGATCCTCACCGGGTGCTTTGTCATTACATTAAAAAAATTGCAGTGGTATGATACTGATGCGTTTATATTTCTTTATATATAGCTGCACTGCTGATATCTCTGCTGATAACGTGGTAGAGCGTTAGTAATTATTCGATTGGGCAAGCCGCTCTGGAAACTGCGGTTTCCACAGAAATCTGAGCTGTATACCGTCAAAAGATATTTGTCATGCTGTTCAGTGGAGCCGGCTGGTATTATGACAGTATAAGCCCGATATAAAGGGCAAAGCCAATATGCTTTCATTGAAACCATGATTTGATTGATACCGCAGGTATTGAATATTTGAGACAGCAGATTAGCTTGTCGAATACTTCATATGGAGACCTAACTACTACGCATTCGCTTGAAACGGGTGACGTCGAAATCGCTGTTTTTTTCAGAATTGGGGAAGAAAACGATCGTCTAATTATTAATCAGCGTCAAATTATTTAAACTGAATAGCATATCATCGTTAAGCATTTCATTGCGTTTTTCAAATACACCTCACTTTCTTGGAGCCATCTGGGGCTCAGCAGAAGTCTTCAGGTGCCCGTGACTGTAGGGGCCATGCAACCCCATCTGTAGAAGACTCCCCCTGCACCACCTGTTCGGACACCCCTGATAATATAGCCTTCAATTTAACGCCGCAAATAGTGTAAGGACGTGGCACAGAGATGCTTGATCGCATACCTCAAGTGAGACTTTTCAGTACCTCTTTAAAAGATTCGCTGAAAGAGCGCACTCAAGTGTTATGTTTGCCCGTAGAGGCGCTGTCCGAAGATGACCAGTCAAAATAGAAAGTTCTTGCACAGTAGTCCACTGCAGCCTGCCATGAAGTAGTCAGCGCTTCACGCCGCTACTTGCTGTGCCTGGAGGTTGGTTATTGGCTTCTGGGGCATTGTAAGAATTCAAGTGTTTTCGATATGTTCTTAATGTATGCTTCCAAGTAAACCTGAGGCTTATGAATGGAATATGGGCACGCAAGGAAATGGGCGTTTCGACCTAGACTTGGGTGCTTTGAGTATCTGAAACGAGGCGGTGGCGAAAATGCAGCACTGGAGCAGTGAGTCTGCGAAAAACCAACAAGCGCGCGGCCTAATCTTTATTGATGTGCTTCCCGTATGATGTGCTTCCCGTACGGGCTTCTTCAACGTCGTCATCGTAGCGTGGTCTGCAACCACCCGCTGTCGCTGCACACTTGTTGTGGGCAGCTCCGCTTCTTGGCGTCGGTGTTACAAACTCAATAAACAATGGCACAAAAGACGGACAGAAGGAACGTCTTTAGCGCTATTGTTTAGTCGGTATGTACTACCAAGTGTCCCACATCAAGCTCTTGCTACTTCGGCGTTACAAAGCACGTGACAGTGCTGTTCTCCGTACGGTTTCAAAAGCCGCTACAATAATGAACGGCAGCCTGCTGCAGTTTCAGTGTAAAGCCACTGAAAGCTTTTGAGACATCACTCAAAAGCGTTCAGGCCCCCATTTATTTGTGCTTTGTTTGTAAATTATTAAATAGACATTTTATAGCGTCTGCATGTTTAGTACGTTGCACGCATATGCATGGAAAAGTGCGCATTGGTAAGGCCTCTCATAATACCCACAGTGATGGCTTTTGCAATGCGTGGGGGCACTGCTTTCCTTTTCAGGTCTCTACTTAAAGCCGCGTATGGCATACGTTTAATAAGAATTCCCGATAGGTGCGTTATAACACGTTGCCCTGATGTTGGCCTCGCAGGAAAGCAGTGCAGTTTTCTGTGCCTTTGTGGTTCGGGACTTCATTTCTATTGTGAAAGCTGCCAGGCTCAGCACGGCCTCTGTTCTAACCATTAAATTTACATAAGTGACGGCGCTCTCACCGAGAGAGCAACTGCCACGATTATCAAGAGTCAAACACGGGCACCGAAACAAAGAAGGCTTCTAGGGTGACGTCAGGATAACAGAGGCCGAGACGAAGGAACAGTTTCAGTGGCCCAGATGAAAAGACATTAGCCATCGTTATTGTAACCGAGAAATCAGATTGTACATAAAAAAGGCAGAAAGGAACCAATGCTTTCATTACGGCCGTCTTTCTTCTCGCGCTCTCTCAGTCTCAGCACCGTAGACCGTCGGCACGGCACTCTCCTGTAAGTGGGTGATGACTGGTGAAGAAATCGCCACTGCTTTATTGATGTTCTAGCGCGCGCTACAGACAGCTTCATTAGGAAAAGTGCTGCGCTCACAGCGGACTCTGTCCTGAGCAGGCTGCATATATGCAAGTTCACCAAGGGGAATCGCCCACTAAGTGACGCTTTATCACAGGGAGAACATTGCCTGGGATGGTTGTACATTTTTTAAGAGCCGTATACAGAAAATAGCGCTAATAAAAGCGAGAACGAAGCGGGTTAGTCACATACGCAGGACGTCCAACCGGCTTTGTAATCGTCTGAAGTATCAATATGTTGTCCTTGCAACCGCTTGCCAGAAAGGGAAGGGCGCCAAATAACACAGGATTCGTCTCATCTCCAAGCTTCGCTTGTTCCTCCGGTCGCTGTTATTGCCAGCAATGGGCCGTCAACTGTGCTGGCCCCGTAAGCAGGAGGGATGCATCAAAATTGGGGGGGGGGGGGGGTAAATGTGATCAGCCCTCCTTCCTATAAAAAGCTTTGCACTGCAAAAGCTAGACCACCCGCTCCTTCTTCCGATTCTTCAAAAGGTTAATCTGAGTTTAAAGTAAACAGCTGGGTGTGTGCTGGCTTAAACCTCTAATCGCGACAAAATGTGATATCGGCATTTGTCGTAGACGGAACCGGTATGACGAAATGAATCTGGGCTTCTTAAGCAATGGCGGGTAATGAAGAGGGACCTTTGGATGGAATGATATACAGTGGAGATGCGAAAGACAGCACAACTGACTATTTGAGGTTGCAGAAACTCCAAAACGAGGGACATTTTCGGGACATCATTTCAAAAGAGGTTAGTTATTGAAACTTCTCCCAAAAGACAAGAAAGAACCTTCAACTTGGAAGTACTTTGCAATGACTGGTCGATCGAGGACGCAGCTAGGAGGTCACGCCATTGCGCAATTGCTCGCAGGTAGTGAAGATGCTGTTCACCGTGGTACTGCTGTTCGCCGTGTGCTGGCTGCCCTACCACGCGTACTTCCTGTACGTGTCGCACAACCCGCACGTGGCCTACCTCGACCACATCCAGCACGTCTACCTGGCCATGTACTGGCTGGCCATGTCACACGCCATGTGCAACCCCATCGTCTACTACTGCATGAACAAAAGGTATGCGCACCTTCCTCGCCTTGAGCACTTCCAACTCGGTGGACGCCCAAGGCTTCCTTCGGGGCGTCTCCTATGTTGTAAATACCGTTAAACCTGGATGTAACGAAGCTGACAAAAGTTAGCAATTTTTCCTTACATGCAGATTTCTACTAAAAGCTCGCACGAATGAAGCAGAAATGAAGCCAAAACGCTAGACATCAGTGGAGGTGAACTCACGTTAGTGCGAAAGCAGCTGTTCACTTACCCTAGTGCAAAAGAACCGAGGTCACTTACCCCCTCAATAAGAGACGTAACGTAAGTATCACTTTTGCCCTTTGACTATTTTTCGCGCGTTAACGCGTTTCAACTACCACACTTATGCTGAAAGACTGTCTTTTTTCGAACTTGATGCTCGTTACACTGTACAGATAACAACGGTGCCGTATACAGATCTGAAGCCACACATAAGACCAGACTTGCGTAGAACATGGCAAACACACTGAAGTGAACAGACAGACAACAAACTACATGTGATAAAGCCACAATTTGGAAGATAGACAACTGACTCACACAACAGACACACGGAATTCGCCTTGGCTAGGTACATACATGAAACTTACAGAACAATCCGGGACCGCCAGTCATAAATGAGGAAAACGACGATATAGATGGATATGACGATGACTACTACTATCAGAGCGAAAAACGACGGCAGAACAAATAAATATGCCATTTCAAATTTAAT
Source organism: Haemaphysalis longicornis (assembly GCF_048455015.1). Classification (NCBI taxonomy): domain Eukaryota; kingdom Metazoa; phylum Arthropoda; class Arachnida; order Ixodida; family Ixodidae; genus Haemaphysalis; species Haemaphysalis longicornis. The sequence goes on along the minus strand of NW_027526203.1, from coordinate 40,826,354 downwards.
GCAGTGCGTGGTGGTGTGTCTTTGAGTGCTATGGCATAGAAAGAAATCCTCCAGCTTCGCTATGCTTCAAGCCTTCCGCTACTTAGTGGATGCTTGGCCTATTTCTTTCCAAGTGTACAAATAATTCATGGCTTAACACAACTGGTTGCTACACCAACACGAGTGCAAAATGAAGCTGAGTTCGTGTTAGACCTGTTCCATGTAAATAACGGCATTCTGCGACGAAATCCCGAAGTGAGATTTTTCAGGGTATATCGGACCACAAAATCACCTGCCTAACTATACAATAAATGTTCCCCCTCAAGCCAGAGAAGAAAAACGTCGTATTCCTGAGTTCACACGTGCTAGTGATGTAGGCATGCTTAATGTGCTCGACAGCTCGTTTCCTGAATTTGTTTCTATGTGCAAATCAAAAGAATATTCGATTGACCACATCTGAGGTTTCTTTAAAGGCCTGGTGTTTGACACTATGACTAAATTTGTACCCTTTAGGAGGAAAGCAGTGAGGCAGGATAATCCGTGAATGAATAAAGAAATCGTACGCATGGGACGAAAACTAAAAAAGCAACGAAAGCAATGTAAGCAGCGCCCAGCAACAGCTGCCTCTGATAGAATGCGCGATTTGCGAATGCAACTGAAAGGCAAAATTAAGACAGCAAAAGAGCATTATCCGCAAGTGCCGTTAAAAGAATTCATGATTTCGTCTCCAGACAGGTTCTGGTGTTATGTCGCACCCGTACGTGTCATGAGTAGAATCTGTTACCTTCCGATGTTGCGCAATGCCCTGATGGCTCATCATTTCTTCGTGCCTTGTTGATTTATTCTTCTTGCGTGGTTGTTATCCTACTGATTCTAGTTCTACAGTTTTTATTCTGGGTCAAAGTGTTGTACCCGTAAAGTGTATTTTTATGCTTGTATGATATCCCGTTTTTCTCTCTCTCTGTGTTGTATCGCCCTCACCTGCTCAATGCCTGGCATCCAGGCTAGCAGTAACCTGTAAATAAATAACTAAATAATAATAAATAATTAAAATCTCGGAGCTGCAAATTCCGCAGAAAAGGTTGGAAAGTGGTATGAAGTGGCCGGAAATAACTGTAATCACGGTTTAAGGTGGTGTATGAGGCTTGCCGTAGATTGGGGCTGCGGATTAGTTTTACACCCCCGGGATTGTTAATGTGGGTTGAAAGTTTGTACGCCTAGCGCTGTTTCTCTCACTAGCAAATTTCGCCGTAGTCTTTGTTAAGCTCCTTCAGGTGATGCGTGAGTTGAAGTGGTTGTCGTTCTGCTCTGGATTTTTATTTGTAATTTTTTTATTTGTTTATTTTTATTTATTTATTTATTTATTTATTTATTTATTTATTTATTTATTTATTTATTTATTTATTTATTTATTTATTTATTTATTTATTTATTTATTTATTTATTTATTTATTTATTTATTTATTTATTTATTTATTTATGCACCCAAGATCAGAGAGAATAAAAAGGGGCGTGGATAAATATGTACGAAGCAAATCTAAAATTCATTAGATCAGTACATGCTTTGCTAGGTTCCTGAGTATGCAATATTATCTAGCGCAGAAGCAAAAAGTTGGCGTCTGACAATTGTGGCTGTTGGTTCGGGAAGGCTGTTCCATTTTTTTAAGTACGGAGAACTTTAGGGGCTCGCCTTGTCGTCGTAGCTCGCTGTAACGGCCGATGTCAAGGGACATCCGTAATCAGGCAGTGCCGCGCGATAACGGACCCAAGTAGAGCCCGGCATGCCGTCGTAGGACGGCCCGCAGAGACTTGGAAAACGTTTAAATAGTCATAACCGTATGACACTCGTGAAACGCTGGCGCTTCTCATACGTCTCCATGTTGTTAAGCGCAAAAAAAAAAAACTGCAAGTATACATTTTACAAAACTTATATGTAATTTATCCGTGTTCATTTAGTTCAGAACGCTCTTTGTGTTGGCTTTTGCAACAGTAAGCGCAAAAAAGTGGCAGTGCAACGCCGGCACGTGCAGACGGAAAAGCCCGCACAAAAAGAACAGTATTCCCGGTGGCTGTGTTTCAGGCAGGGGGTGCGAGAGCACTATGGAGGTAGGAAATTTCAATTGCTTTGGGTGGTAGCAGTGAGTGGATAAAGTGCTGCAGCCCATTATGGCGAATCACTTTCTCTGCACTTCACGTCAGCATTCACGTTGGGTGGAACGGCTTTAAATTTTTGAGTCCGGGGGATGAAGGTCTGCAGGCAAGCTGCAGTGCGCTACTCCACCTTTGTGAACGTCATGAACTCGTAATGAAATGAACATTGATATAAATATAACTACGGAGCAACTGGGATATAATATCTTATGAAATTGGTATAGGCAACTGGCGGCGGAATGCAAAAGAAGGATGGTGCAATTTTTTTTGCACGGGCGTTTGCTCGCGGCATGACTGTAGGTATCGAAAACGAATCGAACGCAGTTATTCAGTGCTATAACTAATGAGCTACTTAATTTATCAGTACTTGAACTTCATATGGAACAGGCGTATTCTAATTTACTGCGAAGTAATGTTTATAACAAATCATAGAGAGAGTGAGTACAGAGAAATTACAAATTAATCCTAAAACAATTGCTAGCCTTCATAAAACAAAAAATTCAACTCAGAGTGCAAACGACCACAAATTGTAAGCTTTGAATTATTCAAGGAAAAGGAAGCCATCTCAATTTCTGCGGGAATGATAAGAACACTAGAATTAGCACGAGAGATTTCTCCGAACAAGTACGAATTAAAACAAAATGTCTGTGGAAATTAGCTAAAATAATGAAGAGGCCGGAACACGAGTTTACATTAGGCTCGATGTACTATATCTTGACAAAGTATAATATGTAGTAGATAAAAAAATGGAAGCATCTCCACTCCGTGGATGAGGACGAGGGGGTGGAGTACGGGGACTGGAATTGACCTACACGTTGGGCCCCTAGTGACATCCGATTTTCGCCCCGACCATCATTCGATTAGAGCAGTGAGATGCACCTTGATTATTCACTAAATGAAGCTGCAACTCACGGCTCAAATCGAATTTCGCTTGATGGTGGTGTGCACACGGATGGACGCGGACGGACATTAGGAGGTCCTCAGGTACTCCGCACCGTTACACGCAAGGGACTAAGCCGTTTAACTCTGGGGTACTAACTCACGGGCGTCGCCCAATGGGTAAGGCGACTGACACTAACTCTTTCGGGTCTACCAGACACAGGCTCGAATCGTGCCGGTGCCTGTGTGATTTTTTTGCGATTGAAAATGCTATGCGCACGGACGCGGACGGACATTGTGCGATCCTAAGGTACTCCGCACATAAAAAATACAACAGGTTGTACAGTCTAAGTAACCTATCATCAAGTCGGTTGCTACGCTTTCGTTTTTTGGGCTGAACTGCCGCAGCATAAAAAACAATGTCGAAGAATTTGATAGCCTGGCGTGGAAGGTGAAGCCATCTGTTGTTATCGGCACTGTGTGAAGACGTCGCAAACAGCAAGATATTCCCTAAAAATTACGAATGTAACAGAAATAATAGGAATGGCCAAGGACACATGGTTTTTATCTTAGGTGACAGCACTATTTCGTCCCTAGAAATTGCTATAGTCACTACTCATTGTGAATAGTTATGGTGCTGCTTAAGATTATGTCATCGGAAATCCTTATCAGTATGTAGCGTTTGCCGTCCACTAACATCCCGCGCAGACTACTTACCCTAATTAACCATGCGTTCGAGACGGTTAAGAGCAATTATGTCGTCACAGGTGGTGACTTCAACCTACCCGAGATTGATTGGTATCGGCAGCCCGCTTTTCCAGCTGTAATTGGTAGCCTTAACACATCAATGGCTAAATTTGTGAATTGGCCTCTCCCAACACAGTTATCTCTCTCTCTCTCTCTCTCTCTTGCTTTCGCTAACACAAATGGTCCTGGAGCCTACCAGATAGCAGTAGGATGGGTAGTTGGGAGCATTGGTTCTTGTTACATAGCGAAATAGCGCAAAGACGAGGAAGAAAGTGGGTGCATACGACGGCGCTAACTCGCAACTCCTTTTTTCTTAGGAAAAACACATATATATGGTACCAGAACAAACACCTGTTCAGGGCATCACCTTGATATTGCGGTGCGATAACCACAAGATAAGATACTCACACAAACAACACCAACAACCTCAGTAATCGCTGTTGATAGGAAAACAAATTACTTTTCATGAAAGCGTCCCAGACGCATCGCAGACACACTTTCGTTTGTTTCTTTTTATGTGAAACGCCCCCATCAGCTCCCTTGCCAGGTGTTACTTGTGCCGCCACAAAACCCAGCTGTTTTCAAACAGCGGACTACAGATCGCTTGACTCTTGTCGGTGTGGGTCGTGCAGTGCCGAGTGATGTGCGTATATAAATGGTTTTGTACAGACCTGCGGTGCTCCATGAGCCCTAAATTGATGCACCGACCTTAGTGTACATTATAGACGTCGTCGCATGATAATGACAATGAGTAAACAAAGCCCGTGTTGCAAGGGACAAACACTGAAGCATGTTTAACACTGCAACAGCTGCCAGACGTTTGACCGCACAACTTCTTTTCCAGCAATTTTCACAGCTTGCAAAGCTAATTCGGCGCAGAGAAAAGCACTCTAACGCCCTAACTTCGTAAAGCTCAGCAACAATTTTTAGGCCATGCGATAAACAGTACATGGGTGGTATCACAGCAGTCTTCAACCTTTCCGCCGGACGACCATCTTTCTGAGACTCCGCTGTCGATACCACCACTTTTTAATGCGATAGCGTTATTAGTCTCACTATTCCATTTCCCTGTGGCTGCTAGCCGTCCGCTATCAACCGTGCTCATTCAGCGACCCTAAATCCCTCCCCGAGCCAGATATATGGCGCAGTGGCAACTGAAGTGTAGACGCGAGGAGAATGATACTACGGCGTAGAGAAAAGAAAGGATACACCTTTTCAGCAGGTGCCGCGCCTCCGCAGTGACGCTCATTCTACGCCCTGCCGGTTGTATCCTGGGCAGACACGGTCGCCAGCCGTCCCGACAACTGATGGCATCACACCATAGTGCCTCTCCAGCGGGATTCAAAAATTTTAAATTCCTGGTTATTTAGGTGCCGAAGCCACACGGCATGAGGTGCGCCGTAGTCGAAGGCTCCGGATTAATTTCAACGACCTGATGATCCATAACGTACACCGCAATGTGAACAACCGAAGGTTTTTTCTCTTCTGCTTACATCCGGAAAACCACCCAGCCTTGAATCGAACCCACGTCCTACGGCTCAGCAGCACAAACCCTTATCCGCTGAGCGACCACGCTGTTGTTTTCGCTTGAACTGATGCCGCCGGCACGACATTCCAAAACCAGCTAAAACAGTGGCAAAAGATAGGCGTAGATCAAGGTAGGCGTAGATTAAAGCCGAAACGAACTGAAATAAAACCCACTATATAGCGTGTACTGGCAGGAATTTATATAGTTGTCGGTATTCCCGCAGAAATGGCTTCGCCTGCAGCTTTGTTTGGAAAACGACAGATGGCGCAAGCGGCTAAGTTAAAAATGATCCTAAAATAGTTAGGGATGTCCTCTCAGGGAACAATCACAAACATGCTAAATATGGCTACACATACAAGCGGCAGAGCCGATCTCCCAATCAATAAAATACACCAAATCCTGAACCAATCAGTAGAAAACACTGTTCAGCAAGTTGGCGCATATTTTGTAGAAATTAGAGCGCGACTCAACAAGGACAACAGAGAGACGACAAACACAAGCGCTCACTCGCAACTAGTTTTATTGGAGGCATCGCTTCACATACATACAAAACTTCACCGGAGCATGCGGACAAGAACACCACAACAACGCTGGCGAGACAGCTGCAATCAGAGAGCAGCTTCCAAAAACCAAATTCACTGGCCCGCAGTAGGCCAGATGTGTCACTGGTGAGCTGGTCCCCCTTCCTCATGATATGAAAGGCTTCCAAGTTCTCCCTGACCACTGTGGTTTCACTTCTGCCTAGAATTGTCATCTTCTCAAAGAAAGGTCTGCATTCGGACTGCAGAGGACTCAATAGTCTACACTGATCACAGTGCGCTGATAAATGCGCGACCCGCCGCAGTGGCTCAGTGGCTAAGGCGTTGCGCTGCTGAGCACGAGGTCGCGGGTTCGATTCCCGGCCGCGGCGGCCGCTTTTCTGATGGAGGCGAAAAGCAAAAACACCCGTGTGTACGAGATTTCGGAGCAAGTTAAAGATCCCCAGGTGGTCGAAATTAATCCGGAGCCCTCCACTACGGCGCGCCTCATCGCCTGTGTTGCGTCGGCGCGTTAAACCCTACAATCAATCAATCAATGATAAATGCGCGCCCGTATTTTTTTAGTGCCGAATTGTGCTGCCGTGCTCGCAATTAGAAGTAAATTCAAGCGATGGAAAAGAGACCGCAGCTATGGCTCAGAGGTACAGCATTCGCCTGGTATGCGGCAGGTACCGGGTTGGAGTCCTGGTACCGTCGGGCACACACCGTTTCTTTAACGGGTACAGACGCCCCTATTCGAGTGCGGACCCTTTAAAAGGGAATCCACTCCTGTAAAGCCCCCTTCACCCTTGCGAGGGGCCCCTTACTCTCTGTCCATCTGGCGGGGCCCCCGGCCATAATGCCGCATTGCGCCATTGCCGGAGGGGAAAGAATCTGGCGGCATGTCCTGCAACAGGCGGTTGCGAGTTCACGCACATGGTGCCTTCGACCGTGGCTATGGAAGGCACCCTGCATGTGCACTCGTGTGCCTTGGTGGCACCGGCAACCTACCGGTAAAATAGGTACAAGCGACTCCCCGGCCTTGCGCTCGGCCTTTGTGTGAGACTACAACGCTTTGAAATTCACCCAGCTTGCACGAAAAATCGCCCCTATGGCTGCAAAAACGCCGGAACTCTTTTTGTTTTGTATTAAAATGTACCTGCGTGTCAACTGTGCTCGGAAGGAAGGCCTCTGGCAAGCTATCCGCCTTTTGCCTTCCCTCCGTTTTTTCTGTATTCAGAAAATAAACTTCAATTCAACTTTAAACCTGTGAGAGCGATTGCCAAAATATCAAAAGAACTTTAAACCTGTGAGAGCGATTGCCAAAATATCAAAAGCAAGAGCTGCTGATTTGTGTGGTGAGTTTGAGTTGCCTAACACTCTTAATAAACAAGGCCAAAAATGGTAATAAAGGCCGTATTTACTAACTCCTTACGAACCTTACTACCCCGCGGCACCTTACGTAAGCTCTGCCACGAGAAACTGCATGGTTAAAAATTAAACTGGGTGTAGGAAGTACTATTTGCTATAGATGAAGGTCGTGCTTATGGCAAGGTTATGCATGGCTTAGTAAACGCAAGTAGCTCAGAAGGGCTAGGACTTCACTAGTGAAAGTAGTGGTGTTTACAACCTGTTTCAATTAGTAACCCTGACTAGTGTTGCATTTACTACCTGCAGGTACTAAGTATCTAGTGCATACTGAGACAAGAAACGTGTTAGTGTTTCATTAGGGAATGCTAATACTTTTTTACTCTTTTTACGAGTTAAGTTAGCGAAAGCCGTGTCTACTAGCAAAAGTAACTTCTTGAGTGTTTTTCACGGATTTTATGCCCTTTTGGTGTACGGTTAGCGAGGGCGGAGATCCTGGAAGTCACATATTAGCAGATTTTCACAGAAGCCTATATGCTTCTGTCATCAGAGAAGCCTATATTGTCACGAAGACAAGGACGATGCAGTGGTGTTGAATGAGAAACACGTTTATTGGAGCGAACTTGTGCTCCCCTAACAACTCAAAAGAATACAGAGGCGGCGAAGCAGCGGTCAACAAAGTGACTTGCACAGGCGAGTGACGTCGAATCGAATGCCCCGGCGTCCGCACTGCAGGCTTTTTATCTTTTGGCGCGCGTGGTTCTCGAAACGTCGATTCGCATCGAGAACATAGTAGATCCAAGAAGATTATTCTGGGCTGTTCACGTTAGATCGGAATGCTCTCCCTATCACAACAGATAACACATGCGGCACAGAAAGAAAGAATGGAACACGCGCTTCCCTTGGCGCAGAGATAACACAGACCGGCGCAGCCGGGCGGTAAAAGCAAAACACAAATAAACAAACCCAATGTATGGTTCGCGGCATTACCCCCCCTCTAAGAGTGCATCGACCCGATGCTAACATAAGCGACAGTCCGAAAATAAAAATAAAATTCGTTATCGTCCGTAGAAAGGTTTTAAGCGAACCACGTGGACGACTTCGGGCCGCGTGCGTCGTCGTGATGTTCCGGAATCACCATCGGGGATCACCTCGTAGGTAAGTTGGCCGACACGTCGTAGAATCTGGTAGGGTCCGAAATACCGTCGCAGGAGCTTCTCACTGAGTCCGCGTCGTCGGATGGGAGTCCAAACCCACACACGATCCCCTGGTTGGTACTCGGCGTCTCGGCGTCGGAGGTTGTAGCGGCCCGCATCCACCAGCTGCTGGTCCGTTATACGAACTCGAGCGAGCTGGCGGGCCTCCTCCGCACGTTGAAGATATCCGTGGACGTCGGCGTTGAGGTCGTCGTCTTCTACGTGCGGAAGCATGGCGTCGAGCATCGTAGTCGGCCTTCTACCGTAGACAAGCTCGAACGGCGTCAGCTGCGTCGTCTCCTGGATAGCCGTGTTGTACGCAAACGTGACATACGGGAGCACTTCGTCCCAAGTCTTATGTTCAACGTCAACGTACATTGACAGCATATCTGCGATTGTCTTGTTCAGACGTTCTGTTAGTCCGTTCGTTTGGGGGTGGTACGCCGTCGTTCTTCGGTGATCCGTGTTGCTGTAGCGTAATACTCCTTGCATCAGCTCCGCAGTAAATGCCGTTCCGCGGTCTGTGATTAGGACTTCCGGGGCTCCATGTCGCAGCACAACCTGGCTTATAAAGAACTTCGCCACTTCTTGTGCAGTCCCCCTCGGAAGAGCGGCGGTCTCTGCGTAGCGCGTCATGTAGTCTGTCGCTACGACAATCCACTTGTTCTGTGATCGTGACGTAGGGAACGGGCCTAAAAGGTCCATTCCAATCTGTTGAAATGGTCTCGATGGGACGGCGATCGGTTGCAGAAGTCCGGCGGGTCTTGTCGGCGGCGTTTTTCGTCGCTGGCAGTCACGGCAGCTCCGGACGTAGTGGGTGACGTCAGAGGTAAGGCCGGGCCAGTAGTACCTCGCCTTGATTTTTCCGATAGTGCGGGCTGTGCCCAGATGTCCGGAAGACGGGTCGTCGTGGCACGCTTCCAAAATTTCGTCACGAAGGTCCGCGGGGATGACGAGAAGGTAATTCGCTCTTGTTCCGGGGCTGAAATTCTTCTTCACAAGGACGGAGTTTCTCAGGCTGAATGCTGGTAAGCTGCGTTTGAAGGTCCTAGGAGCGGCAACGTCGCATCCCTCCAGGTACTCGATTATGACGCGTAAGTCGGGGTCGGCACGCTGCTGGGCGGCTAGGTCGCTCTCCGTCACGATCCCGAAGAACGCGCTGTCTTCATCAGAGTCTTGTGGTGGTGGGTCGACGGGGGCGCGGGACAGGCAGTCGGCGTCGGAGTGTTTCCTGCCGGATTTATAAACGACTGTAACGTCGAACTCCTGCAGGCGCAAGCTCCACCGCCCAAGACGGCCAGAGGGGTCCTTCAAATTGGCGAGCCAACACAGCGCATGGTGGTCTGTTACAACCTTGAATGGCCTTCCATACACGTATGGGCGAAATTTTGAAATCGCCCATATAATAGCCAGGCACTCTTTCTCAGAGGCAGAATAGTTTTTCTCCTCCTTCGACAGACCACGGCTAGCATAGGCGATTACCCTTTCGCAGCCGCTTTGCTTTTGGACAAGGACGGCACCCAAGCCTATATCACTGGCGTCCGTATGCATTTCCGTTTCGGCATTTCCGTCGAAATGAGCGAGCACGGGCGGGCTTTGCAGGCGTTTTTGCAGCTCGCCGAATGCTTTTTCTTGGTCGTTTTCCCAGCTGAAAGGGGTGCTATCTTTCGTCAAGCGCGTGAGTGGCTCTGCAATGCGTGCGAAGTTTGCGACGAAGCGCCGGTAGTATGCGCACAGCCCGAGAAATCTCCGCACGCCCTTCTTGTCTTTCGGCCTAGGGAAGTTCGCGATAGCTGAAGTTTTTGCCGGGTCAGGTAGGACTCCCGCGGCGTTGACGACGTGGCCCAAGAACTTGAGTTCCCCGTATGCGAAACGGCACTTTTCAGGCTTCAGCGTCAACCCCGACGTACGAATGGCCTCGAGTACAGACTCCAACCTTGCAAGGTGTTCGTCGAAAGTCCGGGCGAATACCACTACGTCGTCGAGGTATACGAGGCAGGTGTGCCACTTAAGGCCAGCTAGCACAGTGTCCATGACTCTTTGAAACGTCGCTGGTGCTGTGCACAGCCCAAACGGCATCACCTTGAACTCGTATAGGCCGTCTGGGGTTATAAATGCAGTCTTCTCTCGGTCTCTCTCGTCCACTTCAATTTGCCAGTAGCCGGTCTTCAGGTCCATCGATGAGAAGTACTTCGCGTGGCAGAGGTGGTCGAGGGCGTCGTCGATTCGGGGAAGGGGGTACACGTCCTTTTTCGTGATTTTGTTCAGTCGCCGGTAGTCAACGCAAAACCTTAATGTGCCGTCTTTTTTCTTTACGAGTACGACGGGCGCAGCCCAGGGGCTTTTCGATGGCTGTATAATGTCATCGCTCAGCATGTCGTCGACTTGAGTCCGGATGGCTTCCCGTTCGTGTGAAGAGACGCGGTACGGTGACTGTCGGGTAGGTCGGGCTCCATCTTCGGTTATTATTCGGTGCTTCGCTAGAGGGGTCTGACGTAGTTTTGCGCTCGACGAAAAACATTCGCTATAGCGACGCAGCAAAGCCAATAATTTTTTCCGTTGTTCTTGCGGTAGCGCCGGATTCACGTCGAATGGCTGCGGGAGCTTGAATGTTTCTACGGGTGTGCGTTCAAAGTCGGCGACTGCGATCACATCACTTGCTTCTTGCGTTTCTTCGAGGAACGCAATTGCAGCTCCCTTGTTTAAATGCTGGTACTCTTCGGTGAAATTAGTGACCAAAACGTGAGATTGGCGTTGCTTAAAGTGCGCAATGCCTCTTGCGACGGAGACACCGCGGTCGAGAAGCAACCTTCGATCACTCTCTACGATAGCGTCGATGTCAGAAGCAGCATCCTCACAGTAGACGGCGATCATCAAGCTTGCGCGGGGTGGCAGGGTGATGTGATCGTCGGCGATCCTGACAGCAGCACGGTGATCGGGGTTCGGCTGCGGCGTCGTGGAGTGATTGGAGGAAAATGTTATCGACTTGGTATGCAGATCAATTATTGCGCCGTTGTCCGTCAAAAAGTCCATTCCGAGAATCACGTCGCGGGAGCAGTTAGGCAGAACGACGAACGCCGCAGGGTACGTTGTGCCATCTATGGTGACGCGCGATGTGCACGTTCCACTTGGCGTCACGAGGTGGCCTCCTGCTGTGCGTATGTGCGGACCGTCCCATCTGGTCATAACTTTCTTCAGTTTAGACGCAAATGGTCCGCTCATTACCGAATAGTCAGCTCCCGTGTCTACGAGGGCGACTACGTCAAAGCCGTCGATGGACACCTTGACGTCAGATGCAGTCGTCCTCGAGTTGCGGGTTCGTCGGGGCGTCGTATCTCTGCTTGTACGTGTTGATGGTCGGGCACTGTGCATCGTCGTTGTCGTCGTCTTCTCAACGGACGTCTTGGTCAGGTCGGGTACGCGTCGCGCCGTGTAGCTGTCGTCGTGTTCAGGAGTCTCGTTAGGGCTAGGTCGGGTCGTCGGGATGAGGGCATGTCGTGAATGATGGTCTTCAGCTAGTCGCTGCGTCGTTGGAGGGTTTTCATTTTTCCGCCGTTGTGCAACTTTACCTCCCGAAGTTGCTGCTTTTAGTTTCCCCCGCGTGGGCTGGGGGACCTTCCACGTGAGAAGTCAGCAGTGCTGCGGCGGTTTGGTGACTGAGACGGGTAGGGCGACGGTGAACGGTTGAAGCGGGCTGGTCCTCGGTTGGTGTTGGAGAGGTATTCTTCGATCTCAGCAGGGCGCTGGCCGTATCGGGGGCGTGGGGCGTCGACGGAGAACCCTCGCAAACCGAGCCTCTTGTAGGGACAGCGACGGTAGATGTGGTCGGCCTCTCCGCAGTGGTAGCACAGCGGGCGATTATCGGGCGTTCGCCACACGTCGGTCTTCCTTGGCGTCTGGTATTGGTCTACAGGGCGTCGGGCGGGCGGCGTTGGATGGCGGTATGGCTCAGCCTCTTGACGACGGGTTGGAGCAGGGCGGGGTTGACGAACAGCCGAGGAGTAGGTCATGGCTTGTGGTTCGCGGGGTGCTTCCGACGGCGTAGAAGTTCCCAGTGCGTTTTGGACTTCTTCTCGGATTACGTCGGTCAGGGAAGCCACTTGAGGTTGCGGCGTCGTTGGAAAAAGCTTCCGAAGCTCCTCCCTGACCACTGCTCGGATGGTCTCTCGCAATGTATCGGAGCTTCCATTTGCAGCACCGATGGTCTCCGAGAACAGCGCGTTGACGGGGCGGTCGTACTGCCTGGTTCGAATTTCTAGCGTCTTCTCCATCGCGGCCGCCTCAGATGCGAATTCGGCCACTGTCTTCGGAGGGTTACGGACTAGACAAGCAAAAAGCTCTTGCTTCACTCCTCGCATTAGAAACCTGAGCTTCTTTTCCTCGGTCATTTCAGGGTCCGCACGACGAAAAAGTCGCTTCATCTCCTCAACGAAAATCACGACTCCTTCGTTGGGGTGCTGCGTTCGAGTTTCAAGCAAAAGCGCAGCTCGCTCTTTTCTCACCACGGTAGTGAAAGTCTTAAGGAACTCCCTCTTGAATTGAGTCCAGTCGGTCAAAGAGCTCTCGTGGTTCTCGAACCAAGTTCGAGCAGCATCTTCTAAGTAAAAGAAGACATGCCGGAACGTTTCTTCATCGTCCCACCTGTTGAAGATGCGGACGCGCTCCAACTTCTCCAACCATTCTTCGGGGTCTTCAGCGGGGGCTCCCCGGAACGATGGCGGTTCTCGGGGCTGCTGCAGGATGATTGGCGACGTTGTTTCTTGCACCATGGTGTTGGTTGCAGCGTTCCTTCTCTTGGGCCCTTCTGGCAGAAGACCGAACTCGGGCGGTAAATCTTGCAGGCGGGGGCTGGCTCTTGTTGGACTGGCTTGGCGGCTTTTCGAGGTTGTAGTGGGCATGAAGGGTGCGTACCCAGCACCTCCACCAGATGTCACGAAGACAAGGACGATGCAGTGGTGTTGAATGAGAAACACGTTTATTGGAGCGAACTTGTGCTCCCCTAACAACTCAAAAGAATACAGAGGCGGCGAAGCAGCGGTCAACAAAGTGACTTGCACAGGCGAGTGACGTCGAATCGAATGCCCCGGCGTCCGCACTGCAGGCTTTTTATCTTTTGGCGCGCGTGGTTCTCGAAACGTCGATTCGCATCGAGAACATAGTAGATCCAAGAAGATTATTCTGGGCTGTTCACGTTAGATCGGAATGCTCTCCCTATCACAACAGATAACACATGCGGCACAGAAAGAAAGAATGGAACACGCGCTTCCCTTGGCGCAGAGATAACACAGACCGGCGCAGCCGGGCGGTAAAAGCAAAACACAAATAAACAAACCCAATGTATGGTTCGCGGCATTATGCTTCTGTCACCTTGTCATCACAGACCCATTTCTTACTAAAAGTTCACAAGACGTAATTGTTTTTACTAAAAATGATAGCAGGTAGGGAATGCCTTTACGGTTGATGTTACGGATTTGTTTTATTCCGTGCCTTATTCCGAGCTCTACACCACTCTCAGCCGAAAAGATCCGACGCGATGCATTGACGCGAATGGCGTGATATTTCCAGAATAAACGTGGTATGTCTGTGAATAGCTTTATGGGTTGATTAGACTTTTACTTGGCGCGACATGCGTTTCTTTTGAAGGCGCATGTATATTCAGAAACAAGGCATCTGTATCGGCTCCTCAGTCGTGCCAGATATGGGAAATATAATTCTTGCCAGTGTCGATCGGGACATCCCTGTGAAACTTAATAATGAGAATGGTCTGCGTGTTTTTATATATGTCGACAACTTTCAGTTGTTTCAAAGAAACGATGTTCTCCTGAGTAAACTGAACCCGCTAAAGTAATCTTAGAGATTTTTAGTTGTCTCGGGAAGGGTCTAGCATTTACGCATGAATTACCTTACCATTACTCCCTACCGACATCAATTTTAGGTTTTTTCCAACCACGCTTGGTGGAGTTATTGCGCACGTGTACGCAAACAACTTCTACCATACGTATCTACCCATTAGAAGAGAGTAAAAAGGTCCGTGCGCCTTAGGTTCTTGAATCCGCAATGAAGAAGTCGTGCGTTCATGTATGCCTGAGAGCTTTGACTTTCAGCTACAGAGACTTCTGTCGGTCAGCTACCCGACCTCTGTCTTGGGGGGTGTTTCTGAGGCTTTGCTGCGGAAATCCATAGGCCAATCTAGTCAAAATCTGTAAAAACAGCCTGAGGCGAAGCCAGTTATTCTACCCAATATACACAGGGTTAGGCACAAACTGAAGAATGTGACAGAAAAGCACAAAGTGTCTGTGGTGTTTTCCGCTCCACAAACACTTACTCGTCTGTACCCGCCGCGGTGGCTCAGTGGCTAAGGCGTTGCGCTGCTGAGCACGAGGTCGCGGGTTCGATTCCTGGCCGCGGCGGCCGCTTTTCTAATGGAGGCGAGAAGCAAAAACGCCCGTGTGTACGAGATTTCGGCGCACGATAAAGATCCCCAGGTGGTCAAAATTAATCCGGAGCCCTCCTCTACGGCGCGCCTCATCGCCTGCGTTGCGTCGGCGCGTTAAACCCCACAATCAATCAATCAATCAATCAATCAATCAATCAATCAATCAATCATCACTTACTCGTCTGTGTGTGCAAATGTATTACAAACCAAAAAAGAAAAGAATTCTAAAAGACGAACACCACGCATTTTGTGCCCTGTGACGTAGGATTGGAGTTTTAGATACCGCTTTCACGAGGGGAGACCTATATATTGGCCAGGCGGGCAGATGTGCGAATGATAGGGCACAGGAGCACAATTCATCACTGAACAAAAATACGGGCACGCATTTACCAGCGCACTGCGATCAGTGCAGGCTATTCAGTCTTCTCTAGTCCAAATGCAGACCTTTCTTTGATAAGATTACAATTCTAGGCAGAAGTGAAACACAATGGCCAGGGAGCTCTTAGAAGCTTTCATATCAAGAAGGGGACCAGTCCGCCAGTGGCACATCGGTGCTACTGCGCGCAAGTGAATTTGACTTTTTTTGGAAGCTGCTCTCTAATTGCTGCTACCTCAGCAGTGCTTTTGTGGCGTTGTTCTGAGCATGCTCGGTAGAAGATTTGTATTTATATGAAAGGATGCCTCCAATAAAACTAGTTGCGAGTGAGCGTTCGTGTTTAGCGTCTCTCTGTTGTCCTTGTTGATTCACGCTCAAATGTTTACCTTAAATAATCGCCTACATTATAAAAAAGCCTAACCAATGGAATATCAGGAATGAGACAGAAATTATGACTCACGCAACCACTGATCCTGAGCCGGATATCACAGAGCCTACCGTACCATAAACTTGCCCAAACAAAGACCGTCATCAAGACAGCTTATACGGCACCTTAAGCCTCGCAATTCTTACAGCGGGACAAACTGACAACCGCAGAACCTCCAGGGTAACAAACAGATACGCAGAGATGGGTCTAGAAGGAAGGGAAGATCATCAACTACACGGAGGGACGAATTAGGAAAATTCGGGGCCAAGAAATGAACTCGGCTAGCGCAAGACCATTGCGCGTGCAGGTAAATACGAGAGGCCACCGTCCTGCACCGGACCAAAATTGGCCGTTGTTGAGGACGATGATGATAAAAAAAGTCCTGAAATTGGGCCTTTGAAAAGCCTTTGAACCAATCAGAGAAGCTAATTACCCAGCACCAAGGGAGCTCCTAGGAAAACAAAATCCGGGTTGGTCATACCATGGAAGACAGCCATCCCCTGAAGAGAAACAACTCGATGCCATTATGAACGTGTCATCGATCCAGCTACTCCACACAAAAACTCTTCCCTAACAAAAAACGTTAATGCAAACCTACACAAGGACAGGAAATTCATTCTAGGAAAGCTCTAATCATGAAAACACAGTATACACCGACCTCGGGATGTACGAAAGTACGAGGCAGCAACTGTCCTAATTCACCACTCTGGCAATCTTTGTGACTACATTACCCTCCTAAATCCATGAACGAAGAAGCGGTAGTGCCGTCCCTCCTCTTGGCATTCCGATGAGTGGTAGTATCCAGGAAACGTCATTAAAGACTCTCGAAAGGCATTGGACTGTTGGATGATGGCAGAATACCTGGACGCTTCCTGTCAAACTGTCTGTCAAACTGCCTGTATGACGCTTCCTGTCATACTGTCAAACAGCATGAAGAAAGTTAACGCCGTCACCTCGACACGCCGACACAAAAGTCGGGAAGAGAACGAGGCACTGACCAACGGACGCGCGAACTCACATACCGTGTCTTTGCGACCCCGACTAGTACACTATCCTCCCCGAAAAACGTTAAAAACGTCTCATCATCCTACGCCGAGAACATGATCTTTGCAACAAGGGATCTCAATGCCGAAGAATATGTAAACTCCGTGGAGGATAAACCAACACAAGTATCAGCAGTTCTATCCGGAGGGAGATGTTTGATGGGAACATCAGACATTAAACTAAAACTGCGGTTAGATCAGGGAAACATCCACCCTCTTCCACGCAACCTAAATATGCCTAAGATCTAGCTTTCCCCCGGGTTTACTTAGGGTTGACCCCTTGGTGTTTACCATCTATTTACCAAATTATCCGAATTTCCGTTATCTTTCTCAAGAAAGGTGTCTCCCTCTCTCTCTCGCCCTCGGTGTGTGTGTCTGTACATGCGCGCGCGTGTATGTATGTGTGCGTGCGTGCATGCGTGTGTGCGTGTGCGTGCGCGCGTGTGCGCGCGTGTGTGTGTGGGCGTGCGTGAGTGCGTGTGCGTATGTGTGTGTGCGTGTGTGCGTGTGTGTGTTTGTGTGCGTGTGTGTTTGTGTGTGTGCGTTTGATTTATATATTTATTCATTTATTTATTTATTTATTTATTTCCAGATACTGCGGACAGCATTGCTGTCCAAGCAGGGAGGGTTACAAAGAAGATGACAACAAGCGTTCAAAAAATTTGCATCACGGAACTCCACAAATCAGATGGCAATGCATTCCAGCGTTAAATTGTACAAGGAAAAAATTATTTTTGAAATATTTTAGTGTGGGCGAAGAATGGTTGTATCGTTTTTGTGTGGTGCAGTCTGGTTGAACCGTGTGGAGCAGGGAGTAGATATGTATCAGTGTTCGAGCCAATTTTTTTGTGATAAAGCAAATACAAAACTTGAGCTTGGCAATTAGCGGACGCTTCTGGAGTGGTTCTAACTCTAGCTGTTTTAACATATTACTAACGGATGATCGGAGTCTGTAATCAGAAACAATGAATCGTGCAGCTAGCCGTTGGATCCGCTCAATTTTTTCAATATGTTTTGTGTAGTGTGGACACCATACAATTGATCCATACTCGAGGACTGGTCGGATAAATGTGCGGTAAGCCTCTAGTTTAACTTTTTGCGGTGAGCAGAGCTTTTTCAAAGCTCTGTTGCAAATGTCGTCCTAATGTGTGCACCAGTTAAAGTTATTTGTAATAGTTAGGCCCAAATACTTAACAGAAGATACAGTGTTAATTTACCGCGTTCCGATTTGATATCGGTGAATCAACGAATTTTTTGTGCTCGTTTTTGTCATAGAAACTGTTTTAGAGAAATTAATTAACATTCCATTACTTCGGCATCAGCTGAGTTTACACATGTTGTTATTCAAACGAACTTGAGAATCGCAGTTGTCAAAAACAGAATAGAGAACACAATCATCAGCAAACAATTTCACATGTACATTTTTATCACGGTGCTTCCCAATGTCATTTATGAATATCAGAAAAAATATTGGTCCTAGTACTGATCCTTGTGGGACCCCTGACAGAACCGGTAATACGTTAGACCTGGAACCATTACATTGAACAAACTGCATGCGTTTTGACAGGTAGGACTGAATCCATAGCACCAACTTTTGCGGGATACCTGCTTTTTTTAATCGCTCCACCAGCTGCACATGGGGTACCCCATCGAAAGCTTTGGATAAATCCAAAAAGATGGCGTCAATGTGCTGTTGCTTATCGATTGCGGAGGCAAAATCATGAATAACAGATACCAGTTAGGTAACCGTAGAATCATGTTTTCTAAATCTATGCTGGTATTCAACAAAAAAACTGTTTGGCTTCTAAATAGTTAGATATATGACAAGCGATAACGTGTTCTATTAGTTTTCAGCATGTGCTGGTGAGAGAGATTGGTCTGTAATTAGTAGGAGACAGCTTATCCCCGGCCTTGAATACAGGTATAATCGTTGCTGCAGCCAGTCTATCGGTAGGGAGGCTTCATCAAGAGATGCATTAAAGATGATGTAGAGATGCTCAGAAATAACCTCCGCGTACCGGTGCAAAAAGGCATTTGGTAAGCCATAAGGACCAGATGCTTTTTTAGTTTTAATTTTCAACAAAAGATAAAAAATTCCCTCACGACTGAAGCCCAGGTCAGGCATGGTGGCACTAGGAGACAACTAGGTACTTGTGGAAGCGACAGAAAGGGGTTCGGTAAATGAGCCATGGAAGGTAAAATTTAGTTCATTAGCAATACCTTCAGGATTAGTGACACCTAATCCGTTAATGTCTATTTTTTTCATGCCACACTTGAAGCCAGATAGGAATCGCCAGACCTTTTGGGGGGCTTCTTTTAAAAAAAGAGGCAAAGTATGATTGTGGAATCTGGAAAAAGCACATCGTAGTTTGGCAGTCAGCTCGTTTGCGGGTTGAAAAGTCGCTGCCAAGGTTGAATTTATTTTTCCGTTTTCGTGCAATTCTACGCTTCAGATGAATTATTTTACGAGTTATCCAGGGATTATTGCGCTTTGTGGTGCTCTGACGAAGTGAAACAAATCCGTCAATGCACGGCAGTACAAGCGTCTTAAACTTCGACCAAAGTGTTGAAACATTGTCCCCTTGGCCAAAGTTCGAAAGACCAAGGTGCAAGTAGTCGAGAATGGATTCATCATCGAAAGCAAAGAAATCAAGACATTCTTTAGAAGTGGCCTTTATTTTAGTTTTGTTGACATCAAAAGCTACTGTAAGTAGTTTGTGGTCAGCTATGCCGTCTTCAGTGGTGACAGAGTGATTTTCGTAAACTTTTTTCACAAAGACAAGATCAAGAGTTCAATGAGAAGTTTAGGTGACACGTGTGGGTGCATGTACTATCTGCCGCATATCATGCGAAAATGCGGTCTCAAGCAGAGCCTAGCGCTATCAGTGTCATGCGATCTCGAGATGGCCAGATTATTCCAGTCAATTCCCCGCAAGTTAAAATCACCCGTTAGTATCAATTTTTGCTCCTTCTTAAGCACGCGTCCCAAGTATTCAGTCACTGCTTCCAAATCACTGCTTGTGTGTGTGTTTTTGCGTGTGTGCGTGCGTGTGTGCGTGTTCGCGTGTGTGCATGTGTGTGCGTGTGTGTGCGTGTGTGTGTTTGTGTGTGTGTGTGTGTGTGCGTGTGTGTGTGTGCGTGTTTGTGTGGGTGTGTGTTTGTTTGGGTGTGTGTTTGTGTGCGTGTGTGTTTGTGTGTGTGTTTTTGCGTGTGTGCGTTTATGTGTGTGTGTTTGTGTGTCTGTGTGCGTGCGTGCGCATGCGTGTGTGTGGGGGGGGGGGTTTGTGTGTGTGTGTTTTGTAAAAACGAAAGCGTTTAGTCAGACCACGGCCCCAGGGAATAAACACTTTTAAACCCTGACCCGCTCCCTTCTCTTTCAAACGGACGATGTACCCGCAGCCGCAACTTTTCGCTATCACATCGCATGCCACCTGAACGAAGATTTCCTCTGCCTTCCATGTGCCGCGGTGAATTAAATCCGGTGCGCCTTTTCTAGCTCTCGTCACTAAACTCCATGCCTAATAAACATAAATGATAAATGGAGCAACTTGGAAAACGGTCTCTCGACGCAAAAGTAGAGCTCTCGCATGAAACATCTTAAGATCTAAACGTAGATGTCACCTGAAACTTCTATTATTTTATAACGTTTATCTTAAGCGCACAAAAACACACGGACGCAGAGGACAAGGACAAGAGCTACTTTCAACTGTGTTTTAGTGAGTCAACGGAACACGGTACCCGACCCCTCTATCGCATTCAAGAACGATGGCAAAGCAAACTTCCTTATCTGAGGTCACGACGTTACTCACAGCAAACTCGACGCACATACGGACCGGCTTGTCCTTGCGCTGCGCACCTAGAGTCCCAGAGAATACATCAACGCACTCTGCGATGAAACGTCGACGGTCGTGTTTTCAACACCGCGTGAAATAGACTTAGTGAGGGCTACCTTTTCAATCAGTTCAAAGGAGGGTTCAGCGCTGAAGTTTGTGCCCAATCTCAAAAGCATGGATGGCGGTTCCACGAACATCACCTCAGATTAAGAAGATTGCTTTGTCATTGTTCCGGGTAGTTTGTTCGCCGTGAACGCTATTGATTCTGTTCGTAAAAACGTTTCGGCCGATAAATATAAAAGCCTCAAAAGTGAAGGAACGTGCCATTTCACTACTAAATACCGACAACCTGGATCTTCTTCAGAAACTGTCAAGAAGGGAGGAGGTTTAACACTAGAACTTTTTTCTCGGATAAAATTCATAAACCTGATGTGCGTTTTCAAACTATTGTTTTCGAGTGCATCTCGTGTGGCAGAGGCTCGTCGTCTCGGGGTACTTGCAGAAACACCTGGACTCCCGAAGCTTTCACGATCCACTTTTGATCACCAACTCATTAAGCCTCATTGAATTTTGGAATACAAACAACCGCACGCGTGGAAAACCTCCAGTGACGATATTGTTGAGGATTTGCATTCCGCCATCCCTGACGATAAGTTAATGAACTGTGAGGAGAGGGACATCACCGATGAAAATGACGAAATGCAGTTTTGGGGTTCCGGTCAACGCGTTTGTAATTTTTGCAGCGTGGGAGGGGGGTTTACATTTGCAAAAGACGGAGATAGCTATTGGCTCTAAGGTGGGTCCTGCCATTATATCAATATATTTCTCAATTCAATCAGGCATATTCTGCAGAACCTTTGTGTGATAGGGACCAAGATAGTGAGACTTGTTGACGGTTTTCTTGACTTTTTTGATAACGGCAATGAATCACGCCAAGTAGTAGATGTGTTAGAGCTGTTGAAAGAGTACGAACTTGGGAATAATTTCAGACTTGAGCTCCGGAACGGAGGCCAGCTACAATTCGTTGAATTATTTTTGTCTTTGGAACCAGAATATGTTTGTTAGGAATGTTGTCCTAGCTCGGAAAACACGCTTCTTATATTCAATGCCGGGAACTCCGAACTGCTACAAAAAATGGCAGCATCTCCACTCCGTGGATGATGGCGAGGGTGCGGAGTACGGGGACTCGAAATGACATCCATGTTGCCCCCGAATGACATCCGATTTGCGCCCCGTCTTCATTCGATTTGAGCCGTGAGTTGCACTTTGATTATTCACTAAATTAAACTGCAACTGAAGGCTTAAATCGAATTTCGCTTGATTTTCGCTTGATGGTAGTGTGCGCATGGATGGACGAGGATGGGCATTGGGAGGCCCTAAGGTACTCCGCACCATTACAGGCGAGGGCGTAAGCCGTTTGACTCTCGGGTATAACTCACGGTCGTAGAGTGTTATCACTATTATTATAGTGCGGCCTCATCAAAAATGTGGGATAAAAGGAAGATCAATTGTTACGAACATTCATAAAGCTCGTAGTGTACTCGAGTGTTCCGATGTGATGAAAACCGTCGTAGCACTGTTACAAGTCGATCTGGATAAAGCCTTCGATCGTGTGCCGCATGACAGACTTTTGGTAGTACTGGAACATATTAACATTTGATCTGTCATTCTAGAGGTGTTCGCGTAGCCTACAACAAATATACAACTAGAATAATTGTAAACAAGGTCTTGGGAAAACGTATAGAAGTGCAGAGGTCCGTGAGACAGGGTTGTCCTCTGTTCCGCTCCTTTTCTGCATATACATAGAATCCCTCTGCTTAAGCATAATAAGAAGCGAAACTATCACGGGATTTGAACTTCATTCCGCGGAAGGTCGTGTTTCGGCATACGCCGATGATACAGTCGAACACGGATATATCGAACACGGGTATATCGAATTATTGTCTATATCGAACTCATAAATTATCCCCTTGAAAATTCTGTCTAAAAGTATAGGAATTCATACGTTTATATCGAACCGTATTTTTCCCGACATTGGGTATATCGAACGCCGCGCGAGTTGGAAGGTGCTCTTCGGCGGTCGCTGCACTCCCGATTGAGGTTGAGGGGTATGGGGAGGAATGCGCGGGCATGGCGAAGACTGGCTCGCGGAACTAATCCCTTCTACCGGAACGAATTTGCGCTTTCCCAGTGGGGCCCCGCTACCGGCCGCCGTAGCGTTAGCGGACCGATCCCGGCATGCTAAATCTCTCTAGGCACACGAGCCTGAACGCTCGGAAAATATGACAGTGCGAGGTAGGGATGCCCCGACTGCGCACGTCCTTTTTTTTTTTTTTCGGCTGCGTACGTTCCCCGGCTTGCCGAAAAAGAGTTCTCTCTCTCTGGGTTCTCTCTCTCTCTTCCCCCGATGTCGTCTCGGGAAAGGGAAGAGGGAATGAAGGCGCTGGCGGCCTCCTCCTTCTTTTGCATTTTGCTGCTGTTGCTGCTGTTTGGCGAGTTGTCCCGCACCTTTCGGAGATCACTGATTCTCTCGGAGATGACGATCGCGAGCGCTTTGTTGGAGTCCGTTCAGAGAGCCTTGGAATTGTTACCTTCAAAGTTCTTGTGGTACGTGCGCGCTGTTCTTTTGCGTGCGTGTTGTGCAAAGGCGCAGCGTGCTGCTGGAATTTTCTAGTTGTGCAGCCTCGAGAATATCGAGACCAGCGTCTTTATTTCATTTCCAGGACGAAGAAGCAGGCCAAGATGAGCGATTTTTTTTTCACGGAAATAAACTGTCCTGTTGCGTCGTGAGTGCGGAATTAGTTGTTATTCTTGAATGCGACGATCGGTAAGTGATCGTCCGCCATAGGTGAGGTCTCAGAGCCCATATTTTTTATATCGAATTTTTCATATATCGAACTAATTCGCGATCCCCTTGGAGTTCGATATATCCGTGTTCGACTGTATTGCCATTTTCTGCGCAGACCAACAGAGCGTAACAGATGTCGTAAACAAAGTGAAATAGTTTTGTTACGTAAACGGGTGTGTCGTAAACAGGACTAAGTGTCTGGGTATCTAGCATGGAGAGTGGAACACAGCACCTTCGGTATTTCAGAACATCAAGTGGGTAACGACGCCAGTTAAGTACTTAGGCGTGCCCCTTGAGTATTATTCCGACAGTGATCGTTACTGGCGGAGACAAGCAGTAGAGTTGCGAAAGCGGACAGAAAAGTGGAAGGGTGCCAATTTATCTATTTTTGCGCGTGCGACAGTGTGCAACCTCTTCATGTTGAACAAACTGTGGCACAGGCGGGGACTTAATTTTGCAGACCACGCGAGCGCGTGGCAAAAGGCACCGATGCGCGCTCTGGAGGCCTGGCGTCTATTGTCGAGACCGGCGCGGCGCGCTTGCGCGTCCTGTTTTACTCGCAGGCTCACTGAATATCTCGCTTCCTGCATCGGGGCGTGACCTCCGCGATTTGCTGCCGGCGGCGCTCCGTGCGTACGCTCTAGCGGGCGTACGCTCGAATCCTGATACACTTGATGCTGCATCGAAGTTCTGCACCCCTACCGACAAAAAGTGCATTCCACGTTGTCTAGGGCTGTGCCCTTATTATTGGAGATTCATAGCGAACTTCTCCCACATTGCAGCTCCGTTCACTCGCCTCACATGTGACGATATTGCTTTCATCTGGAGTGATTAACAGCAAGATGCTTTTGACGAGCTCCGGCCTCTATTACAGACACCACCTGGGCTGGCTCATTTCGACGAGGATGCCGCAACTATGTTTCACACGGATGCCAGCCTTCGGGGGGACTCGGCCCTGTTCCCGTACAGTGGCAAAACGGTGCCGAAAAATTCATAGCTTATGCCAGCCGAGCACTATCACGGGCCGAAAGTAACTACTCGGCCACCATGAAAGAGTGCCTTGCTGTTGTTTTGGCCCTCCTCAAATTCCGACCATACCTTTATGGGCATCATTTTACCGTCGTGAGTGACCACCATTCCCTCTGCTGGCTCACGAACCTTAAGAACCCTACTGGGGCTCCAGGAATTCGACATGACCATCGTACACAAATCCGGCAAGCGGCATTCAGACGCAGACTGGCTTTCAAGAGCTCCTGTTGGCTTTCCCCCCCGCTTATGACGGCGACAGCGACGATGCTGCGCTCATCGGAGTTTTCGACCGACCCACCATTTCGGGGCAGCAGCGCGAGGATCCGGAACTACGATCAGTCTTTGATTTTTTACAAGGCCACACTGCCGTCGTGCCGAATGCATTTGCCAGAGGACTCTCATCATTCTGTCTGCGAAGCAACGTTCCATATAAGAGAAATTTCGCGTCCAGTGGGAGTAACTACCTGCTTGTTGTACCCAACCTTTTCAGGAATAAAATCTTGCAGGCCTGTCACAACGAGCCTAGCGCCGGTCACTTCGGCTAGACACGTACGCTGGCTCGCATCAAGCAGAAGTACTACTGGCCGAAGCTATCGGTCATCGTACGGTAGTATGTAGGAACTTGTCGGGACTGCCAGCGACGGAAAGCACCACCCGGCCGCCCAGCCGGCGTTTTGCAGCCCGTTTAGGTTCCTAGAACGCCTTTTGAACAGGTTGGCATGAACTTGTTCTGTCCGTTTCGAACTTTCACAACTGGAAAGAATTGTATAGTAGTCGCCACGGATTACTTAGCCAGGTTTGCCGAAACGAAGGCTTTTCCACGGGATACAGCGCTTGAGGTTCCGCATTTTTTCCTAACGAGAATTGTGCTGCGGTATGGCGCACTTGCACTGGTAATTACAGATCATTGAACGGCCTTCACGGCGCAACTGCTGCAAGAAGTGTTAGATTGAGAGGCCCGTCCTACCGCAAGGCCAGCGCGTACCAGCCCCAGACCAACGGCTTAAAGAACGTCTGAACCGAACAATAGCCTACATGCTCAGTATGTACGCCAATGCGGAACACAACACGTGAGATGCACTTTTGCCTTACATGACATTCGCGTATAATACCGTCTAACAAGAGACGACGCAAATGACGCCATTTGCACTTGTCTACTCTAGGGAACCTTCCACGATGCTTGACGCCATGCTGCTACCCAACACCCACGACGACCAAGACGGCCCCTTTCGCGAGTTTGTGCGTAGCTCCGAAGAAGCACGCGCGCTGGCACACCAGCGAATACAACAGCACCAGTACAATACAATGTTCTATACCTTGTATACGCCCCTTGTGAAGCAAAAGTTTGTTATATCCTGTATACCAACCCCTTATGTGGCAAATGTTTTTTGATACTTTGTATATCCACCCCTTATGTAATACCCCCTTGTGGGGTCTTTAAGGAAATAAAATATGATATGATGATGATGATGATGATGACCAGCGTTCTGACGCCGCTCGCTACCCTCTCCGCCGCCGACATGCAACCTTCTTCCTGGGAACTATGCCTGGGTGTAGACTCCAGTTAGGCGCCGGGGACTCTCGGAAAAACTGATGCGGCGTTACCTCGCCTGCACACGGTGTTACGACAGCTTAGCGATGTCACCTACAAAGTCGCTCCAACCAGCCCAAGCGCCACAGGACGCTTCCGATCTCACCCGCATGTGGTCCGCACGAAACAATACTTCTCGCGATGATCGCACAATGCATCTAGCAGGGGACTACATATCCCGTACATACATGTAGCATCAAGTCGATGCTTTTGAGGAGAGGAGGTAATCCCACGTGCCAAACTGTGGGATGACAGCATTATCAAGAAGTACGGACATGCTAATCCCCCGAGTGGGTACGTGCCATGTGATGCGGCACAGCAGATGACGACAAAGGAGCGCGTTAGCTAGTGGCCCGTGTGCTTGGTTTTTGGTCGCCATATTGCTCACCACCAACCGGTGCTCATTGTCCGTTTCACATGGCAAGTTAGGCCCCTCACCTAATAAATACTTCGCCCGTGCGTCTTCGTGAAGACAACATCCAGGTGTCCCTGTTTGACAGGACGCAACAATATTGCCGCGAACCATGTATGGGCTTGCTTATTTATTGTTTGTTTTTACTGCCGGGCCAAGCCCGGCTGTGTTATCTGCGTTACAAGCAAAGGGCGTCTTCCATTCTTTATTTTTATGCCGCACGGGCTATCAAATTCAGATAAGCAACCTGTTTCGCCCTAACGTCGCTAGCCCAGAATAATCGTCTGTGATCTACAATGTTCTGGATGTCAATAGACGGTTCCAATCGACGCTGCAACCGACACCATGGTGCAAGAAACAACGTCGCCAATCGTCCTGCAGCAGCCTCGGGAACCGCAATCGTTCCGGGGAGCCCCCGCTGAAGACCCCGAAGAATGGTTGGAGAAGCTGGAGCGCGTCCGCATCTTCAACAGGTGGGACGACGAAGAAACTTTGCGGCATGTCTTCTTTTACTTAGAAGATGCTGCTCGAACTTGTTCGAGAACCATGAGAGTTCTTTGACCTACTGGACTCAGTTCAAAAGGGAGTTCCTTAAGACCTTCACTACCGTTGTGAGAAAAGAGCGAGCTGCGCTTTTGCTTCAAACTCCAACGCAGCACCCGAACGAAGGTGTCGTGATCTTCGTTGAAGAGATGAAGTGACTTTTTCGCCGTGCGGACCCCGAAATGACCGAAGAAAAGAAGCTCAGGTTTCTAATGCGAGGAGTGAAGCAAGAGCTTTTTGCTTGTCTAGTCCGTAACCCGCCGAAGACGGTGGCTGAATTCGCGTCTGAGGCGGCCGCGATGGAGAAGACGCTAGAAATTTGAACGAGGCAGTACGACCGCCCTGTCAACGCGCTGTTCTCGGAGACCATCGGTGCCGCAACTGGAAGCTCCGATACATTGCGCGAGACCATTCGAGCAGTGGTCAAGGAGGAGCTTCAGAAGCTTTTTCCACCAACGCTGCAACCTCAAGTGGCTTCTCTGACGTGTGAAGTATTTAGAACTAATTAACTTTTATCGCATCAATATCGCTCACTAATATTATATTTGTTTTCAATCCTGTAATCATTGGATAGTAGTCAACAAGAATTCCGTATTATGTTTCTGACTTTTCCTTTTTTCTTTTTTTTTACTGAAAAGGGGATATTTGATGGGCCGTTCTGTATGCTAATAATACAGCTATCTTTCAGTGAAGCAATAATATTAACAAACTAATTTAACTTGAAACAATTATCTAAATAATATTGGCAACTGTGCGAAATGAACCAACAAAAATTATCCGAAAAACACGAATTTCATGGCTTTTTGTTCTTACTCTAAAGAAGCTATCGCGATACCACCCATTCTGTTCTATATCATTGCAATTAACCCGTCAGACTCGGTCACTTTTCTTGGCGCACTTGTGTCTTTATCAAAACGCACTGGTATTTTCCGCAGCATATTTTTCGTTCTTTATATTACTCGTTTATCCATAGCCATCTCACTGCAGTCTGTCTCCTACATCATTTATCTCTTGTGCCTTTACCACCTACAAAATGCTTGTTACCTTTCAATATCAAATCGTTGCACAGCTCTCGCTCATTTCACCACAAATTGAAAAATTCTTTTGTTGTTGTAAACCACTGCAACCATTTTTTCCTTCACTTTGTGTACTTAGTACTGATGAGTACTGATAAGTTCTGATAAATACTGAGGCGTTCTCGATCCTCTAGTATTATATAATGATTTCACTTACCATGCGGTTGTGTTTGTGCCTATCTGTTTTTCAAGTATTTCCAGTTCTTGTATTATTATTGTTTCTACAATTTGTTCAACTAGCACTCAGCTCTCGCTCATTTCACCACCTACTGAATTTTTTTTGTTTTTGTAAACCACTGCAACCATTTTTTTCACTGTGTACTGAGCGCTGATGCGTACTGATAAGTTCTGATAAGTACTGACGCGTTCTCGATCCGCTAGTATTCTATAATGATTTCACTTACCATGCGGTTGTGTTTGTGCCTATCTTTGTTTTTCGCGTATTTCCAGTTCTTGTGGTAATATTGCTTCTACGGTTTGTTCAACTAGCATCGTATTGCTGTCTTCAATTCAAAACTGGCGTGTTAAAATATTTAGCAATGTACCATTTGTGATTTCTAATATGAGTTCGCCATAAGTATTTATTTTGGAACCTCCTTGTGTACACCATGTACCATGTAAACTTGTCTGCGAAAGTTCGTTTGAAATAAACCTGAAATCGAGAAAAACCGTGTGAAATCAGTACTCCCGCAAGGAACTATGAATTCTGCCTTGCGGCCTTGAAAACCTCCTTTCGGAAGGCCTACAAAACTCCCCAAGCTTTCGTAAAACTCCATGCAAAATAAGTAAATGCTTTCTCTGAACCTCCTAAAAACGCCCCTAAACTAACATAAGTAGTTCCCAAGGGAGCCATAATAGGCTCCTATTCAACCGCCTAAAAATTCTATAAACATCACTAAAAAACGCCTTTTCAGAAGTAACGAATACTCCATTTTGACCTTAAATTCTCCCGAACATTTCTTAACACTCCCTAAATACCTCCTTTATATCAGCTAAAAACGCCCTGTTTTGAGGAGGTAAACAAAACCTCCCTGTTCCATGTAGTAAAAAAACTCCTACAAGGAGGATCACTAGAGGACAGGCGAAAAAGAACCTCTAGGGTGTATATGGGAGGCAAAGAAGTTTAGAGTGTGCTCTGCCGCAAATACTCCCCTTGAAGATGAACGGTTGCCCCTGAAGACTAACGGCTGTATTTCAGTCCCTATTTTAGTCCTTTTTGCCTAAGATTGTTCCCTACATCCCGATCTCAGAACAAGTGGATTGTCGTGGCGACAGACTACATGACGCGGTACGCAGAGACCGCCGCTCTTCCGAGGGGCACTGCACAGGAAGTCGCAAAGTTCTTCATAAGCCAAGTTGTGCTGCGACATGGAGCCTCGGAAGTCCAAATCACGGACCGCGGAACGGCCTTTACTGCGGAGCTGATCCAAGGAATATTACGCTACAGCAACAAGGATCACAGAAGAACGACGGCGTACCACCCCCAAACGAACGGACTAACAGAACGTCTGGACAAGACAATCGCAGATATGCTGTCAATGTACGTTGATGTTGAACATAAGACTTGGGACGAAGTGCTCCCGTATGTCACGTTTGCGTACAACACGGCTATCCAGGAGACGACGCTGCTGACGCCGTTCGAGCTTGTCTACGGAAAACGGCCAACCACGATGCTCGACGCCATGCTTCCGCACGTAGAAGACGACGACCTCAACCCGGACGTCCAAGGATACCTTCAGCGCGCGGAGGAGGCCCGCCAGCTCGCTCGAGTTTGTACAACGGACGAGCAGCTCGTGGATGCAGGGCGCTACAACCTCCGACGCCGAGACGCCGAGTACCACCCAGGGGCCCGTGTTTGGGTTTGGACTCCCATCCGACGACGCGGACTCACTGAGAAGCTTCTGCGACGATATTTCGGACCCTACCAAATTCTACGACGTGTCGGCCAACTTATCTAAGAGGTGATCCCCGATGGTGATTCCGGAACATCACGACGACGCACGCGGCCTGAAGTCGTCCACGTGGTTCGCTTGAAACCTTACTATGCAAGATGACGAACTTTTTTTGTTGTTGTTGTTTGTTTGGACTGTCTTTTAGTTTAGCATCGGGACGATGCACTTTTAGAGGGGGGGGGGGGGGGGGAACGCCGCGAACCACGTATGGGCTGGCTTATTTATTGTTTGTTTTTACTGCCTGGCCACGCCCGACTGTGTTATCTGAGTTACAAGCAAAGCGCGTCTTCCATTCTTTATTTTTATGCCGCACGGGCTATCAGATTCAGATAAGCAAACTGTTTCGCCCTAACGTCGCTAGCCCAGAATAATCGTCTGTGATCTACAATGTTCTGGATGTCAATCGACGGTTCCAGAAACACTCGCGCCCAAAGATAAAAAGCCTGCAGAGCAGACGCCTCGGCATTCGATTCTGTGACGCTCGCCGACGCAAATCACTTTGTTGACCGCTGCTTCGCCGCCTCTGTATTCTTTTGAGTTGTTAGGGGAGCACAAGTTCGCTCCAATAAACTTGTTTCTCCTTCAAGACAATTGCGTCTTCCTTGGCTTCGCGACAATATATATGTGTATATATGCGAATATATACGCACAAAGTAAAAGTGCGCTCTTCGGCGACTTTATTTCCAACGTTTCGACCTGAGACAGGTCATCCTCATGTCGAAACGTTGGAAATAAAGTCTCCCACCGATCGCACCAGACCGGTATTCTGGAGGTCGTGGGTTCGGATCCCACCTGGCGGGCATTTTTTCTCCACTTTCTTTCTTTCTTTTCAAATTCGTTATCTGTTTCTATGACGTACCACATCCTCCCCTTTGCTTTCCGATGTTTTCTTGACTGCCAACACTTATTTCTATCTTATTTTCAACGAGCCCCTCATTTCCCATTCTGATTCGCTACATGTATATATATATATATATATATATATATATATAGTATAAGTATAAGTAAAGAGTCGGATACACAGCAAGAACAATAACAAACAATGTTTATTTACGTAGCGGCAACGGGACTTGCCTTCATCAGAGTAAAGTTACATGATTTTGCGGTCGCAAACATTTTGAACAAATTTCTTATATAGGTTTGCATAAAAGGGTGAGAAGGAGCGGAAAATGTTTCGGAAATGAAGAGTGTGCATACAGTCAGGCTACGCCTATGCTACAACATCAACAAACAAACAAACAAAAAAAAAGGGGGGGGAGAGCGAGAGACATCGGGGTTTATTGCAGGGCACGCAGCCAGTAGTTGCCGGTCGGTTGATACGAGAGTTAGTAAGAAAGTCACCTAAATTCTTATTACGCCGGTAGACAACGTGTGGTGGTACGGGGAATATGCTTTTTAAGCGGTCACTTTGCATTAGGATATTGTGATGTTTTTTTAGCACGGTTGACACTCTTGGAGCGGAGGATGAGTGGGTTGAAACTAAGTTAGTTTGCGGGTTCCCGCTCGGGGCTTTTTTCTTACAGATTTCGTTACGGTCTAATTGGTTGGCTGGCACAATAGCGTCGTCGATAACTTTTTCCGGGTATTTTTTATTCAGGAGGGCGGAGAATTTGCTCAAACCAAGCCGACTTTGACTCAAACTGTCGAGAAGTCAAGACCGCCCTCCTGAATAAAAAATACCCGGAAAAAGTTATCGACGACGCTATTGTGCGAGCCAACCAATTAGACCGTAACAAAATCTGTAAGAAAAAAGCCCCGAGCGGGAACCCGCAAACTAACTTAGTTTTAACCCACTCATCCTCCGCTCCAAGAGTGTCAACCGTGCTAAAAAAACATCACAATTCCCTAATGCAAAGTGACCGCTTAAAAAGCATATTCCCCGAACCACCACACGTTGTCTACCGGCGTAATAAAAATTTAGGTGACTTTCTTACTAACTCTCGTATCAACCGACCGGCAACTACTGGCTGCATGCCCTGCAATAAAACCCGATGTAAAGTATGCCCACACATGACCACTACACAGCGCGCCACCAGCACGGCTTCAGACTACTACGTAAATATAAAAGGTAACTTTAACTGTGACTCCGCTAATGTCGTATATCTTCTAGAGTGCACTGTTTGTAGGCAACAATATATCGGCCAAACTGAAACGCCCTTCCGAATACGGTTCAATAATCACCGCTCTCGTGCAAAACGCTGTCCTTATTTGCCCCTGTCAAGACATGTGAACAGTCCCGGGCATGCATTTGAACATCTTAAAGCAACGATTTTAGAATCCGCCTTGAAAACGCACCACGACCGCGAGGTTCGGGAATCTTATCTCATTTATAAGTTTGGGTCAGCCACACTTGGAATTAATGAAAGTTACGGAAAACTAACGTGCTTATCCCTCGATGAAAATTAGCGGCTTCATAATTTTTATAACTATGTTCATTATTCCTACCCTCGAGTTTGCCATCAGAATTCGCAGAAACTCTACTAATACAGCAGCTTTATTAGCCTAATGCGGCTCAACAATGCCATTTGTCCTGGGGAAGGAGGCCTCGTTCCCACCACCACTTAAGAATGTTTAACTCTTTGTGATCTATTCATGTTTAACCTTTTGTGACCCTACCTATTTCCTGTTCAATTGCTAGCTTCTGTGAAATGCTCTTTTGTGCCCCCTATCTATTCTCTTCATCCGCGGGGGGAACACCCATCTTCGCTTCCCCCCGAACCAGTCTCCCCAGCCACTGAATACCTTACTGTATACTCTTCCCGTTCTTTTCAAACCGCGGTTGTCCAGTTTCCCACATTGTCTTAACTTGCAGCCCGCGCGGCATACGTTGACCAGTCATGGTGCAACCTTGAACGCTGCATAGTTAACACGACCCCTTTTTCTCTCTCTCGCTCTCCCCCCCCCCCTTTTTTTTGTTTGTTTGTTTGTGGGTGTTGTAACATAGGCGTAGCCTGACTGTATGCACACTCTCCATTTCCGAAACATTTTCCGCTCCTTCTCACCGTTTTATGCAAACCTATATAAGAAATTTGTTCAAAATGTTTGCGACAGCAAAATCATGTAACTTTACTCTGATGAAGGCAAGTCCCGTTGCCGCTACGTAAGTAAACATTGTTTGTTATTGTTCTTGCTGTGTATCCGACTCTTTACTAATACTATTTCTGCGCTCTTTGTGAGTTTATCTTTCTCTAGATTTATATATATATTTACACGTATATATACATATATCCCAAAAAGTGGAGGGAAAATAGCCCTGCCGGTAGCGTAGTAGTCATCGCACCAGACCGGTATTCTGGAGGTTGTGGGTTCGGATCCCTCCAGGCGGGCATTTTTTCTACACTTTCTTTCCAAATTCTTTATCTGTTTCAGTGACCTACCAAATCCTCCCCTTTGCTTTTCGAGGTTTTCTTGACTGCCAACCGTTATTTCTGTCTTATTTCAACGAGCCCCTCATTTCCTATTCTGATTGACCCCGATAATACGATTTTCAAGGGACCGCGAGGAAGCGTCCTATGACGGGTTGTCGTACGACCAGGGTGAGGGTAAATGCCGGCTTAGTAGACGGTCTCACGCGACAGGTGGACTAAGAACTTATTCATACTACTATATTTGCGTGTTCTGGCGTGATTTGCAGACGTTTTTCTGAAAGCCCAAGATAAAAAACTCCCAAGCATTTCCCCGAGGGTGAACATGGTTAAGTGCGAATGCACGGGGTGATGCTATGAGGGGGAGTAAAGTTAAAATCCGTTGGCATTCGCCCGTGAGCGCGCGCGAGCCGACCCACGAAGGTCTGGCAGTTTATCGCTGCATATAGAGGGGGGTACGCCGCGCCAAGCGCGCCGAGCCAGGTGGCTGAGAGAGGAGGCGAGCGCAAGGGGAGAGGGACAGCGGCGCACGGCAGCTGCAGCCGAGCGAGGGGGAGAGGAGAGAGTGTGACGTCACGGTGGAGAGAGAGGCGCGCGGCAGCTGCTGGGGAGAGGAGGCGCGCTGTGACGTCATACCCTGACGTCACGGCGCGAGGAGCGGTGCGGGGAGCGGCGCGCACCCGCGCAGCCACGGCGAGTAGGCGGAGCGAGCGCGGTCACGTGGTGAAGTGACGTCACCGTGCCGTTGCTACCGACGCTCCTCTCCGCTCCACGCCGCTGCTAGGGAGAGGAGGACTGCGGACGCCGCCGCCGCCGCCGCCGCCGGCGGTGGAAGGTTTGGGGTCGCTTATAAAGTGCATTCGCACTTAAAAAAACAAGCGCCTATGTTGTGTCCCCTCCCCTTCACGGCGTCCCAGCTTGCCCTCACCAAACGGCCGCACACTACACGACGCCCGTGCAGTCCGGCGCTGTTGATAACCCGGCTCCCCCACGCCTTGCAGTTTTTTTGTAGGTGGCATAGGCCTTGCGCGAGAGAGATAAGGCCGACGTGGTCGAGAAAATTTAGATTGGGAAATCGACTGTGAAACTGCCAAGGCTGAGCGAAACGAACGCTACTACAAGGCGGAGATGAAAAAAATGGTTGCGGCTTAGCTCAGCTTACCTAGTATATGCAAAGAAAAAGCTTGGCTTGGTGTAGTTAAGTCTTGGTTTTGCTTGGTTAACCTTTGATGTAGCTGTATTGCCGACAACGGCTCAAGGTCGTTCGGTTCTGCGCAACGCTCGCAGGAGCACGTCCGGCCGCGCTTACGTTCTCGGTGAAGCGGCGTTCCTGTTTCACGGCGAACGCGGCGCAAAATGAGTCGCATATCCCGAGACGACCAAGCGGCGCATGCGTGGTAGGCGGCGGGTTTGGTGGGCTGCCAATCAGTTGCGCGGCCGCTCCCGTAGCGGCCGCCGCCGCAAGTAGCAAAACTTCTTAAAACGCCGGGCCTGCTGTCGCCGCGCAGCGGCCACAGCAGGCCCGGCGAAGCACGCGCGCTGAGAGGGGTTTTTCTCCGGGGGTGTGTTTCCGGTCAAAAGATCATTTCGCGCATCCTACACGAAATCGCGGCACGAAAGTATTAAAGCTTTGCATTAAACCGTATTTTTCGTACAGGTTGGAGACACCCTTTGAACGGTCCCGTACCCTTTCTATTAAATCAATGGGCTTAACACATAGCTGTTTTCGTTTCCAAAGAGACCCTGCAGCGCAAAATAGATGAGATGATTAAAACTTCCCGAGTAAACCATGTTGCGAGGACAATATTAACGTGGTCTTGTTACAGTGACTTGCTGAGGCGGCCAGCCAGTGACCCAAACTGGCGGTGCCAACGGTGTGTCTCCACCCTTCCAGCGGACGTGCGCGAATTGAGACACTCTAGCAAAGAAAGGAGCGGAGTCACAACGCGGCTTTTTGACACTAATAAACAGAGAGCCATGGATATAGGGAGAGAGAGCGCCGTCAAAGAAAGAAGCTTGGATCGAGCGGGCAGCAAAAGCGGTGTTCGGTCATCGCCGTGTGGTTGTGTCGTATGTGTTTTTTGCATTCGTCGGCGGCTCGATGGGAGCTTCAAATTCACCGTCCTCCTGTTCCCTGAACGTCGACTTCTCGCGGTTGTGCATTGGCGTACTGCTGCTGTTCGGGGCCCTCGAAGGCTAACTCCCGCTCACGATCGCCCGCCTGTTTGCTTGCGTATGTTCAGCAAGTGGTCTGGCCCGCATGCAGACCTTTGCACATCAAGCAGCATCAAACGTACGGGTGTTCGGAATAAAAAAAAGGTCCGGACGAGACGGTGAAGCGCTGTAAAATATCGGAAAAACGCCGGTTTATCCGCGCCAGGGTCCGTCGTATCAAGCGGACCATGTGCATCCGAGCCTCATATCATCGGGGTTATAATGCATTGTTCCACTGGGAAGTTTTCCGGGACCGCGGCGATCCGCCATAAGAAGCGGTTCGTCGTAAGTCCGGGGGACGTATTAGCGGGGTTCCACTGTATATATATTGTTGTTTGTCAAGCATACAGAAACCTGCGAAGAAGGTCAATCCCCCTAGGGCTGTGAGCCAGTTATACCGAGAGATGGGCTTGGGAAGTGGAAGGCGAAGACGAAGAAGGGAGAAGGTGGGACTGACTGGTTCGGATGGCTGATTAAAGCACTTACGGTGTTCGTGTAAACCGATGTGTCATTGTGAATAGTTGCCCGTAGCATTTTTGGTGGCAGTGGTGGGATAGACATGATGACCGGCAATCAAGCTCGAGCCCTCGCCAAGATGCCGTCCCGTCTTGCCGCACCTGCATCCAGCATCGAGGAGTCACCTGAAAGACAGAGCCGCGCGACAACAAACCAAGATGGCGGCGTGTTCTTGACACAAGGAGTGGGACCCGCGAGTGACCCATCCAAATCGCTTCCTGTGAGTGGTCTCCCATCCAGCAGTCCGGTCGCCACCCAATAATCCAGCTTACCTACGACGGGGCCCGCGCTACAGGTCAGGATCTGCGGGAGCCTCATGTTCAACCAACGGGAAGCCCCAACGTTGTCTCTGATTTTGCTGCGAGGAACCAAGCGTATTCGGGCAAGTTAGAAGCGCTCTTTGGCAGCCTCGTCGACCGCCTGGACCGCCATACCAGCTTCATCGACGAAAAGTTTAACTCAAACTAACGAGATGCCTGCCTGCTTTGTGGATTTCAACGCTCGAATAGCTGACCGGTGCAATCGTATGGCAGTCATGGAATCGTCGTGTCGGCCGGTTGACCCGGAACTGACTGCACCAGTTATACCTTCCACGCCTGTTGTACCGCAGTTGGCAACTCAGCACCAGTATTTGCCACTTCGTCCTCCTGTTTTCGATGGCTCTACCTCGTGGACAGCTTTCCGTATTCAGTTCGAATCAGTTGCTGGGGCGAATGGTGGGTCTCTTACGTACCGCGCTCGTGTTATAGTGGCGCAGCTACGCCCTAACGCCTCTGATGTACTGAAATCCGTGCCGGAGCACACGAGGCTCGACTACCCCAGCTTAAAGAGGGCTATGGAAGACCGCTTTGGCTACGCCCACTTCCAGCAGCTACATTTTGCTGAGCTGAAGCGTGTGCGACAGCAAGGTATGACTTTAGAAGACCTCGCTAATCGCGTGGAGTGAGTAACGCACAAGGCACTCGCGGGTTCTTCTAACCTCACAAAAGACCTCATTGGCACCGGAGCATTTGTTGACGCACTGGAGAACCTCAACGTTCGGCGTTTTCTGCGTCTCGCTCGGCCGATGACTGCCTGTGCGGCTCTTGGATTGGCGCTCAAAGCTACAGCTGTGGAATCTCTTGCAGCACAGCAAGTGGAGGCGGGCGCTTTGTTTTCTAACTGTAGGCTACCTTACGGCGGGGTTCGGCAGCCTCCGCCTCGCCTGGGCTGTTACCTGCGTGCTGCCCCTGGTCACTACGCGCGTGATTGTGACCACCGAGCATATGTTCTGTCTGGTCAACCGTGTGGGGATCCGCTTGATCCCCTTTCCTCCTCCCGCGAGCGCGATGTTCGAACAAGCGCGCTTTCCCGTGCGCGTGACGTCACCTCGCGGGCCGACGCACCGGCGGGCATAGAGGAAATAAAAGTTTAGGAGGGAGCATCACGTGACTATCGTGAAGCTTAGTCATAAAAAATAAAAAGGAAAGACTGATGGGAGATGCCCTGCCTCACGTGATAGGCAAGCGGTAGCTCTTTGCGCCTCACGCGGCCGCCCGCCTGCCCGCGCTATGCCAGCTATGCTGCGTCGTTCCGTTTGGTTTCCGGGCCGTCCGGGTATTCGGGTTTCGGCGACGAGTCCCCGTCCGGGCGTTGCGCGCAGCGCTGCCTTTAACCCTAAACGCGCAGCGGGCTGACCGTGCAGGCAAAGTGTTCGGACGGGAGAGACAGAAAACATCCGTCGAAGTGCGCCGCAGTCGAAGTGTCGTGTTCCGCCGCAGTGCAAAAGCGGAGATGTCAGAGTACGACATCCGTGCCTCACATTTTATTTCACACACACACCTCACTTCTTTGTAATTTTATATTTTCACCTCCCTGGCGTAATTTAGCGTCCGTTACCCATATACCTACCGCACGGATTGAGCAGTACTTGGACAACCAGCCCGCGTTCTGCCTGCGACGCGAGGCGGAAAATGATTTGTTCTTCCCGCGCCCGCACACAACGTCAGTGGTTCTGCCACTTTTCTTTCCTAATGCACTGAAGGAGACAGCAACGCGAAACAGACATCGTCACGACAATTGTGGCATGTACAACGTGCCACCATGCCGGAGCACCGATAAGGCGAATGTATGCAAATGCGCACGCTAGCGAAACCAAAGCTTCTCGCACAACCTCTCAGCTGATGGGACACTCGTTACAGCGCTATGATGTAAAGGAAAGCTGGCGCGATAACTCTCCGCAAAATTGGAAACGCAATCGTCAAAGCACACCTGTCAAACACCACGCACCCGTAGGCCGCTCCGTGCTTGTGAATGTTTACAGCGGCGCGTTCGAGCAAAGCCGGTCGTGGTTCCAGCGGTAAGCGTCAAATTCGGCTCGCAGCTCGTGAAGGTGCTCCGTGAGCATGGGATCTACGTATCGTGTCGCTTTGAACAGCGACAGTAATTCCACGATACGAGGGATACGAGGGTGGGAGCGCAACGCTGGCGAAAAATTGCGTACGGCGCCTTAGGCAACGCCACTCGCCTCCTCCTCCACCGGCAGCCAGCCGGAGCCACTAAATGCTACCGCGGGCCTGAGATTGGTGCTTTTTCCATAATGCATTGCGCGGGAGGAGCCCGAGGAGAGGAGAATGCGGCGTCAGAGGAGGTTGGCTTGCCAAAGCTGTGCCGCCTGACGTCATGCTCCCTCCTAACATTTTTCTTCCTCCATGCCCCAATCGGACGGTCCCGCCTCGCCGGCAGCCCCGTGTCGCCTCAGCCGTCGCGGCCCGCTCGAGCCCGACCTTGAGGCGCGCGTCGGTACAGTGTAGTTCTTAACCCTGTCTTGGCGTTATTACGCGCTGTACCACTCGGCCAATAAACCCCCGGTTCGTCCCGGCCCTTTGGAGCCTGTCGTCTCCTGTCTCGGTAAGTCGAACCCGTCGCGGCGTCTCCCTCGTGGACGCCGCGAACCTCTCTGGGGCATTTTGGATGGGTCAGTTCCGGGCGTAGGGGGAACACCCTGAACCCCACTTAGGCCCACGAGGGACCATCGAGCCCAAATTGGTGCTCAACGTCTCTAACGAAGCTAGCCGGGGTAGTTTGCTATCCCGTAGCTATGCCCATTATGCCCACATTGGCGCCAAACACGGTATCGACACTGCGACGGCACAGGCCCCTTTGTTGGCCTTAGTCCATGTGCGATTTCCTGTGAGGTGAGCGGTTCGGCTTCTGAGCACAACGCTTCGGCGTAACGTGCTCCCGCCGCTCACAGCTGTCCGCGAACCGAGGCAATTATCGCCCGACCCGCGCCAGCATCTCCTGTGTTCTGTACGACTCAACGTAGTGGCGATCCTGAGCCTGCGAACTTGATGTACGATTTGAACCTGGAGCAGAGCCATATGCTCGCTACGTCGGAAACGAGAACACCTTTTGCTCGGACGACGTTAGCCTGCGGCCAATGTATTTCCACGTGCAGACGCCGAATGGCCTTTGTGGCCAAGTTTGCGTCTCGCCAAGGAGCCCCTTGCGCCTCGTCGGGGAGCCCCCTGCCCCGACGACGATAACGCGCATTCGTCCTACCACGTGCATCATGGCACGCGTGGACGCCAAGGCCCTGTCGCAAAAGAGCACCTTTCGCTCCCACGACACGGCACGGACAGCGTAGCACATCCCCGCGCAGGCATTGCACGACCCTTTGTTGTCGATCTTGCCCGGCGCGCGTGACATTCAGTGCGCTAAGCCCGCAGCTACGCCCGTTAGGAAGCCGTCCTTTGTTTCCCTGGCGTAGCTCGCCTTACGATCTCGTGTTTCCAAAGCACGGCGGCCCGCTCGCCGCGTAGTGCTACGGACTACTAAGAGATCGGGCCACACGCCCTGAACGAGTTTGACCGTTCCGTCGACCAAAGTTCATTCGTAGTGGAGACGGACCACGTGACATTCAGCTGGCTTAAGCGGATACGCGAACCACGCGTGCTGGCCATATAAGCTGCGCCCGTGAAAACGTCACCGTGCGCAATGGGAGCGGTAGCACCACGTGGTGGCGGACGCATGTCGTGAGCCACCGTGGCCGCTTGAATGTTCCCAACGCGCCTAGCACCCGACTGGCCCCGTAGCCACGTGCCGAACGTCGCCAGTTGGTGCGAGCCCCGAAGGGAATGCATTAAGCGTGCAAACGTCGCAATTCCCGGGCGATATCGCATACCGGGCAGACCAATTGTCGGCCGGTATTGCATCCAGCAGAGACGAGCATGTGACCGGTGATCAGAACGATCCGTGTTGTTAATATGTAAATATGATTTTAACTGGCTCTGTGTGAGTCGTGCTCTGGGTGAGCGGGCGACGCGGTCGCCGGGGGCAGGTAACCGCTTGTATTGTGGTCAGCCTCAAGCGCTTTGCAGCTCGTACTGCTGCAGGCGTGTTTTTTTATATCTATCGGATTCGTATCTGCTACACGTTCAATGTCTCTCGCTGAAGTTTATCCCACCGAAGGAAATTCCCCCTGAAAGTTTCACGGTGGTGAGCACCCGCAGTTTGAGGAAGGTATACGATACTTCCGTGACTCGCGGGCGGCTGGGCGAGTGGCCGCAAGACTTTGCGAAGTTGTGCCGCTCCACTACCTGGCCAGGCATGTAGCGAGCTGATCTCCACTATCCTCGCTCTTGCCGTTGCGCTAAAGGAAGGGAAACGCGAACGTGGCGACGGATATTAGCCCCGTCGCTAACCCGGAGTTCCTGACGCGCGCCGCACTTGACGGAACATACCACCACGTGCTCGAATGTGTTCGTCGCTGCGATCGTCGAAGGGAACACAGCCAGGAATATGGCAATCCCCAGACGAGAGGCGCACCCGGGGACCACATGTTGTCCGCCGGCATCGCCTTTGGCAGAACAAACCTCCTCCGAACGCAGCAGTAAGGCCCGTTTGTAAATATGTAAATAGTAGGTCGTTTGGCTCTATGTGAGTCGCGCTCCGAGATGGAGCGGGTGACGCTTTCGCCGCAGGCCGATAACCGCTGGTGCTGCGGTAGGTCTCGTGCGCTATGCAGCCAGGCTGCTGAAAGCGCGTTTTTTATTTTTTGCCTCGGACCCGTGCTGCAAGGAGCGGATGGGAGTTCTGCCGATAAAATCTCACCCGATAATGCTCCGCGAGGCTCATCTAGGGTGGGCGCGTCGGTACAGTGTAGTTCTTAACCCTGTCTTGGCGTTATTACGCGCTGTACCACTCGGAAAATAAACCCCCTGGTTCGTCCCGGCCCTTTGGAGCCTGTGTCGGTGATTCGAACCCGTCGCGGT
Source organism: Haemaphysalis longicornis (assembly GCF_048455015.1). Lineage (NCBI taxonomy): Eukaryota > Metazoa > Arthropoda > Arachnida > Ixodida > Ixodidae > Haemaphysalis > Haemaphysalis longicornis. The sequence continues at coordinate 40,785,072 of NW_027526203.1, read as the reverse complement.
GTCTCCCTCGTGGACGCCGCGAACCTCTCTGGGGCATTTTGGATGGGCCAGTTGCGGGCGTAGGGGGAACACCCTGAACCGCACTTAGGCCCACGAGGGACCATCGAGCCCAAATTGGCGCTCAACGTCTCTAACGAAGCTAGCCGGGGTAGTTTGCTATCCCGCAGCTAGTCCCACTATGCCCACAACCGGGAAACGCCAGCCCGGGCCGTCGAGGGCCGGGACCCGCGTAACTTATCAAGCCCCTCGCCTATCGCCAGAGTTTTCTTCAAGCCGTATGACATTGGATGCGCAACGTGCAGCAATGTCCAAAGCAACCGAAACAACTACACATTAGGTAAACCCTGAAGTGTTGTCTGTGCCCCTGTGGCTGCGGGAGTGCCGGGCAAAGCCACAGTCTGGGCAAAGATTTCCCACGATGCACCTTACGTGTGTCTCGACGTGGTCGTGCTGGGCCAATAACTAAAGGTTTAGTTCACACAGGTGCTGCCGTCAACATTTTGTACCGTTCTGTTGTCGCTCATGTGCCTCACTTAATCCAGTCCGATTGATTGATTGTGGGGTTTAACGCGCCGACGCAACGCAGGCGATGAGGCGCGCCGTAGTGGAGGGCTCCGGATTAATTTTGACCACCTGGGGATCTTTATCGTGCGCCAAAATCTCATACACACGGGCGTTTTTGCTTTTCGCCTCCATCAGAAAAGCGGCCGCCGCGGCCGGGAATCGAACCTGCGACCTCGTGCTCAGACTTAATCCAGTCCGCACCCGCCACACGGCTGCTTACCTTAAACGAAGCTAAGCTACAACCGATTGATTATGCGCTTCTGGATGTGAGGGTTCTCGGAATGCTACACCGTGTCGAGTTTGTGGTATCCGAAAACCCAAATAGGCCGGTAATAGTAGGATGTGGCTTGTGTCAACAGGCTGGTATCGAAATAACATTTTAGCCAAAGCCTAGGTGCATTGTCCGTGAAGACATTCATACGCGTCCGACAGCTGGTCATTGGTCCTGCCTCTCTGCTGTAATGTTTTCTTTCATCGTACGTGTCTTGCTGCGCATACGTGCAATCTAGAAAGCTCTTGTTGACAGTGTCTTTGTGGGGGGTTTGCCGCACAAGTGGCACACAGATATTACATTGGAGAGGCAGCAGATGTTAGCACATGTTTACCGCCAATGGCAGGGACTAGGGTGGCAGCGAAAGCACAAGGTACCATGATTGAACACGAATTGTTTGAAACAGTACTTTGCTTAGCCCCATTTAAGTGAGTTGCCAGCAGACAAAGGCGGTGGCGGAGCATGACGACGACGGAGTGCTACCAGTGTCACAAGCTGGGACACTGCCCGCGAGTGCTTTCAAGACGGAGCCGGCAGAGGAGGTAGGGGCGGCGACCTAGGCGCACGGGGCTTGTAGGGTGGGGACGGCCGTGGTGGCCGCATGAACTACACGCCAGACATCAGAGAGAAGTGATACAATTGCAACTGGATAGACCACTTTGCGAAAGACTGCAAGGAGGCTACGGACCGGTAATACCGTTGTAAATGTACCAGCCAGATCTCCAAGGACTACCAGCACAGACCGGAGATGTCTTGCTACAACTGCGGCAAGATGGACCACATCGCTCACCAGTGAGCAAGAGGAGACGTGCTGCACCAGCCACAATCAGGGCCATATCTCCAGGGACTGCAGACAAGGCGAGCGAAGAAGTGGGCCCGGCATGTCTCCCCAATGCTACCCGTGCGGCATGCTAAACCACATCTCGTGGGACTGCACCAACAGCAACCGCGATTACCGAAAGCGCTACATCTGCGGCCACATGGGCCACATCAGCCACCCGAGGCCGGCGGCAGTGACCCTGTCGCCGACGTGTCCGACCGGTGGAACGAGCGCGGGCATATAGCGCATACCTTTTTTGCCGTGTGCGCTACGCAGTTGCCGTGAGCCTTGCCGAGAGCTGGGACCATAGGCGCCCCTGTTATACAGGCCTTTTCTTCGGCCTTCTCACCGCCCCCCCCCCCCGGCGGGAGGGGGGAGTGTTGTGGGTCAAGAATACAGAAATCTGAGGAGAAGAGGAATCCCCCTAGGGCTGTGAGCCAGTTCGTCAGAGAGATTGGCTCGGGAAGAGGAATGTGAAGACGAGGAAGGGAGATGACGGGGCTGACTGGTTCGGACGGGTGATTAAAACTGTGTTCCTGTTAACCGATGTGTCCTTTTGAATAATTGTGTGTGCGTGTGCGTGTGCGTGTGCGTGTGCGTGTGTGTGTGGGGGGGGGCTGTGTGTGTGCGTGTGTGTGGACGTGTTTCTGTGAGGCGTAATAAAAACTGTTGCTAGTTAGTGCTGTCGTATGTATCCTCTTTTTCCTTCCCCGTCTTTAGCAATATTTTACTACCTACCTGGGTACCCACATTCTAGATATTTTTCCACCCAACGCACCATAACAGGTGCTCTAAATTGTAATTATGCCTGGTACTAAGGATCACCAGGCTGTCCTCCGTAAAATTAACATAAAAAGCCCTAACTCGTACCTGGAGAGCTGCCTTTTCTTTTGTTTCTTTTGTTAGAAGGAACGGAATATATAGGTTGTATTCACTGGCGTGGCGTGCATGCGCGCAACCATGAGTGTGCGCCGCCATGCTGTTGTCCAAGGGTATATTTGCGAAGGCGACATCATGCGCACGGCCCGCAGAGAAGCACCCCACTTCGCTTCTGTGCCTGGCGCTCGGCCCGGCTGCCAGCGGGCTGCGAGGTAGACAGATTGTTTTCCCGTGCGAGGCCTTTGCAAGCGATTCAATAACGTCGGGCGTGCCGCAACAGTGTTGTTTATGATAGCTTTGAGAAACGGTAGCTGTTCCGTTCATGAGCTTGACAACCTTCTCTGCTATTCAACCCCAACCTCTGGATGTACTTACGAGCGGATACGAGTTGATCGTATCCCGAAAACGTCAACGTGATTGCGTAGCGCTGTTGTCAAGCGGAAGTGGTTATCCCGGCTGCTAAAGATCGGTATGGTGCCCTAGGATGCGCCCCACCGAACTCAAAGGAATATCTCTATGCCAAATGCTGTTTCGCGCAGTGCCGTACAACCTACCTGTTGCAAGATACGAGTGAAGTCGCCACCACAGCTCAGCTGATTGACAGCTACCAGTTCCGATATCGGCCATAGATCGGCTGACTGCCAGTCACCACGTTCTGAGAGACAACGAGTGTCTTTGTGGCCCCCGTGCCTTTGTTTATTGCGCTACGCTGCCAATAAACGGGGCTCGAAAATTTGTAGTTTAAGGTACAGCGCCGAGGAATGTGAATCTACATTATCTTTTTGAGCCGTGGATAATATTGTTGAGGAACTGGGCCCCGGGCCACGGCACCGCTCAGAACGCCTTTTATTCCACTTCTTCTCCCCTATCGCCAATGATGGGGATAGTACTACACAAGCTCGTCGTCTTCTTTCCTCAACACCCCGTACAAATATTTCTTAAGTGATTCCGCTATTTCTCCTGTCTCGTTAACTGAATATCGAGGTCTTCACATTACTCATTACCTGACATGGTCACTACACATAAATCACATTACCGGTAACGCAAACCGCGCGCTGGGCTACCTACGACGTAACATAAACCTGGCTCCATCCACCGTCAAATTAACTGGCCTACGAAACGCTTGTTCGCCGTAAGCTATATTTCGCGTGGGCAGTCTGGGACTTACCGCAAGCTAACTGTTGCACCATCCTCGAATCCGTTCAGAACCATGCGGTCACATTCATCTTTTCGGATTATTCATACCACACAAGTGTAACCCATCTTAAATCTAAAGCTGAATTGCGCGGTCTCAAAACCGTCGTGCAGTAGCAAGAGTGTGCCTCTTCCACAAATTCTACAACTTGTTATCATATGACAGTCTCTCCATAAAAACTGCTCACCAGCCATGGAATCACCTCAACAACTCAAAAGCAGTATACCCGCCTCACGCACGCACCACCGCCTAACATCGTTCATTTCCCGTTTTGACAGCCATCGAATGGAACGCGCTTCCCGAAAGCGTCGTAACCCAAACGAACCCGGCGCAGTTTAAAGCTGCAGTAGAAAAACGTTTCCATTGAATATTTCTTGTGTAATGTATGCGATTATTTTTATGCTTGTTTGTTTTTGTTTTCTTGTTTGTTCAGTTTTTTTTGTAATTTTTGTGCTTCGCTACCCCTCATGTAAAACCCCAGCCATTTGGGTCTTTGAGGTATCTGTAAATGAAGAAATAAATAAATAAGTAAATTGGAGGGCCTTTTGCGGACGTGAAAAATGAGACGTTGAGGGCTGACTTACATGCTGTCCGTGTGATGGCGTTTATCTGGTTTTCTTTGTTGTGGGCAATTTTGTGGTGCGGCTACGGATCAGTGACTGCGTGAGTCATGGTTTCATCTCTCATTCCTGCAAGTCCCATAGTCGGGAGTTTTGGAATGCGGGCCAAATGGGTAAACGTTTCCGGTGTATCCGCCATTCTGTGACCGGTTGTGCCACTTCTCTGGAGAGCAATGCCTAGGATACGCAGTTGTGCAATCATTCGCTGACCTCTCCAGTTTACATTAAAGAGCTTTTCCTTCCTCTCTCTCTGTCTTACGTGAATGTTCTCTGGGATGATATCAAAAACAATTTGAGGGTGATTGTTCCCCGCATGTCTCCATACATCGTTTCGCAGACATATCTTGTGGCGGTGACAGCGCAGTGGGAAACTCTAAAATAACCGGAGAATTTGTGTAATTGGCTACGACAGAATTGGTGTCACTGACCAAGTCAAAAATACAGAAGTTAAACGCTGCGACCCTCCTACGAGCTTTGGAAGATCCTTCGTTTGTGTCTAGGCAATGCTCATTTTACGTACAACGATGATATCTACAAGCAGACGTTTGGGACGGTGATCGGGCCAACGATCTAGGTCGCTACCGCAAATTTGACGATGGAGGCATTTGACTATGGAGCCTTGGAGTTAATTCAAACACATTCGAAGCTTTTTGTGCGTTACACCGACGCTTCTGCATCATGGACATGCAGCGCATTCGGTATTTCTTACAGCATTTGAATGATATTGAAGCTTCGATTAACTTTGCCATTGATGAGTAATTAAATGGCACTATTGCATATTTGAACAAACTCATAAAACGCTCCCCGAGTGGCCTGTCGTTCAGCGTCTGCAGGGAACCTACACACTCCGGAGGGTACCAGAACTTTCATTCGGTGCACCCCATGTCCCATAAACTGTCAGTGCAGCGCAAAACGGACGTGCTGAGATCCGGAGAGCTTGAGAGAATAAATGAAGACGATAAAAAGAGACTTAGAAAAGAATGGCTACACGAAGCCCGCTAGACTAAGCTAATCGAAGCCCGCCAACATTTGCAACAATCCGTATCGGCAACAGCAGGCAGAAACGTCTACAGGGGCTACGACGTCAAACCGGGGCTGCGATTTCATCCGTCTCGCGCATCAGGAAAGCCCTGAGACGCATTTACGAAAAACGCGGTGTGCACATCACGCACGGACCTTCTAATAAGCTTCATTGTGATCTTGCGAACGTGAAAGAGCCCCTCCCACGCTCTAAGTTTCCGGGTGTTGTTTGCGGCATTCTTTGTGGAGAGATCAGTGTACATCGTCAAAATGCGAAATATACAAAGAAGACTATGGTCTTCTGTGTATATAAGTGCAGTTGCGGAGCTCTGTGAAAGGACGGGACACGCGGTCGAATGGGACAAGGCGAAAGCGCTGGCAATCGAGCACAATCTACCTTCTAGGTCTCTCCCCAAGTCCCTCATCATTTAGACAACGCCCGACAGTATTACCCAAATGGACGGCAACCTGCACTATATCTATGCGAACATACTGCGCCCCTAGTTTCCCAAGATATATGATCGATTTCCAGGGCGCTATCTCAGTGTGAACAAGGTAACCAGTAGGGGTGCCAAAACCTCAAACTTGGTCAGTGACCCCGCTTTATCGTTGCAAACATGTTTTTATCTCCCCAGACGCTGTTCCGCCAAACTCTGCACTACGTTGTGTAACTAGAAGTCTATATTGTGTTTTATTTCGTATTAGAACCCGTTTTAGTTCTGTTCTGCTCATAAGCTTTTCAATCCACTCACTCGCCGAATTCGCTACCGGTTGGCTGAACGTTGAAGACGTGATGAAACAATACGAAATTTTTATGCCATCGACGCAAAAGGAAAAACCCGTGCACACGGACCTTCGCGCGCTGGCACCGGTCCCAAACATCAGCGGGGCACCACGTTAGAGTCTGTCTGCAACCCGGCAAAAACCACTGCAGCTTGAACCGGGCCGCGTTGGTCCACCCCCTTTGCCCTTTCCGTCTACACATGGAAGAGCAGCTTCTCTAATGTTTCGCCAATCTGGTAGAATCCGAGTATCGCATCTGTGTGCGGGGGAAGCAAGCATCAGTCCCAAAATGTTCAACCAGCTTCTCCGCGACCTGGTGCAGCTCATTCCCTGCAGGGAATGAGCTACATGTAATTGTCAGCCGCTGGACGGGTCACCTAAAAGTGGTTGCTCCAGGCAGTCTAACCTGGCAGAGAGCAGGCGGCCGTCCTGAACGGCAAACCCTTGTACAATACAACCTGTTTTGCACGTCTGCCGGGGCCGGAAATTCAAGTGCCGCGCCACCGCTTCTTTGTTTATGCGGAGTTTGCTAGAAGCTTTCAGGGTTGATCGGAAGTACGAATATAGTGCACAGAAGCATTTCATCGATTCAAAAGAGTCGATAACTCTTCATGCTGTCTACAACAGTGATTGAGCTCGTTCACCGAAGAGGTCGATAGCTCATCCCCATATAGTGGGAAACAAGTGAAGCCGCGTTGGAGGAGAAAGTGGCCTGGCGCGAGTGGATCCGGGCCGCTCGCATAGGAGGGAATGCTTGAAAATTGGAAACTTCAGAGCTACCTTATTATTTTTTCCGGGAGGTGGCGTTTATTTTGGTTTTGCGAAGTCGATACAGTCGTGGTACAGCCGGCTGTACGATATCCGCTCATATTTAGTGCCTGTATGAACCCTAACACCTCTCTTCCTATTCTTGTATTTTCCTAGTTATAAGCCTCATACAACAAATGGTTAGAAATAGTGTTTATACTAAAGATCGTGAGATAGGCTCTGTCGCTTTGCTCTAGGGAATGCCGATGATTCTTACGTCCCGGATCTCTGGGATGACGTCCTGACTTATTTTTAAGGGAAGTCTTTACTCTGACCCCCTGGAGTCGAAACGTTGTTTGCCAGACAGGTTTTGCGCTGTTGCCGGGGACGCACGAGTTCCCCAAAGTAGTTTAAAAATTCCTGTAATTGAACGTACACTAGCTACTGGGTGTAACTTTTAATGAGCAGACAGTCTGTTTCAATTTCTGCCTGTTCTTAATTTTTCAGAGCCTAGCGTAAGTATTTTCCGCTTTTAAACGCGTTGGAGTATTATGCTCATTTTTCGATTTCCCCGTGCCTGCTAGCCGTCCGCTATCAGCCGTGCCCGTCAAGCGTCCCCGGAAATACGTCATCGCTGTTACCCGGAAGCTACGACTGAGGCAGTGAGATTGGACTGTTCGCCTAAATGTGGAATATGACACGAACGGCAACTGAAGCGTGGAAAGGAGGACAATAATACTGCGGCAAAGATACCAGAAAGGACATGTATTTCCAGCAGCTGCCGCATCTCCACAGTGAAGTTCGTCTACGTCCTCTCCGTGGTAGCATGCTTGGCACATACATTCGCCAGTCATGCCCGAAACTGGCGCCATCACTATAACGCACCTCTCCACCGGTAGATAAACATTTAAATTTTCGGTAATTCACGGGCTCCAGCCACAACCGGGCTACGAGGCGCGCAGTAGTGGAGGACGCCCGGAATAATTTCGACAACCTGGGGATATTTAACGTGCACGGAAACCTCGGCACAGTGGCGCTGCCGAGGCCGGAAATCGAACCCGCGTCCTTGGGTTCACTAGCACAATGCTTTCCCACTGAGACACCCCGGTATTGTTTCCACCGTAACTGATGCCGGCCCCCGGATTAAGTCACCAAACTAAAACAGGAGGCAAAGGATTAACTCCAGTCACTAGGAAATCAGGGACAGCATACAGTATGAGCAGGAATCAACTGAAATAAAACCCTGCTGTGTAGCGTGTAATAGATGAATTTTCAAGCTATTTTTGATATGCCCGCGGTTCTGTTTGAAAAACGACGCAAAGCTGTGTTTGAAAAACGACGCAAAGCACCACGGGGCAAAGTTAAAAGTCACCCTGAAAATAGGTACGGATATCCTGCCAGGCAGCAATCATTTAAAAGTGGTCGGCGCGCCCTAGAGTCAAGCGAGAGAGCTGGCTTAACAATCACCAAAAAAGAATGAGAAAATCTTTAACCACTTGTCCAATTGTGAAACGCCTAACCAATAGACGAGCAAGAATGAGAGATAAACGATAAGACTCATGAAGCCCTTGATCACAAGGAGGATTTTACTGAGCCTACCATACTATTATAACTTACCCGCAGCGAAGAAGATCATGGACACGATCATCGGGACAGCATTTAAGGCAGCCCTCCACCCCGCAAATTTCAGCGTGAGACAAACTGATAGCCGGCGGGCGAGCATCGTAATACAATGCACAGACAGAGGCGGGTCTAAAAGAAAGGGAAGGCATTTACCTCTATGGAGGGACAACGTAAGAAAATTCGCAGGCAAAGAATAAATTTGAGCAGCGTCGGACAGGAGCGAATGAAAACATTCGTCCTGCCGTAGACCTCAATGGTCTATTCACGATGTTGGCATTGAATAGCTCCCCAAATTGTGTTTATAAAACAGATTTGCAGAAACTAGAAAAACCGCTTGCCTGGCACCAACGGCGTACCCCGGAAAACGAAATCGGGCAGGGTCATCGTAGGAAGACAGGACACCTCCCTCCCCCCACGGAGAATTATCGTGTGTACGCCATCACGGTCATGTCACCGATCCAGAGACTCCGTTAAAAAACTCTATACCAAAACATCGATTCATACCTACGCCAGGAAAGGTGATGTGACATAATACCTAGTTTATTCAAGGAAAGTGAAATATCATGAGAACAAAGTATACACCGACTGGGGGATTTATGATAGCAGTAGAAGGCAGAAATTCTCGTAGGTGACTATTCTGGCAATCTTGGGGAATGCATAACTCTCCTACCAACAGGAACAAAAAAAATTCCCATCTTCCCGTAGGGCAACCCTGAGTAGTTGAGTAGTATGCGAAGCAGCCATAGGGGAGACTCAAGTTCCGATTAGTTTCCAGTTGGCGGCATTGACGTTTCCTTTCGGCTTCGCGAGCCCGAAGTGCGGGATTGGCCTGTCGCCACTGCCGTTTCGTGGCAGCGGCTCGAGCCCTCTTCTCTGCGGTGCTGTTTGCGGTGCTGACACGGGCGTTGACGCTGGCGCTGCAGGTGCCGTTACCGGCGGCGTTGCCCGTGGCACTCATCGCGGCGTTGTGGGGGGAGGAGGAGAGCGGTGCGCGCGCGCGTCATTTACACCGCGGAGCTACAGAGGCGCCCCCAGCGAAGTATGCAGCGGCTACCGTCGAGCCTTTAACCCTAAGCTGCTTCACATTATCGCGGGCGGAGCCGCAGGCGTTGCCATTCGTTGTGCAATTCCAGAGAGGAGAGGAGCATCGGAGAGGAGAGGAGGAATGCCGGAGAGGAGAGGAGCGTCGCAGAGGAGAGTAGGAATACCGGAGAGGAGCGGAGATGAGACAAAGTGAGAAGATGAGGGGGAAAGGATGCGCATGCGCAGTGGGGGTGTGGACGCCGCACAACGGCGGCCGCGAAACAGGGGAGGGAACAGGCGCGACCATAAGGTGCTTCGCATCTAAAAAGCGCACGTTGGAGCCATCCTTTTGACAATCCTAATAGCTCAAGTCATAAACAGAAGTGCAACATCAATATGATGATGGTGGCTTGAGTTTAATGGCGCAAGGCCGACAAGGGCAAAGAGCGCCAAAGATAACGTTATTTGATGACAGATGTGCAATTAAATATTACAATATCTCAGTAAAAACAAAAGTGAAGCGAATCCATGAAGATGGCTGGTGTACATGGCCAGGATGATTATGCATGGTATGAACGAAGCTGTAAAAACTTGACGTCTCATAAAAACTGAAAAAAAAACGCTTTTTAGAAAAAATTGGGTTGTCGGCCAAAAAGTGTGATGGGTGTAGCGGGATGTGTTGTGTGTACAGTTCGGCAAAATGTTTGCGTCATGTGGTGTCGCGTACCTTTCATTGAATGAGTACGTGAACTACTGATAGGGCCTCTCCGCACCTGCTGCACTGGGGTCTAGAAGATCCCCTGAGCAGATACGAATGCCTTGCATGCGTGTGCCCTATCCCTAGCCTGGCCAAGGCGACTTCCGTGTTTCTGTTGTGTGAGTGAGCTGTGTACCGTCTTAAGTGTGGCTTTATTACGTGTAGTTTGTTGTCTTCCGGTTCACTCCAGTGTATTTGCCATGTTCTATGCACGTGTTGTCTTATGTATGGCTTGAGGTCTTTATAGTGTACCGTTGTAATGTCTACAGTAACCCTGAGAGCAGCAGCTGCGGCCCTCTTGTCTGCCAACTCGTTGCCAACTGACAGCGATCCCAGCGTGTCCTGGGACCCAACACAAGACCAGTTCATGCTTTTTTGCATAGACAGACAAAATGGTGTTGAAAGCTAATTTAAATATGGGCTTCTTTTCTGGGTGTGTGGGATGACAATGCTCGGACACTAAAGGAATCGGTATAGATGATGGAATTGGGAATTTGGTTTTCAAGAATGTGTCGTATAGTGAGCGAAATTCCATTGATTCTGCTTAAAAAACGGTTGTGTGTACGCTCATGGTTCTGGCGACCTGAAAATTCGGACCATCAGCAGCGCTAGATACCATAGTGAAAGCATCACTGTAAAGCTCTGCACATGGGTATTTAAACTGCAGAGGCAGAAAGTGCTGCAGTATTGCAGCTCGTCGCACCCGATTTTTGTCAAGTTTCACAACAGAAAAGACACAAGACACAGAGCGAACTTGCCAAGGCGGTAAAATGTCTGAAAAGGATGATCTGTACTCATCTAAAAACGAACGCTGAGCTCCGAGGCTCGCTCTCTCACTTTAAGAGAGAAGGGCAGAGAAGCAGGTGGGAGATTTACAAACAGCAGAGATGTGGATGTAATGATAACAAGGATGGTTATTCAGCGATGAAATTTTAAAAGCATAAAGCAAGTCCATGCACGTCCGCTGGTCTCATGGAACCACTTGTTACACTGGACGTTCAGACTTCAGACCGAGCTAGTGCGAAAGGCACCCGACGCAAGACTAATCCCCAAGTGTAGCACTGGGTCAAGCATTCATCACGCTGTTTTAGTCGCCAACCCATACACCACACTGCATAGTCCAAACGGGACCAAAGCAGAGCAGTATACAAGCGCAGCAGGAGTTCTTTGTCGGCTCCGTATGACTGGGGGGAGAGAACCCTCAAGATATTATTTGTTTTCAGACATTTATGCTTAAGTTCCTTGATCTGGGCAATTAATGTGAGTTTGTGGTCAAACACAACACCTAAAAACTTGTGCTTCTTCTTCACAGGAATGGACACGCCATTAAGAGTAATGTCTTGGTCTGGATGGACCCCACTCTTCCTGGAGAGCACAACGCAAGAGCTTCTTCCACGGTTAAGTTTAGAACCATTCTTGTCTGCTTAGCCGTCAAGTTTTTTGACGCCCAGCTGGAATTGACGTTCGCAGATTGACATATTACATGATTTAAAAGATATTTTGATATCGTCGACATACATTGAATGAGAAATTGTACGTGGCAATGCCTTTCGAAGAGAGTTCATCTTAACTAAGAGAACACTGCCGCTCAACACACCACCTTGCGGCACGCCATTTTTTTGCACGTGAACCTCCGAGAGTGCAAAACCAACTCTAACTCGAAACGTTCTCTCTGACAAGTAACTAACAAGGGTGTTTAACATGTTATCCGAAACAATGAATGACTTGACGGCACTAAGGATCCCGTAACGCAAAACGGTTTCGTATGCCTTCTCGAGGTCGAAAACAGTAACACTGTACTGTTTATGCACTAAGGCATCCTTGATGTATGAGTCAAGTGCAACGAGTTGATCGTTCGTCAACCCCCCCCCCCCCCTGAAGCCTGCCTGTCAGCTCTCGAGAAGACCGTTGTACTCAAGGAAGTAAACGAACCTGCGGTTTGCCATCTTCTCCAGAAGCTTGCACAGGCAGCTCGTCAGGGCTATGCGACGGTATCTTGAGGGGGACGGCCGGTCTTTTCCCTCCCTCAACAAAGCCACTACTATGGCCTCCCTCCAAGAGTGTGGAATAAGTCCCGAAAGCCGTATTTTCTTTAATAGATGTAGGGGTCTTTCAAGTGTGTCTGCATGTAGGTGTTGTATCATTGTATATGTGATGTCTGGGACTGGAGGGTTTACATGTGCTCAGAGCAGCCCTCACCTCATGCAGTGAAAGTTCTGAGTAATAAGAAGTGGTTGACCTGTTGTTATCTAGTTAGGGCTTCTTTTCATCCGATTGTATTTTATGAAAGTGTTTGTGTAGTGTGCTGAACCGGACACGTGTTCGAAGTGCTGTGCAAGTGTGTCAGCCTGGCTTTCGAGTGTGTCCCCTGTTGTGTTCACCAGAGGGAGGCTGTGTGCCTGTTGTCCCTTTGAGTTTACGTATTCGTGACCATACCTTACGTGTGTCTGCGTATAAGTTTGCTGATGTTATGAATGAGCGCCAAATATCTCGTTTTCTCTTACGGTGCACACGTTTTCCAAGCGCCTTTGGCCGCTTGAAAAAAAAGAGGTTACCCCATGTGAAGTACCGTCGAAAGATACACACGCCTTGTTCTGGGCCTCTCGCCCCTTCCTACAGTCCTCATTCTATCATGGCCTCTACTGGTTGCGCTGGGCACCAGAGGCTTGGGGAATGGACTTATCGGTGGCGTCGAGGATGTGCTAAGTAAAGCTGTAGACTGGGCTATTTGGTAATTCATAGTGAACAAATGTAGCGCTGCAGAAACACAAGGGACGAAAGATTACACACGGACAAGCGCTCATCCGTGTGTAATCTTTCGTCCCTTGTGTTTCTGCTGCGCTACATTTGTTCACGAGGATGTGCGCCGTGAGGAATTCAGTAGCTTCTTCAACGTGTAGGTGTCTTATGGATGTGTCGTGTAGTTTAAATGTCTCGGTAAATGTATTCCTATTTGCTTTTGCTTCGTTAAACCTGTTCTGGGAAGGTGGACTGCGTGGGCCATCACCTATATACGTTAGTGAGGTGGGGAAGTGGTCACTACCATATGGGTCCATACCCACATCCCACTCAAGACATGGAAAGAGAATTGCAGTACCAATAGCCACGTCAAGATGTGAGTATGTATTGTGTCCTAAGTTATGGAATGTAGACTGTTTTTTTTGTTGTTGAAAAGGCATGCTCCCGGGGATGTTAGGAACTTCTCTATCATGCGAGCTCGGGCATCCATGCGAGAACAGCCCCAAAGAGAATTGTGCGCATAAGGTCGCCCATGGGAATTAAAGGTTCGGGTAACTGATCTACCCGACCCTCAAAATCTGATTGCGAGAGCTGGAAGTCAGGAGAGATATAAAAAGAGCATACTGTTATAAGCCTATCAAAGATTATGGTTCGAATGGCCACAGCGGCTGGGATGGTCTGTAGTTGGACAGCGTGGCACGCCAAGGATTTTCGGGCAATGATGGCCACACCACCTCAGGATGTGCCACCTCCATCTCTGTCCTTCCTCAATACCGTGTAACTATTCACAAAATTTCTGTGCCTGGAGTTTAAATGGGTTTCTCGGAGATATATCCCACTTGGCTGATTGGAATGAAATAACTCATAGACATCATCAAGATTTTTTAGAAGGCCTCTGCCGTTTCATTGCATAATATTTTCTCTCCACTACTTAAGTTTAGAGCGACTGAAAAACTTGCGTGTTTATGTGTCGACGATCGGAGCTTGAACTCTTGGAAGGAGCAATTTCATCTTCTCTACTGACCGGCACGCCGCAGTCCATTCCTTTCGCTGTGATGCAAGCCGGAACGGCTAAGCGTTCATGATGTCATCCGAAGTCATCAGGGAACCGGCGAACCGGACCCCCTGCACTTGGCACCCTTTCCGGGGCCCTCCGTTGGAGCCGCGACCACCGAGGGCGTCAGGAGAGCCCCGGGTGGCAGAGGTGGTGCAGCGGGGCTAGGAACTGCCGCCGGTGCCTCCGTCTCAATCTCCTCCGTGCCCTCGCGTATGCTTTGGGCCGGTGAAGAGGAAGTAGTGGATGCAGTGGCATCCCCAACTGACGTGGTTGCCACCACAGCCGCTGCTGGGTCAGCAAATGGTGTGGGGGTGGGACAACCCGCCAGAGGCAACCCGTTGGGGGGCGGGGGCGGGACCAGGTCCGACAAGCGGTAGTGGGTTCCCGCCGAAACGAGGCGCCGCTCCGCCCCGCAGCGAGACGCGTTGGCGTACCTTCCCAGGGGGAAAGAGGCGAACCTCTTTTGTTCCTTTCTGAAAGTGATGTTTTCTGTTACCTTTACGGTAATGATTTTTTTCTCTAGATGAAACTTTCTACAAGTGCGAGAGTATGCCGCATGTGGACCCTGGAGGTTTGGAAAGGGGAAGTTGGTTGCAGTGCTAGTTGGGTAGATAGTTGGTAGTTGGGATAGTTGGTAGTTGGGAAGTTGGTTGCAGTGCTAGTTGCAGTGATAGTTGGTAGAAGTGATATGTTGGGTAGATATGCTGGAGATATAGGAGTTGGTACAATGACCGAACCGCTGGACCTTAACAGCGCTTCGGGTTCGGGATGTACAGCCGGACATAAAAACGAAAGAAACCTGCGTTGACATCCTCGGGCAGTGTGTAGTGGTCAAAAGTCAGTATCAGGTATTTGGTGGCTATTTCTTCGTTGTCTCTTCTAATGACGATGCGCCTTACTGCTTTCATGCCTTGGTCATTTAGGCCTTCGAGCAGATCGGTCTCTTTCTCGGGCTAGGAGATCTGGCTCAGATATCACACCCCAGGAGCTTTTGAAGCTGTGGTGGGGTGCGACTCTAATATCCAGGACTGCCATGGGGGTTTGGCTGAGGAGTGCTGTGGCTTGTTGCTGGGTGTTGACCTCTACTTAGACCTCACCAGTTCTTAGTTTTTAGCATCGTGTCTCTTTCCAAGTATGGCTTCAAGAAACTTAGATAGAAGGACCACGGATTGTGAAGAGGCTAGGAATTGTCAACAAATTCAACAATCAAAAACACGGGGTAGTCCTCGGGTTTCGGGGGGTGATGGCCGGAAGAGGTGGAAAAGTTACTTCGGTGCGGGCCCTTTTCATGGTCAGATCATGCTTGGAGGGGGATTTTCGATTAACCATATGCCATAGGAAAAAGGAGGGAACGCGGGTACTTTCTTCACTCGGGTTACCCTGATATGGAGAGAGGTGCCGAAGCTCTCTGCCTGGTAAACAGACAGGGAGCCTATTCGCCTTAGCTTGACCTGGGCTCCGACGGCCACTGTTTTTGGTTTCTTACCCTTCACCTTTAAACACACCACAACGGGAAGCTACAGCTGATGTTGTGGGGCTCGAGATCCGCGGTGTAACCAATACCGTCACCAAGATTACTCAAGGTACCCCTGGACGAGAACATCACTATGGACTCTCAAAGGGCATTAGACTGTTCCCTGCAGGCAGAATAGCTAAAAGATTTGTGAATATTCTCCACTCCATGATAAATAAAATTAAGGACATAACTAGGACACCCGCGCACCAGGTTTTGAAGAGATCGAGGCACCGACCAAAAGGTCCGTGAACTCACACACCGTTCTACTACTTTCCACCACGACTACCGCACTTCCTCCCCGAAAAAAGGTAACGTCTCATAGTCCTACGCTCAGAAACACCATCTTCCTCCATGCTAAAGGGAGGGGCGGGGGTTCGCACTGTCGAAGAATTGCGAACTCTGTGGTGGATAAACCAACACAAGTATTTTCAAAAAAATCTGGGCGAAGACGTTGGGTGGGAACATCATAGATCAACTTACAACTACACTCATTTCGGGGGAACACTTATCCTCTTCTACGTAACCTAGGCATGTACAGGGGTATGCTCACGGGCGAACAACTCAAAGATCACACATTCCACTTCCATTGAAACATTGGAGGCAGTTTTGACCAGCTCGTTACCTCGGGATCAGCGCGAGCTGATTGGAAGAGCAACGGAACGACTTGCTGCATCCATGGCCTAGAATTCATGTTCCCCCTTTGAGCTCTCTCACGTCTATTTACCGCCTTTTCCAAAACCCCTCCAGTATTTTTTCCGAAACAAACATCTCACTTTGTCTCACTATTTTTTCGCAAAAAAGCAAAAAACGTTCCGTCCAGCACAAATATTAGAAAATGAACACTTTAAAAGACTTACACTGCTACCTCATCCTTCACACTGACCAAAACCTTGCAGCCGCATCCTTTCACACTCACATATTAAGGCACAGAAGCCTGAAGGGTCTAAGTCTGTTCTGGTACACGGCGATTAAACAGCTTTCCTTCTAGTTGTTCTCTTTTTGCTTGCTTACAGTTCCCGTGAAGCATACATCGCAAATGCAACAATTTAGTTCCAGAACGCTCCCTCGCAGTAGAAGTAACGCTATCGCGTCATATATCTTCAGACTCAAACGTAGATGTCCTCTGCAATTTTTGTATGTATGTGAGAAAATGTTTTCTCCGCATCTGTTCCGGTGGGACGGGCGCTTTTGTGTAATATAGTCAGTTATTTGTCCAGATGGTGACTCTGTCGTCCAAGCACTGTACCAACACCGACTGCGCGTAGAATGAATTTCAGTGCGCAGGAGCGGCGCCTGCTGAAATCGCGTGTCCTTTCTTCCGCCTCCATCATTCTTATTTCCAGACATCGCTTCCCTCTGGACCGAGATTCAGTTCGAGACAAGCCCTCTTGTCTGGATGCATCAGCCGTAGCCATGACATATATCCGTGGACCATAAATGATCGAGACTAATATGGCTGGCTCATTGATATATAATAATAGTACATAATTTTTTACTAATAAAAAGTTTTTCTTTACTAACCAACGTGGCTCCAGAAAAGAGTTGCTGTGCGATACGCACTTGTTCGAGTACACCAGTATTCTGCCTTCTAACATGGACAATGGGTTGCAAACTGACTGCGTGTTTCTCGACATCTCAAAAGCATTTCATCGGGTTGCCATTTCCGTCTAATTCACAGCTATCAGCTCTTCGCCTACATTCGTTAAAGTTATCATGGCTTCTAAACTTCATCACGCTTCATCGCCAGTTTACATTAGTCAACAACTTTTCTTCTCCCTTTTTTGACTTCACTTCTGGTGTACCACAACCGATCGTCATAGGCCTTTTAGTTTTTTTAATGTGCATCAATGACCTGGCAAAACATTTACCATCTAGTGGGCGGCTGTTTGCTGACGACTGCATTATCTATCGTGAAGTAACTTCCAGTGATGACCAAAACAATCTCAATCTTCTTTCCAGCTAGTGTGAGGCAAGGATAATGACACTAAACCTAAACAAATGTACAGTGATAATGTTTCGTTATAAACGTATTAACTCTGACTTTCCCCACACGATAAAGGGTAACTCCCTAACGCGAAGGTCGACATACAAATATCTAGGTATCATTGGAACTTCCATTTTGTCATGGTGTCACCACTTGTCTACCATGTATGCAAAAGTATTTCGACCACTCGGCTCCTCACGACGCAATTTACGCCATGCCCCATCAGATGTTCGCCAACTAGCATTTCAAACTTTCATTCTCCCACAACTGCAATTTGTCTCGCCTATTTGATCACAACATCAAAAATATTTAATATACATATCGAATCTATCCAAAATCAAGCTGCTCGCTTCATAACTTTTGAATTGTGCTTATAGAGAGTGAAATAATACCTTCCTTCACTAAAAAATAGTGGAACTGTGTGCAGAGGGGGGCCCGATATCCAGCGCTCCGGATACAGCAGCGTCTTACCTGCACCCTCAGGCTGGTCTTGACGTGACGAGCTGGTCCAGGCTGGCTCCAATTTCTCCACGGAAATAGAATGTGCAATGTCTTCGGTTGTTTATCTTAAGCCGAATGGATTTGTGAATATATAGATTGGTTTGTATCCAACGCAGAGTATGCGATTCTTCAGCCTTAGAGCCATTTGCGGCACCCAAAGGATCGTGTTGGTAGGTATAGAAAGATACGTTTTTCATAGTTTTCTACGAGGGGAGTGTGGCAGACGTGGTCGCAAGGAGCGTGGTATGCGAGCTCGCGTGCTTCTTGGTCAGCAACCTCGGTCCCTTCACGACCCTCGCGTCTGGTTGTCTACGTAATTTGGACATATTTCATTGGAGATCGGAGAATATTTCGGGAACATTTAGGTAATCTGTCTGTAATGATGTTTTAAATGCTGCAATGACAGTCTGTAATGATGCTTGTGCTTCTATTTGATAATTTCGCTATTTAGATTGAAAAAAGGATTGCTCCAATGTCCGCTCCTTTCGTTCCTGTGAGTGGGGGAGGGTCATGCAGTCACAAAGATTACCAGGATAATCCACTGCGATGATTGTTTCCTTAGTACTTTATTACGTTCACGGTCGGAGTATGCAGCGTTTGTATGGTTTCGGGATTTCATTGAAATAAATTTGATCCTGGCTTCTCATCTGCCTTTGTTTAGGTTCGCATACAATGATTTTATTGGGAAGTTTTTATGAGGACTCTCTTCATCAGTGACATGTCCATCATGGCGTCCGGGGCGGGGGTGTGTCTTAATTGCATTCGACACTCCGGCCTGACTTTTTTTCGACAGTTGCTTGCTTTGGGCTGGAAGCGTTGCTTTCGTAGTGTCTAGAAGGGTGTTTTAAACAACCGATTTCGGGACCATTTAGGCGACCGGAAAAATTGGCACTTTCAGGGCTGCCGCGAATGCTGTCCTGAAGAAGGCGTTAATTTGATTTTCTCAGTTGAGGGTAAGTTTTTGGTATGGGGGGATGTAGGATATCCGGCTCATACTCAGTGCCCGCATGAGTATTATCGTTTCTTCTTTCCCTCTTGCTGTTCCCATGGTTATGCGTTTGACAATTTGCCCGAATTCGTTAAAGATTTTTTCGTATTTTGGCGATTGTGAGACCGGTTCTGACGCTTCACTGTGTAGCCATGCCGTGTATTCTCGGTTTCGTGTTCTCTGGGAAGACATTCCGAAATATTTTTGGATGATTTCTTTTTAAGTGCGAATGCACTTCTTCCGCTACCCTGAGTCACGCTTCTGCCGCCGTCCGTATTCAGCCGCAGGTGTTATCGCGCGCGCGCCTCCTCGCCCTTAGCAACGGCGCGGAGCGGAGGGGAGAGCGTGCGTAGCAACGGCGCCATGACGTAGTACGCCACGTGACGTCGCGCGCTCTCGCCTCCTCTCCCCTTCCGCTCGCCGTGACGTCACGCGCTCTCGCCTCCTCTCCCCTCGCTCGCCTGCCGTTGCGCGTTCTCGCCTCCTCTCCCCTTTCACTCGCCTGCCATTGCGCGCTCTCGCCTTCTCTCCCGCTTCGTTCGCCTGCCGTCGCGCTGCGCGAGGGTTTAAAGGCGAGGCTGTCGCGGCCCGAACGTGATCACGCGGGGGTGTTAATGTAACTAACGGGCAAATGCCACCAAATTTCAACAAACTCCCCCTCATAGCATCACCCGTGCATTCGCACTTCCTCATGCTCCCCTTCGGGGAAATGTGGGGGAATTTTCTTTAGCTTCGTCGCGTGGTGTCACCACGCCTTTGCCCCGCACACCTCGCCACGGTGACAGAGCCGCGGGAAATTTGAAAAGTAAATTAAAATTAGTGTAATTAAGTGCTATGCACTGGGTTTTATTCTTTACTAGGACAAATTTTAGTTCGTGTCTGCTCATGTACTAGTCCCTCCTTGGTTTTTGAGAGGCTGCTGATTAGCTCCTGCCCCGGTTTTTGTTATGTGACACAATGTTGTTGCGGCCTCCGTTAAAATGAGAGAGCCGCTTTGGCGTGATGGCCGCAGCTACGGGCACGGCTCGCGACGGCCTACCGCGAATTTCACCACCGACCGAGCGTAGTATTATTTTCCCCGCGCAGGCGCGGCGCCTGCTCCATTCGCGTACCTTTTCGTTTGTCTCCGCTGTACTATCATTGTCCTTCTTTCCACGTATCAGCTGGTGCTTCGTGTATTCCAGATTCAGGCGAGCCTTCGCATCAGCCTGTCTCACTCGTTGCTCCCGGGTGGCAGCGATGACGTATTTCCGCGGACACTTCATGAGCACGGCTAATAGCGGACGGCTAGCAGGCACGGTGAAGTCTAAAAATGAGCCTAAGAATGCTGTCGCGTTAAAAAACCACGGTGTGGAGGTTGCGTCTCAGATTCCTAACACTAAGCGCGGCTGCTCGTATGCTCCTCTTGCCTCATTTTCCTCTTTGATTTTAATAATAATTTCGATGGCGTAACCTATTTCTTGATGTTTTAAATGGTTGCTTTTTGTTGGTTAGGTTATTATGAGTTAGGTTACGTCGCGTTACGTCAGGGAGAGCGAAATGGGGCCTGACGAAGTATTGTTTTATGCAACGCCATAGTGTCGGACGGCACTCTAGACAGATTCTTTACTTTAACTTCCACATTTTAGGTACACTTTATACTACTTTTTCTTAAAGTTGGTAATATTCTTGGCGGTTTTTGCCAAATTTGGCCATGCCCGAATAAAAACCAATAATGTTAATCACCATTCATTGTTGTATATCACACCCAAAGCCTTATTCTTCAGAAGGTAATTTTGTTGTTTGTTTGAAGAAGTATTGGTACTACATATCAAGTGGACGTAAGGTAAGTGTTATGCAAATGAGAAACTACGCATAAGAAGCTTAACCTTTGTTCGCCGAAAGTAGCAGCAACTGCTAATTAACCGAGAAGTAGGAGCAAGTTTATTCCTAACTTACTCAGCATGATCCTGTTAACCAGTGGTTATTGGGTTCAATGCGAACCTAAATAAGAACGCGCATTCGAAACCAAATATTCCGCGTTTGTTCAGCAGCTGGTCATGAGTCATGTAGTCGAACACTTGAGTTGAAGTGTTCTTTACACCCCAACTTCTTTTTTTGGCTGGGAGTGCATAAAGATGTATTTTCACAGCGAGAAAGTCCATTTCTGATGACTAACGCTCTAGATCCCAGCTCGGCCTCTGAGATTATATTAAGTTTGTCGCAAAAATAAACAACGGAATGTGTAACCTTTATAGTCCTTTAAAAAGATCGTCAATACTTAAACTGGCCTTTAATAAGGCACACAACGCCTGTCACCTCTGTTATGATGAGGAGGTAGTTTTGCTATCTGCATAAGGAAAGGAAATAAATTCGTTCGAATAAATTCGTCTTTCGGTCTATACATTGTTAGGAGCCGATGCAGAGATGTGTCGTGATGGTGGAAGTAAACAAAGCCGGTGGGCGACTCCATGATAGGGTCACCAAGCGGAGCTCCAAACGCACTCTTTATCGTCATTTACGGGGGAGCCGCCCAGGGTTCCTCTTCCTCGCCGAACGACGAAACCGCCTCCGAACCGCCTGTTGGAAAACCGACAACGCAAGCGAGGGTTGCATGTCTGCAAGCAGAGTCCTGAACGAGCGAAGTACGCCTGCAGTGGCCATGAAACTGAAATGTTCTGGGAATGGCCAACGAGGATATTTATCAATTTTTTTAAGTGTAAATAGCTGACTCGTTTGCTTGGCTTTTACATGAAAAAATCCTGCATTCGTTTTGTTGACATAGCGGTACGCCTGCTGGGTCACATTAGGTGTTGCCGCCGCCAGAGGTTTCTCTTGCGTGGGAAAACTTAAGGTAGCTTTTGCAGAAACAGTGTTATGTGTTAGTAGCGCGAAGCAGCGCATTGTTTCCCAGTGAACATGTAAGCAGCAGCGCCCAAGCCTTCTCTGCTATATTACGGGCATCAGCGCTCGCACTCTTGGAGCCACTTTCGTCGGGTTGAATACATTCCTTTGAATATGGCCACTCTTAATCTCATTTTCAATTCCAAAGCTTACGTGCCCCAAGAGGCCATAAAGCCGGAGATGTAAGCGCCGGAAAACCGCGGAAGGGCATGCTGGAATGCGCAATCATCGTGTCCCACGAGGCGAGAAAGCTGGCGTTGTGGGCAGCGGACGGTCGCCACGTTCAGCCCACCTTCAACCAAAGAAGAAGAAAGAAACCGTGACAGGATCGGCAAACGCTTGACGGGCCAACCGAGTGGTATGTCTCGTGATGGACAGAGTTTCTTCGTCGGGTGCGCCCCCAGTTTGGCACGCCCACGCTTGCTATTCAAGAATACCGAAGCAGAAGAGGGGCCCAAGAGGGCGGCAAAAAGGGCGGTACGCCAGTAGCTTGCTGCTTCTTCACGACCAATGGCAAATGGATACACGCCGCACTAACGACGGAAAACAAGTGCTTAAATTTTGTTTGCCCTCTATGCTTAAGGAACTCTCTCGTATAGAAAACGTCGGCATTTTTATTGCGAGACATGATTGATTGATTGATTGATTGATTGATTGATTGATTGATTGATTGATTGATTGATTGATTGATTGATTGATTGAATGATTGAATGATTGATTGAGTGATTGTGGGGTTTAACGCGCCGACGCAACGCAGGTGATGAGGCGCGCCGTAGTGGAGGGCTCCGGATTAATTTTGACCACCTGGGGATCTTTATCATGCGCCGAAATCTCGTACACACGGGCGTTTTTGCTTTTCGCCTCCATCAGAAAAGCGGCCGCCGCGGCCAGGAATCGAACCCGCGACCTCGTGCTCAGCAGCGCAACGCCTTATTGCGAGACATGTTCTTTTGATTGGTCAACTCTGTTATATTTGATTAGGATTTGCGTAACATGTTCTTTTTATTGGTTGACTCTCTTATATTGTGCTATACACCGTTACTGTCATTGTCCTTCTTTTTTTGATACGGTGGGTGTTACAATGGGTGTTATAATGGGTGTTATAATGGGTGTTATAATGTGGACGTTATGTACTGTTTCTAACTGACACGTAATGATGTGTTTCCTATCAAGTGTTCTGTATTTAGCTCCTTATGACTGGGTATTGTGAAGTTTTTGATACCTCATAGGGATTATATGCTTTGTTTCTTTGTTTGTAGGGAACATGGTCTCTCATTTATTTATTTACCTTGTGCTCTGAGTGTTGTAAAATAATTTTATGTATCCTGCGAAAGATCTACTATCGGTCACTAAATAAATCGGATCAAGGGAGCGGGGCGCAATCGGTGCGCGATAACTATCGGTGCGACGCCTTCCGGCCCAGCGTCTGCTGTCTAGATAGCGCAGGGCGCATGTTCTTGCTAGTGTCTTCAATGCATGCCAGTTTTCTCGATTTCTGCCGCAGCGCTTCGTTTCCCTCGAATGTGGCGCCCGACTGCGCCTAGCGCAGTGCTCCAAGCGGGCGGCATGATTTGTGGCCCCGGCGAAGCGTGTGCACCGGCGCCGTTCATGGGCATTTGCGATTTGTTTCTCAGCGCTCATTTTAGTGTCATCCTAATGAATGTAAAAAAATCTGGTGTACACGGAAAACTTTCTATAAGGAATCACACACAAGTGAGCCAGTGCTGGTTATGTGACGAGCGTGCTATTTGTATCACGCATTCAAAACAACCTTGGCGGTTCTTTCACTTGAAACAAACAGAACAAAATACACAGTTATGCTGAAAATAAGTAAAGTTCTTTTGAAAACCAATCAGGTGTTTCAGTCTTTTCAAGCCCTATCCACATAGCTCGAGCAGTGAGCGGTCTCCTGGAGGACCACGCGGTGCGTCAGCTGCGGTAGCCTCCGTGCGGAGCTGTCCTGAACCCCATCGATAATGTCTGGGAAATAATGAAACCCACCTCGCCAAAATAAATAACTTGCACACAGCTGACGCGAGTTCTGGAGTCCAGTCAGAGAAGAATGGGAACGTCTTTGCTCCCCTCCATACATCGTAAACTCTCTTTGCGATTCAGCCGCCGCGGTGGCTCAGTGGCTAAGGCGTTGCGCTGCTGAGCACGAGGTCGGGGGTTCGATTAGCGGCCGCGGCGGCCGCTTTTCTAATAGAAGCGGAAAGCAAAAAACGCTTGTGTGTACGAGATTTCGGCGCATGTTAAAGGTCACGAAGTGGTCAAAATCAGTCCGGAGCCCTCCACTACGGCGCGCCTCATCGCTTGCGTTGCATCGCCGCGTTAAACCCCACAATCAATCAATATTTACGATTCGCGTCCCCGACGCATTCGAGAGGTAACCGACAACAACGACAACTTTGCACACATTAGTCGGCTTCTAGTAAATGACTCGCTGTATCGCGTATATTATTTTATTAAGCGAATAGTTGTTTTCAGCGCTTGATGTCAACTGCACGTTCGTCACATACCCACCAGACTGGTTGTTTATCGCAGACTTAATTAGTTTACGCCAATTTTCTTTACAGGCAATAAGATGAAAATAAAAAAGAGCGCCAGACAACATATGAGCATGAACGGCGCGGTTTTGCGAGCATGTTACACGCTGTCGGCCCCTGCCACAAACCGTGCCGTACTCTCGGAGCACCCCGCAAGGCGCCGCCGGGCGCCAGATTCGAAAGAAACGAAGCGCTCCGGCGGATATCGAGGAAACCGACATGCATTGACGATACTGGAGCGCACGTGCGCCATCAGATATCTCGACAGCAGGCACTCGGCGGGAATGCGTTGCGCCGATATTTATCGCACACCGCTCCCTTGGTTTGATTTTTTTTTTTTTTTTGTGACCGGCAGGACGTGTCCTTCGTAGCACTCACTGGCTGCCATGTAGGGGGCATCGACCCAGTCAAGCCACATTATTGGCGTTTTGCCCATGCCCACAAACATGCCTGACATCACTGAAGTGAAAATAAAGTCGAAATTAAACTGTGGCAGTCTAACTCACGTAGCGTCGAGCAGTGCAAATGTCTTAAAATTGATGATGCTTTACGCGCCAAAGATACACCTGGGCGATCAGGCGCGCCGTCATGGCGGATTCTGAATTATTTCAGTCAAATTGCGGTCTTTAACGAGCATAAAAGTGTTAGATATGTATTGCCACCCGCCACGGTGGGTCAGTGGCTAAAGCGTTGTGCTGCTGTGCACGAAGACGCGGGTTCGATTCCCGGCCGCGGCGGCCGCTTTTCTGGATGATCCGAAAAGCAAAAACGCCCGTGTGTTCGAGATATCAGACCACGTTAAACAGGCCCAGGTGATCAAAATTAGTCCGGAGCCCTCCACTACGGCGCGCCTAATCGCCTATGTTGCGCCGGCGCGTTAAACCCTACAATCAATCAATCAGTCAATCAGATATGTATTACTTTAAAAAGTAAGACGTACTAGATATCACATTTTAGATGTTGGATTAGATATAAGATATATTACAATATACATTATATAATAAATTTTTAATATTGTTATGATATAGTAGATAATATATTTATATAAACGATATGGATAGCTTGCACTGACGTCAGTCTAGCTGACATCTTTATGATCTAGAAGCACGGTGAAAGTTTGCACGCTTATTTGGTGATCTTATCTTTCGGAGAACTAAAAAAGATGGAAGTGGGTCACGAGAAAGGGCTGTGATGACTTCATGTGCAAGGTATGTATATAAAATACGAATATGTATTAGAATTGTATTGCCCAATCCTTTCGCCTTCAATACACGTAAACAGAATTTAGTACTTCGAGGAATGTTATTTTATATCATTCAGTGGGCATTGAACAATTAGAGCGCTGCTCTTATTTTATTTAGATTTTTTAACAATAGGGTTTGCCAAATTGCATTCAGTTATCAGCATGCCAATTCCATGGTAATGTCTGGAGCCCGTTCCTATTTTATCGTGGACAGAGCCCCATTCCTCAACCTCTCGGGGTAGCTCAGACCAAAATGTTACGTCGACGCCATTGCAGGTGAGAACGCCAACGACGAGGGGGAAGGTTGGTGGCATCTGCATCTGAAAACGATCGCGAAAGATACCGTAATGCATTGAAAATAAACGTCATTCGCCATTCGCGTCCCATGCAGGAGCTACTGTCATGACGTCACACTCCTTTCAAACGACTTCTCATGCTAAGTCATCCGACAAACTGCCGATTTTCACCGGTTCATGGCCGATGTCAAACCTATGTTTCTTTGTACAGACAATGTACATGCCCAAGACGTACTCAATTTGCGGAATTTCGCCCTGCGTCGTCACAACGAGATCACAAAATCACAAGGCGAGATTGTGCCAGCAAAAGGGGACTTTTGAGCACAGTTTCCGTGTTAAAAATTCGCGCACATTTTCCTCAAATCTTAGGAAGATTGCCCGCGAATTCTTTTCTTTAAGCACGTAATGCAGTGCTCGATTTAGGCGCAGCTTTCAGGAGAGAGGGATTTTAGCAGGTTTGAAGCCAATTAGCAACGAATTTACCCGAAGGAGTTCGAATTTAAAAATTCACATCTTGAGTGCGACCAACAAGAACCAACCGTTTTATTTTCCCTTTGGGATACTGTTTCCGTGCTAATTTTTTGTTTCCTAGAGCGAGTAGCAGCATTGAAAGCAGCTTCCCGGTGGATCACACATCGCGAACTTTTTGCATATTTCGCTTTGCGAAACAATTTTAATTGTGGTTACCAGCGGCATTAAGCACCGCGAAATAAGCGTCCTTGAACGCTACTGTAGGGACGAGAGGTCGGAACAACTTCGCTCCTTATCTTCACGTGTAGTCAAAAGAGCAGCACAGGTGTCCCGTTTACGCACTCCGCCGCTGCAGTTTTTTTTTTTTTTTAGGTGCACTCGAATTCCGCACTTAATTAGCTGTAGGCAGAAGCGAAGTTCCTCCAGCCTGCATGGTAGTCTGGTAATGTTATACAGCGACAGAAGTATAAAAGTACAGTCCCCTCGCGTTATAACTATCTGGAAGAAGCAGTTTTTCAGGGTTCTGGAAACGCGGCGTGCGCGAAGATAAGGGAAGGGCGTCGGCGGAGCTTCAGAGTCATCGCAGCGCGCTCCGTTAACAAGTACGCCTGGGAAATTGCGTAGAGCTGCTGGCGCTGCTCGTAAATCTCCGCCTTTCTCACTGCTGCCTCCTCTTCGCGCGCAGCTCACTGCGTCAGACGTGCGTAGTCCACAAGCACGCGCACTTGCCTTCCTTCCTGTACGCGAATAAATATTGCCCGCATGAATTACTTAACATTTATGTGCTTCGCTTGGGAGGTAAATTTGGTGACGTGCTATGGCTTTGGGTTTTCGTTTGCGACGACAATTCTTTGCGTTCCTTCCCCGGAGAAACTAAGACCAAAATACATACATGAGGCAGTATTATGTTCAGCAGAGGGAAAATGGGGCAATAACTGGTGTATAGTTCAGATTTTTTGTTAATAACGAAACAAGTAAAATACAAGTTTATTTCGCCTTTTGATACAAAACAATGGCAATGTTACGCTTTGCCGATATCGCCGCAGTACATCATTTTCAGCTGAGAATTTATCTTTGCAGCGTCTTCCAAAATTTCTTAGTGAACGTAATAACCGATTTTGTAGTTAACTTTTTCTTTGCAGACTAACTAGACGAAAGCCACTAAGGGGAAATATGGAGTCAATAATTGCAATTTATTCGCCGAGGTGGATCAACTATTTCATAAAGCAATAAATCAAAGAATTATCCTGCCAACTAATCAACCAATAAAGAAATAAATCAATATAGCAGTCAACCATCAATCAATATTTCATTGGCGGGATTAGTGAGAGCTTGTGCGATTGTTTACTTTGCTTAAATATAAGGAAACGAAACTCCTTCTTTTGAACATTATAAGAATTACATCATTCTACGTACAATCCAAACAGCAAACTAACACGGTAGCTTGTTCTTGTTCATTGCACTGTGACTTATACACCCCTCGTGCGTATGAGTATCGTTTGTGACGTACTTTCCCACTCCTGCAACAGCCCGTAACGGCTAACAGTATCTGAAATTAATAAATATATTGAAAAATAAACGAAACCCCACGACGCAATGAAAACCAATCACGCTAATAAAAAAATATATAAATAACAAAGGTCAATATATTGCGAATTTCATTTCAATGAACCACCATTAGTCTTTGCTGCACTGGCATGGAGTTAAACTTCGAGGTTCAGTACCCAGGGCTTCTCCTTAGAGGCGCAGTGTCATCAATGATCTAAACGCTGGATCTCCAGGCGAACGCTCAGCTAAGATGACAAACTGTACATGCATTTACACTGTATAGGAGGAGCGCGTCTTCCGCGAGCACCGGTCAGCTCAGATGTCGTCTGTGACCGGTCTGGTGACAGACGACATCTGCTGTCTTGGGCGTGTTTCCCCGGCGTTTTATTCCTTCGTCCCGCGTACTGAGGAAGGGGTCGCGAAGTTCCCATCGGCTCAACGGTGGCCCCTCCTTTGTGTTGCTCCCGGAAACAGTAAAGGAAGCGGACGCCCCTCTCTCACCCCCCCCCCTTTTCCTCAAAGTCTCCGTCTCGCTAATAATCAACCTGAGCCGGGCGGGTGCCTGTCGGCGATTTCCCTAAACCTTGTTTTGAACACACGGCGCCATTCTGTCCGTTGAAGGAAGCACCTTCGCGACACGTGATTTCATGAGTTTGTGGCCCTTCCCGACACATGCAATGAAAACAGGGACAACACCAAACATTAAAGCAAATGTAAACTATTATCATGCGAATATTTACGCACTATGAGGGATGTAACACGAACCAAACGGTGGTCATACAACGGGAAATACTGACGGGTTATCCTGTCCCACAAGGCTAAATATTTTTTAGCCAATGAACCTGTTGCTCATAACGCCATTCAGTAACCATGCAATATGCACATATTGCCAACGCTAAACCGCCGGCGAAAAACTTCACAACTAATCCTTCTAGGTAGGTTGCAAACACTCATAAATGTCACAAGGCATTGCAGATGACGGGTGGTGCGACCCCACTTTCTACTCAGGCTCCCATCTGCTCATCCTGTTTCCTCCCATCTCCCGTTCCTTGTAAGCAAAGTTTACAACTACAGGTACGAAGTCAGGATACGCCTGGTAGCGTCCCTCTGACCTTCAAGCTCAGCAACGTCAAGCACACGCCTCGTTCGGTTTTGCAGCACCGGAGTAAGCGCCACGGAACTGCATTTCAGCCATCGAAATAATACCCGCCCCGGTGGCTGAGTGCCTAAGGCGTTGTGTTCCTGAGCATGAGGACACGAGTTCGATTCCCGGCCGCGCCGGCAGCGTTTCTGGTGGAAGCGGAAAGCAAACAGGCCCGTGTGTATGACATTTCGGCTCACATTAAGTATCCCATGGTGGTCAAAATTATACCGGAGCGCTCCACTGCGGTGCGCCCCATCGCCTGGGTTCCGTCGGCGCGTTAAACCCTATAATCAACCAAAATGAGCCAATATTGCTGGTTTCGCAACGTGGCTGATAAGTGCCGAAAATTGGCAGCTCGCGCTTAGCGCCTAGAGACTGAGCAGAAACAATGTCTCGGGAAGGGCTTGCGTTCGGGCTAGTTAGTAATCCATAACGTTCATCTTAAGCGCACAGAAATTACACGGACGAGGAAAACAAGCACAGGCGCTAACGTCCGACTGAATTTTATTGAGCCAGGGTGAAATATATACGAGTAAAAAGAAAGGAGATACAGAAAACTTTACAAGTGCACAAAAGATAAGAAAAACAGGCAAACTTGGTGCTGTCCCACACTTCTCAGTCGCTACCATGACCAGTTATTTTAAGTGCCCGGCTTGTTGTGCACGCGGCGTAGAGGTGTACTGGACCCAAACAAAGCCCCGCCGCGTAACGCACCCAAATAGAGGCTTCGAACAGACACCCACTTTTCTCTCGATTCAGCCTTCCTGTAAAAAGTGAACGGTGTCCTTGAACAAACGGTTTATATAGTCAGAACCGTTCGAAACTCCCCGCACGGGGCACCTTGAGTAATCTTGGTGACGGTAAGTGGCGACACCGTGTACCCCGAGCCCCCTATACTTAAGCTGTCACCTACCGTGGCTAGAAGTTGAAAGGTGAAGGGTTAGAAGCCGTGAACGGTGGCCGTCGGAGCCTTGGTCAAGCTCCGGCCGATGGTCTCTCTGCCTGTCTACCAGGCAGGGAGCTCCGGGACCTCTTTGACTATCAGGGTAAGGTCAAAGGAGAAAGTACCCCCGTCTCCCTGCTTTTCAATGTATCATATTGCATTTGCCAAACCCCCCCAGACGTGATCGGCCCCCGAAAAGGGGCCGCACCGAAATTTCCTTTCCACCACTTCCTGACTTGAGTCCTCCGAAACCGAACAACTATCCTCGCTTCATCGTGATGGAATCTGTAGACCAATCAAAACCTCTTGCTTCACAGTCGGTATTTCTCAGTTCAAAGTTTCTTGACGGTACTGTTGGAGGGTCGTATAAGGCCAAAAAACATCGAACCGGTGAAATTCTTGTCGAGGTCAGTAGCCAGGATCAGGCCAATAAACTTCTTGCTCAAACCAGCATCGCCGATCTGCCAATCCGAGTCACGCCCCACCGCAGCCTTAACAGCTCCCAGGGCGTGATTTCCAAGTATGACCTACTAAATGAATCTGAAGCTTACCTGCTGCAGGGCCTTCGTAGTCAGCGCGTAACAGCTGTCAGGCGCATAACTATCCGCAGAGACGATAAACAAATACCGACAAAGCACCTCATCCTAACCTTTGACAAGTCCACCCTTCCAGAATTCATCAACGCAGGTTACATCCGATACTCAGTCCGGCCGTACATCCCGAACCCGCGGCGCTGTTTCAAGTGCCAACGGTTCGGGCACGGCACAGACTCCTGTCGTTGTTGTTGTTAGTCAGCGCCCAGTCTCGTGTTGCCTTCTCTGTGTCCTGTCCTAGCGCTGTTATCAACTAAGTATGTACCAACAAGCCCGAATCAACACAGTTTTTCAACTCCTGTCGCGGCCGACTTACCTGCGCGAAATGCTACCAGCACGACCACGCGTCCGAAAATTGTAACGTGCAACAGCCTCTTTGCATAAACTGCCAGGGTCCACACGTCCTACTCCAGGAAATGTGAAAAATTTCAACTTGAAAAGAAAATCAGAAACATCAAGGTAACCAAAAATATCACCTTCTCAGAGGCGCGGAAGAGGTTCGCCTCCTTCCCTCTGGGCAGGTACGCCGACGCAGCTCGCCGGGGGGCGGAGCGGCGTCTTGTTTCGGCGGGGCCCAGTACCGAAAGTCGGACTTGGTCCCGCTCTCCCCCCCCCCCCCCTGGGCTGCCTCTTGCAGCCCAACCCGCCTCCGCACCGCTCGCTGGGCCAGCAGTGGCTGTAGTGGCATCCCCGTCCGGTGGGAGTGATGCTGCATCCTCCACTTCCGCTCCACCGTCCCAAACTACACGCAAGGGCACGGAGATGGAGACGGAGGCAGTCGCAGCGATCCCCTCCCCCGCCTCACTGCCTGTGCCATCTGTGGTGCTCCCCATGCCTTCGGCACTGGCAGCGCAGGCAAGAACACCCGAAAGGTTACCACGTCAAGGGGGCCCAGTCCGCTGGGCACCCCCTTGCCATCAGATGACGACATGGACGTCGAGCCCTTCCGGCTTTCATCGCAGCGGAAGGAACGGGCTGCGACGTCCAGGTCAGTAAAGAAGGCCAGAAAGCACCTCCTAAGAGTCCAAGCCCCGAAAGACTACATAAATAATCACACTCCAGTAGCTCTAACACATCATAATGGGAAGAGAAAACATAGTTCAATGAACTGCAGAGGCCTTCTGAATAATCTTGACGACGTGCATGAGATTCTGCATGCCAACCATTCAAGTTTAATTTGTGTCCAGGAAACACATCTGAATTCCAAACACACAAATTTCTTGAATGGTTACCTGGTATGCAGGAAAGACAGGGATGGCTGCACACACTCTTCTGGCGGTGTAGCCATAATCGCCCGCAAATCCTTAGCATGCCACCCTGTCACCTTGAACACCGTCCTTGAGGCTGTAGCCGTCCGCACAATAATTTTAATAGGTTGATAACAGTATTCTCCATCTACATCTCTCCTGATCTTGCACTTCTGAGCTCTGACTTTGAGGCGCTGGTCGACCAGCTTCCTGAACCATACATCTTAACAGGCGAATTCAATGCACACAATTCTCTTTGGGGCTCTTCTCGCACGGATGCGCGAGGTCGCCTAATAGAGAAGTTTTTAACATCCTCTGGAGCATGCCTTTTCAACAAGAAACAGCCAACATACCATAACATAGGACACAATGCATACTCAAATCTTGACTTGGCTATTGGTTCGGCAATTCTCTTTCCATGTCTTGAGTGGGGAGTGGGCACTCACCCATATGGCAGTGACCACTTCCCCACTTCACTAACATATATAGGTAAAGGCCCAAGCAGTTCATCTTCCCATAATAGGTTCAATGAAGCACGAGCTAACTGGAACCCATTTACACAGACATCGAAACTACACCACACATCCATAGGACACCGGCACGTTGAAGAAGCTACCCAACTCCTCACGGCGCACATCCTCGACGCCGCCGAAAAGTCCTTTCCCCACGCCTCTCTTGCCCCGTGCAACCAGAGGAGGCTGTGGTGGAATGAGGACTGTAGGCGGGCGCGAGAGGCCCAGAACAAGGCGTGGGGTATCCTTCATCGGTACCCCACGTCGGGTAACCTTATTTTGTTCAAACGGGCCAAGGCGTTCGGAAAACGTGTGCGCCGTGAGGCAAAACGAGAGAGTTGGCACACCTTCCTGACATCCATTAATTCATACACGGAGACACACAAAGTCTGGACACGTATACGTAAGCTCAAAGGACAACAGACACACAGCCTGCCCCTGGTTAGCACAACAGGGGACACACTTGAAGACCAGGCTAACACACTTGCACAACACTTCCAACACGTGTCCAGTTCAACACACTGCACAAGCATTTTCATGTAACACAAAACATCTGCAGAAAAAAAGCCCTTACAAGACAAAGACAAATCAAATACTTCCTACAACTCTGAATTCACTCTCTATGAGTTGAGGGTTGCCCTGAGCACGTGCAAACCTTCAGCCCCAGGCGCAGATAAGATTACATACACCATGATACAACACCTACACCCAGACACTCTTGAAACACTCTTACACCTATACAATAAAATATGGCTTTCGGGGCACGTTCCACGCTCTTGGAGGGAGGCCATAGCAGTTGCTTTCCTAAAGGAAGGGAAGGACCCTTCTTCTCCCGCCAGTTATCGTCCCATTGCCCTGACAGGCTGCCTGTGTAAGCTCCTCGAGAAGATGATAAACAGACGACTTGTGTACTTCTTAGAGTACAATGGTCTTATCGAGAGCTGCCAGGCAGGCTTCAGGGCGGCGCGATCTACCAGCGATCAACTCGTTGCTTTAGAGTCGTATATCAAAGATGCTTTCCTCCACAAGCAGTACTGTATGACAGTCTTCTTTGATATGGAAAAGGCGTACGACACTGCTTGGCGGTACGGCATCCTTAGAGATTTGAAGTCCTTTGGCATGTCGGGTAACATGATGAACACGCTTGCAAGTTACCTGTCTGGAAGAACGTTTCGCGTGCGGGTTGGAACTGCACTTTCAGGGTTCATGTGCAGGAAAACGGTGTGCCGCAAGGTGGAGTTTTAAGTTGCACTTTGTTTATTGTGAAAATGAATTCTCTTCGGAAGGCATTGCCACCGTCGATTTCATGTTCAATTTATGTAGACGACGTACAATTATCTTTTAAGTCTTGTAACTTACCTGTCTGCGAGCGGCAAGTCCAGCTTGGTGTGAACAAGCTTGCCGGCTGGGCAGATAGCAACGGTTTTAAATTTAATCCAGGAAAGTGCACTTGTGTTTTGTTTTCCAAGGGGCGTGGTATCCGGCCGGATCCTGACATTCAACTCAATAGTGTCTTGAGTCCTGTCAAAAAGGAACACAAGATTTAGGCATAAGCTTGGACGAAAAGCTTACATTCATCCCAGACATAAAACAACTAAAACATAAATGCCTAAAAACAATGAATATCCCGAAGGTTCTGTCGCACATCTCTTTTGGTGCTGACAAACAACTTCTTTTGCGTATTTTTACCAGCTTGATAGGTTCACGATTTGACTATGGTAGTGTTGTTTCTGGGTCAGCAAGTAAAACATCACTCAGAATGCTGGACCCTGTGCTTCATCTAGGGCTCCGCTTGGCGTGTGGCGCCTTCCGAACTAGTCCAGTTGAAAGCCTGTATGTCGAGTGCAACAAATGGAACCTACAACGTCAGCGAGCGTACACAGACCTCCTTTATGCTTTTAAAATTTAATCCATGCCTCATCATTCTTTTAAATCAGTTTTTTATGATAGATCCATGAGTGAACTCCTTTTAAATCGACCATCGTTCTCTGCGCCCTTCTCTTACAGAGTTAGAGAGGAAGCGTCAGAGCTTGCTGTCTCCTTTTTAGACACCATCCAAAGTTCTGTAACAGATTTCATAGCACCATGGCATGTCCGCCCTGTGTCATGCGACACATCATTCACACATCTAGATAAAAACCGAGCTCCCACATGTGCAATTCTGCAGCACTTCTTGTATTTGCAGCAGAAGTACCAATGTTCTGAAATTTATACGGACGCCTCTAAAACTGCCACCTCTGTGTCCTGCGCGGCGCATGATCCCGGCCTTAGTGTCACTAGAACTCTTAACAGTAATACAAGTATCTTTACGGCAGAGGCTTATGGTGTACTTCTGGTTGTTAATCATATCCTTCAAAGCCACATCCCACAATCCATTATATATACAGATTCTCTCAGTGTTGTGCGGGCGTTGTCCTCAACAAAGTCTTCAAAAAATCACGTTATAAATTTAATAGTCAAGGGTATTATGTCTCTGTATGTATACAAATTTGAACTAGTTCTTTGCTGGGTCCCTGGCCACTTTGGTATAGCCGGGAACGAAGCAGCGGACCGAATGGCTGCTGCTGCTACGCTCTCGAATACAGTAGACATAACCTCATCAACCTACACAGACGTGAAACCACACATCAGACAACAACTTCGCAAAACATGGCAAACACACTCGAGTGAACAAACAGACAACAAGTTACACGTAATAAAACCTCACTTGGGACCATACACCACCGACACACGCAATAGATACTCTGAAGTCGCCTTGGCCACATTACGGATACCGCACACTCATGCAACGCACTCGCACTTTCTCACTGGATCTCCAAGACCTCTGTGCAGCAGGTGCGGAGAGGCCCTACCCGTAGTGCACATACTAATCACATGCAAGGCACTTCACACAACGCGACACAAACTCTTCAGAGAACTCTACAGACAACATATCCCACTACACCCATCGCTGTTTGTATGTGACGAAGCCATTGTTTCTGTGAAACGTGTGTTTGAGTATTTGTCAGATGTTAAGTTTTTAAACCTCATTTCCTATCATGCATAATCATATCTGGCCCTATACACCAGCCATCACCATTATCTTTAACTGATTTTACTATGTTCGGTTGACACGTTTACCTACCTCTTTGTGGTAACCACTTCACTTCATTAAATAAGCTTTATTCTGGCGCTCTTTGCCCTTAGTCGGCCTTGCGCCATAAAAACCCAACCATCATCATCATCGTTCGAAACTCCTGAACCGCTGGCACTTGTCATACATCTCCCCATTATTCACCGCAAAGAAAACTGTAGGTACATTTCAGGCAAAATCTGTGGAAGTAACCGGAACCCCCCGT
Source organism: Haemaphysalis longicornis (assembly GCF_048455015.1). Taxonomy (NCBI): domain Eukaryota; kingdom Metazoa; phylum Arthropoda; class Arachnida; order Ixodida; family Ixodidae; genus Haemaphysalis; species Haemaphysalis longicornis. The sequence goes on along the minus strand of NW_027526203.1, from coordinate 40,749,221 downwards.
CCATTTAGTTAGGAACGCTCGTTTGGTTGGTTTTTACTATAGTAAGCAAGAAAAGCGGCCGCAGAAGACAAAAAAGAGGCGTTGAAAACTGCGCTGTAAGGTTCCGGCACGTGCGAGGTGAAAGCAAGCACAAAAAAAACAGAACTCCCGCTCGTGCTGTTCCAGGCTGAGAGCGCGCAGGCGTTGGGAAGCCGGGAAATTTGAATTGGATTGAACAAAACCTCTGTTCAATTCATCGAGAAAGGAGTGAGAAAGGAGGGAAAGAACGTGAGGAGTGGTAGCAATGAGCAGAGAACGGCACCGCAGCCCCACTGGCAGATCAATCATTGCTCTGCACTTTCGACCGCTTTCCCGCTGAGTGGAACTGCTTCAATTTTCGTGAGAACGCTGCCTCCTTTTCCGACAAGGCTATCGATGACGTGCTGACACATTCGAAATTGTCTTATAGCATTTCAGCCGCCTCTACAATCTCAAGCGTGCGCGAATCTGAACCATGAAACAGTATTACTGAATTGTCAAAGTATGGCTCACACCCGCGGCATCCACCGCAGCAAGTTGAGAGGTTCCCATTTTTTCTTGGAATTGATACACTGTACCGTCTATCAGACATACACCCTTCCACAAGCCAACGAAACACGGTACACAACGCCGCCATCACATTCGACGGAGCTGTTATGCCCAACGCTGCGACATTTTTTTTCCCTCTGAAAATGTGTCTCTACAAAGCCTCGCGAAGTTCAGTGGTGCTTACATGACAACGCGAATGCCTGCTTTGAGCCCTATTTTCTTTGGCCTACGCGAGACACAATGCCGATACGGCGTGACGGCCCTCTTACGCCGCCTATTGCCGCCATGCGCACTGGTTGCATCCCCTTTCGCTAGATTATCACGCCTGCAGACAGCCTCACAGATTGTCACAATGACGTGCTCAGGATACCCTGACTGTCTTAGCTGAGAAACTTGCGCATCAACAGCTCTCTGCACGTGGTCAACACAGGACATCTTGAGAGCGTTGGTGAAGCAAATCTTCGGTACTGAGCGTTTCACTAATGCAGTGTAGGCCGAGTTAAATCCAAACAGGGGCTTCTTGCTGCAGGGAGCGTAACTCCAGCACGTTTTAAGAGAACCAAGTTTGTTGGAGTTACGCCCCCTGCAGCCAGAAGCCCCTGTGGCCATTTTTACAGCCGCCGCATTCCATAAGGCCGATTTCCTGTCCAAGCCGGGTCAACATCCTAAGCGTTGTAGCCCCGCACAAGGGCCGAGCGCCAGGCCGGGGACTCGCTTGTACCTATTTTACCGGTAGGTGCCCGGCGCCACCAAGGCACACGAATGCACATGGTGACTTCCACAGCCACGGAAGCCACCGTGACTTCCACAGCCACGGTAACTTCCCCAGCATCGTTACCGTATGTGGCAGGACAGGCTGCCAGACTGTTTCACCCCCCGGCAATGCGGTGTTGTAGAAGGCCGGGGAGCCCGCCAGATCGACTTCGGTCAGGGGCCCTGCGCAAAATAAAGGTAGCTTTCCAGGCAGGGATTCCACTTTGAAGGGCAGGCACCCGCCAAAGGACGCCTGCACCCATTGAAAAAACCGCATACAAAACACAAATTAACCTAAATGGGAGTTTTTTGACTGAAATACGTCTTTGAAACTACTACCGGCAGGTGGCTTACTCCCACGTTCGGTAGTATGATGATGGAAAAACTACCAGTTTGCTCTTGTGGCCAAGAGCCGTCGTAAATACGCTCATTTACCCCGATTGTACCTCCTCCCAAAACGGAGTATCTGGCTTTTGCATACCAAGTTTGTCCTAATAAGAGTATGAAAAATCCCGCACCTCCTCCTCCACCACTCCCTCCATTACGCCTCCTTACAAAAATGCTGCCAGTTGGTGTCGTGTGTCGTGTGAGCTGTAGCGTCCCCTAAATGATTTTGTCGATGTGAACTTGCGGCCGCACGAATATGGATGTGGATCGCTCGTTACACTGCAACTTGCCCCAAAGCGGGGCCGGTATTTTTTAGGAAAACACCACACCCGTCTTTTCTCTACACCACTTCCCGGAGGGCCCTCTGTGATTAAGACCACACTGGATCGAGCGTGGTACGTCGCTCGATCCAGTGTGGTCGATCCAAAGTTATTGTCCCCCTGCCGGGGTGGTGTGTAAAGATCTGTGATTTTGCAGCAGCAGCACCCAAGTCCGCCACACGCCGCGGCGCGCGCCTTTTCTGGTGGTGTTGCTACAGCTTGGGCAGTCTAGGAAGGGGGGGGGGTAAAAAGAATTTATTATAACCCACATACCAGGGCGCGGCAGCTAGTGGTAGCAGCACTGCCCTAAGAATACAAAATTATGTGTGAAAAGAGATTTTATTAAAAAAACCACATAGCAGCGCGCACGACTAGTGGTAACAGCGCTGCCCTAAAAAATACAAAAAACCCAATCAGTTTCCAAGTACTCCGGGCAGTCAATGCTTTCAACAACAAATGTCTGTGGTGGTGAAACCAGCTACTCCAAAATCAATCCACATAAAGTTCACAGGTGTTCACAGAGAGATTTCAGAAATTTGCTGAAACTCAATACGGTACGATAGGCATGCTCAGGATGTTGTTCCTGACACTATGGAGCGCGTGGACCAGCGCCACAGGAACGCTTCTTCGCCTAGAACTGCCACCTCATTTTCTAGGTGACACAGAAGAATCGACCGCACACGCCACAGCAGTGGAAACATCCCCCGTTGCGGTCGGGCGCGAAGACACGCTGCACCACGATTTCGCCACAATAAAAAAGCACCAGCACACCTCAGGAAGTTCACCAACACGTCATTTGAACTTGTGCTCATTCTAACTGTGAGACTAAACAACCTGCTTAACACAGTCCTGAACGTTGCTGCTACACGACACTGAAACAAGGCATGTTCTAATGTTTCAGTGTGCCCGCAGTGCGGGCACCGTGAAGAACAGTACAGGTTGTTGTCGGGCTAGTTGGTGTATCATGATTTGAAACATCATTACAGCATGATTATACCATGATTTTGTAACATGATTACAGCCGCGCCGTCCTCTCATGAAAGTCAACGTTTTTTTTCCCGTGCAAGTCTGTGTGTCCACAGCAAGCGCAACGTACCTTCAAAACCGTGAAGAACCGACAACGCCGAATCTCGCCAGAGAGTCACCACACGTAGGAAGAACTTCTTAGCCACGCAACCATCCGAAATCCCGAACATCAGACGGAAGTGCCACCGAAGTCAGCTGATGCCAACGGATGCCGCGTGATCTTGCTATGTGTTGAAGGTCTAACTGATTTATTGCCAATTTCTCGCATAATTCGCTTGCAGTACTTTCCCTAAAATTAGGCTTGGCAAGCTAGACTAGACGTTTCTCAGAGTTTAGACAACATAGGCACAAAATCAAGGTGACTGATGGGCAGAGGGACCGGCAATAAGTTCATCATACAACATTGAGCGGGAAGTTCCCAGAAAGTATTGCAGCATTCCTGGGTACTCAGTTGAGTCTACAAGGTCGAACACTGCGCGTGCGGCCAGCACGTTACACATTCTTTTCAAGCAAGGCAGACAGAAACCACCCATTGACTTGGGCAGTTTCAACAGCGCACGCGGCACTGTTTCTGTCTCGCCCGCCAAAAGAACGACTTCAACTTCGTGGTGAGCTGACGGGTGAAGTGGCACGGCGGTTTCGTTACGTGCGCTACATAAAAAAGCGCCCCCGAGACGGACGACTTAATTATGTAGCTTCGCTCTGCGAGGGTAAGTCTGAACTTTGATGCAACAGCAGACGCTGCTCCACTGTCTCAAGGGGGTGCTTCGCCGTACTACGCGCCTTTTCACCCGAGGAGTGGCACACCACATCAAGTACTCGAACACCCGTAACCCATTCTACGTCGCCCGCCAGGCCAGGCGGAAATGTGCCGAAGCGCACCGCCATACTTTTTCCCCTGTTAAGTCGAGCTCCAGACAGCTCACCGTACTCATTGAATGGCCTTATAAACGCTTGATAGCTGTACACGTCCCGAATGAACACGGAAACATCATGCGCATACGTAGCCACCTTAACTTGGCCTATGCCTGGCAACGGGAAACCGCGGATGGCGGTGTTTGCATCAACACGGCTAAGCAGCGGGTCGAGACAAATTACAAAGAGCAGAGGCGACAAGGCGCAGCCCTGCCTTATCCCACGGGTGACCGAGAGCGGACTACTTAATAGCCCGTTGACAAGGAGTGTAAAGCTCATGTTCGAGTGCAGCAGCTCGAGCACTGTTGCAAAGTCTGGCGGAAAGCCGTATTGACGCAAAACGCCTGCCAGTTATTGATGTTCCACTCTGTCGAAAGCTTTCACTTGATCAAGAGAGATGAAGCATCCAGAGGTGCCAGTCTTCGTCGCATAGCTGAATAAACTGCGCCTCAATGCCAGGGACGAGAAAATCGTGCGACCTGGCACGCTGCACATTTGCGATTGGACGATAATATCAGGAAAAACGGCACTGGTGCTTCTGGCCAAAATGGATGCTACGCTCTTGATTGGAGCAAATCCCGCTGGCGGATCCTTGGCATGAATGATTTGTAAGTTGGTATTTAAACCGCTAGCGTACAACATTGTACTCCAGTGACGATGAGTTGTTATCGAAGTTCCACGTCCATATCTTAACGATGCAAATGATTCGTTTAAATTTTGTTTTCTACGTCATTTTTTTTATTCGAAACGACTCCATTACGCCGGTAATCCAAAGTTATAAATGTTTGATTTGATTCATTGTAGGGTTTAACGCGCCGACGCAACGCAGGCGATGAGGCGCGCCGTAGTGGAGGGCTCCGGATTAATTTTGACCACCTGGGGATCTTTAACGTGCGCCGAAATCTCGTACACACTGGCGTTTTTGCTTTTCGCCTCCATCAGAAAAGTGGCCGCCGCGGCCGGAAATCGAACCCGCGACCTTGTGCTCAGCAGCGCAACGCCTTAGCCACTGAGCCACCGCGGCGGGTAGTTATAAATGTTTCCTCAGGTTCTCTTCCTCCTTAGAAAGCAGCCGCATGAAAGAGAGCATCATGCACTTGTGCATGCCGGTGCGAGGGGCGGCTGACAAAGCAACGGGTTCTAAAAAAGATTACGCCCACCTCCCCTCGCGGAAACCCTGGTGTGATGCGACGCTGAGGGGGGTTCAAGCGCAAGCGGAGAGCAACCGTCGACCGAAATGCCGCCGGAGAGTGGCACACCGGTTATATGCGAAGCGCGCCCGAAGGAGAGGAGACCGCGGAGAGAGAGCACCGCACATGCGCAGCACCGCGCGCAGCGCCGCCCACGGGCGGGGTGAGAGCGCGCTGGGCCGCACACCCGCAGATGTTGAGAGAGAGTGTTCGCTCTCACCTGGGCATGCGCCGGAGCCAGTGCGTCTGCCGCGGCTATGACGTAACACAATCCAACACAATCCACTTTAATCTAATCCAATCCAAATCCAATCCAATACGATCCAATACAATCCAAGCCAAGCCAAGCTAGGCCAAGCCAAGCCAAGCCAAGCCAATCCAATAGAATCCAATCCAATGCCCCTCGCGAGAGTGCTCGCTATCGGAGAGGAGAGGGGGAGAGTGGAGGATAGACGCAGCCTTGCGGACAACAACAACGGACGCACGCAGGAAGGACAAGGCCGCCGACAAGAGATGCTCTCAGCGTCATATCTAATAGGCTTGCGACAACTGCTCACGAGCGCTAGGTTAACAGACGATGGCGTACTGTTTCCCGTGAAGTCTAAAGGTGCACGCGAACGCGCTCAGCGCCTACCCATACCGGTTAATCAATTCTTACTGCGAAGCATTATACACCCCAGTTTTTATTTCGGTAAAGCCGCTTTACTCGGCGCCTCTCCGGGGCTCCTCCTTGCAACCGCCGAGCCCTCTTTCACAACTTTTATGCCCCTCACCACCACCGATGCCTCCTTCACAAGCCGCACTATCGGCTGGCAACGGCGGTAGCGTCGTTATCAGGTGATTGCGGACAACACATAAAAGCGCGATCGGGAGTAAACATGAAGGAAAGCCGCCGCCGCCGTGGCCACCACCAATTCACCTCGCCGAGTAGATGTGAATTGAGTAGCCACTTACACGTTGGAGCACCCACGTGATCCCATAATACTTATTCCACTTGGAAGGCTTTCCGAGCGACATTTTCGCCGGTATTTTTCGCGCCTGAGTATGCGCCAGTCGCCGGTTGCCGCTTTATGCGTGCACGGGTTGCGGGGGGGTGGGCAGAAAAGTGGGGCAGGCACTCACAGCTGGGCTCCATGACGCTACCTATAGTGCCCGTTGGGTTGTTTCGAGGTTTAAACATGGAAGTCTCGTGGCTCAATGCGTCCTGTCAGCTGTCCTCTGCAACCGAGCGGTTTCGGTTGGGTTGGTGTGTTACGCAGACAGTAAGATGCCTACGACGGGGAAGGGAAACGGACAGGCACATGTTTGTCCGCTGGAATAAAGCTCGAGACCTGCCAGCTTTAACTCGCTCTGGAACCGACGCATGTCGTTCGCTTGGAGGAAGAGCAGTTTTGAAGAAGCGTCGACCCGAAAAGAAGCGCGAATAGAAGCGAAAACGATAGAAAGCCACTGACGCCGCCGTTGCGCCCTCTAGTTCCGGCTCATGGAGTAGCTTCGAATCCCTCCCGGATGAATGGCGACTTTGCCCTCATGGAACGCTAACGTGGGGCAATATTACTTGTTCAGCTTAAAGGGCTTTTAGAGCGACATTTTGGACGCCTTCTTTCACTTCTAAGCTCGTGCATATAACCGGTTTCGGGCGTGCACGCGTTGGGAGTAGGGGTAGGGCATGAATGCGATGCTACAGGTTTCCTAACCTTACTGATGACAGGTCCGTTGTGCTGGCGGGAGGTTTAAACGTAGACGTCAAACGGACCAATGCGACTTGTCCATTGTCCTCTCGGTGGTAGAGCGGACTGGGTTGCTGTATTACACAAACACTAACGACACGGGGGCAAAACAGGCAGCTCCATGTTTGTCCCCGAGACTGAAGCTCAGGTTCTTCCACGTTTAATTCAGCTAATTGGCTAGGAAGTATACTCAGTAACAAATTACGAACAAATATGTTTCCTTTCATGCGCTTTGTGGATTCCGTCCAGCTTAGCAGGTCATCCTTCTTCACAGAGTGGAAGGAAAATAAATTTTTATTGTAGCCACCATTTGGGCGGCCCGTGGCCCTTTCATTGTCAAATTAAACTCAGTGTGTTTCTCGCGTCACTGTCCCAGCAATTCTTCGCCTCTCGACGCGAGCGTTGTGTTTGAGAGAGGGCGCTATGCCAGGAACATCATTGGTGAGGCCGAACGGTGTAAAAGAAATGCGGATATCAACTGTCTCAGCTCCAGTTTTGCGTGTGCGGGTCGCGAACAGAATGAAACGTTTCCGCATTGCGAACAGTGATGGAGAAAGAAAGCTAGTACGGCTAGGTGTTTTTGTTACGTTTATCCGTGGCTCATCACTTGCAGGAGAAGCTGAAGTATGACCCAGCGAGCGCCGCATAGCAGGTTTTCTTAAAGGAGCACTGACACGAAAATTTTTTGTTACACTTTTATTGCTTTTATCAATGCCTAATGGTCTGGCGAACCTGAAACAGCACTTCAAATACTTCAGTTCGCGATAGTTAATTACATTGAACGGCTTGAAAATCGTTTGTTTCAAATTCCCGCGCTTTCCTCCCGAACGGCGCATATGACAGCCTCCCGGTTTGACGTCACCGCTTTGTGCGGACGTCACCGGCGCCGGCTGGAGAGGGAGGTTGCGCCCGCTCGCCGCTCGTGGGGTCGCGCGCGTGAAGTGACGTCACGAGTTTTTGGCGAGCCCTGCGCGTCACTTCTTTTTCCTCTCCTGAAGTGATGTCACGCTGATGTCCATTTGCTGAGTGCCGCTCCGCGCGCTGCTCCGTCGGCGCGATAAATGCGATCAAATTGAACTATGTTCTTCGCGTCGCAGGGCGCTCATATTTCAGCCAGGGTATTCTGGTGAGTGAAGGAAGCGAACTGTGCAATAATATTAACGCCAAAAATTGGTGTCAGTGCTCCTTTAAGAAGCACGAGAGGTGACCGCCGCTTCTGGAACGTGGTGGATGACCGCCGCGTGCACCTGGCGGCCGCATTGGTTTCGATGGGGCGGTAGAGGATCGGGCCGCCATGTGGGGGGGGGCTAGGCAGGCCAATTGAAGCAGCAGTTCCCAGGGAGCATTCTGTAGGGTTGACGGACGTCTCTTTTGATTTGGAGCGCCGGTAATCATGTTCATTCAGCGGACATTTAATCTTTTCGCAGCTTTGGCGGGGGAAGGGAAGGGGGGGGAGGCCGCGGGGAAAGTGCGGAGGATGAAACCTAAGGCTCCCAAGATGATATGCAGGAGCATTTAGCACGAGCATATATATGATATAACACTGCGCAAAAGGAGATGCAGGAGCATTTTGAGACGTTCGTTGCAACAAGGGTCGCATTCTTTATCTAATTTCACCTCCATGGTCTTGACCAGCCAGTGAGCGGAGGGCCTCAGATGAAAATGCTACCTTGCCTAGCTTTAAAGGTGCACTGAACAAAGATTTTGCATCTACTCTCTTTTTTGCGGTAAGTCGCTAATAACCTATATATCACCTGTCAAATCCTCATTTGCTTCAGCGCACGACACTTGTTCATATGGAGACGTTTTTAATGCGGCCATTCCCAGTTTCGGTTTCAGAGGGTGCCGCAAAAGTTTGGATTTGGATAAACAAATTTGTCCACGTGACTGTCGCACTGATATCACAGAGCAGAGCTTCCGCAGCACTATCAATTCCGCGTCGGCGGCAGTTTCTGCTAATTCCCTGCGTAATGATCTCGTCAGCCGCTTGATTAAATTCCGACCGTGTACGGGATGCAGGCGCGGGGAGTGCAAAGTCCTGCCGCGGCTAGAGAACGACGCGCTACGCTTGAAGCAGTGGGTGGGGAGACGCGCGCTGGGAGAATCCGGCCAGTCTGCCTACAAGTCCACCTACCGACGTTAAGCTTAATAGTGCGGCGGATATTCGATTGCCGCTTCCGTAAGCGGTGCAGATGATGATTTTTAATACACTTTGCCATCACATCATTACCTCCTTCCTCGTATCCGCAGCTTTGCGTGTCCCATTTTGTGTAGCGGTAACGAGCTGTCACTCGAGCTACCTCCGCTGCCTGCGCCCCTTCGCGGTCGCGGCAGCCGCCGGCACAGCGACAGTGCTGAAGCGGCTAACACAAGCTCGTGACGAGTTTCGATATTGCTTATTTACTCCCCATCCAAGCAGGTGTCGATCTCGCGAGGACCTCCGCTGGCTGCTCGGTTGCGTTACACAAACTTTAAAAATCATGTTAAATAAGTTATAGGCTCCATTTGCCGCTGATATTTTGCAGATCATGTACAGGTCCGCGCAGAAATAAACGGAGCACGGGAGCGGTGGCCGAACTGCATCGCTGCGCCGTGCATGGGCGCCGACGGGAACCATGGAGCGCCGGTCAAAGAGTGTGTTCGCACTGCCCCCGCCGCCCTATCTGATATGTTTAATCACCGCTCTGCTGGCATGTCATGCTCGGCGAGACGGTCTTCAAAAGACAGCGCTGGGCTATAGAGGGGCGCTGGTTGCACTGCCGCTCGCAGGTATCAGCGGCGACCGAATCCGCTGCTCATGAGCTCGACGAAGCTGCGCGCGCCCGGAAGCGTGCCTTGCTGCACGCTCTAAAGGGCGGCATAAAATGGTAGGCCGCCGTGGTTTGCAATAGTATTTTAATTGCATAGCATATATTAATTTTAAGCCGGCGATAAAATTGTTATGTACAATATAGAAAGCATATTCACAGATATTTTCGTTGTTCGGAAAAAAAAAATCTCGCTTATGAGATTTCTTCTTTAATTTTGGGTTTGTCCCAAGCTATTGCTGCCGATCAGTCCAGGTCTGTTCTGAACAAAGGGAAATAAAAAAATTCCATGCGGTGGAAATTCTGCATTACAGAACACAGTAAAGAACAGGTACAATCGTTACAGCGGGCCTCATAGGACGCATATTATTTTGTCGCATTAAAACTGACGTAGTTATTTTTATCGAGCACCTTATATTAGTTAAGAAAGTGTTGCAGATTTAAATAAAACTCCGCAATGAATTAAAAGATGACTTCACCGCATAACCCCAGTGGCTTGCAAAAAAGTACCTTCCAGGCCCCAAAATGACCAATGACTAGGATAGTGGTCATGACCGATGGCGACCATACTCTTAATTGGTTAACTTGGTACAAAATCTTATGACGGCTATCCTCGTCAGCGTGAGTGAAAGGGTTAATGCGACAACCAAATATGCGCCCTATGAAGCACGCTGTAATAGCAGGCAACTATTGCACCTATTCATTACAGTGTTCTGTAATGCAGAATTTCCAACGCATAGACATTTTTTTATTCCCCATTGTTCAGAACAGAGGTGGACTGACCGGCAGCAAACTCTCGGGACAAACCCAAAATTAAAAAAAAAATCTCGGAAGCGAGATTTTTTTCCGAACAACGAATATGTTTGTGAATGGGCTTTCTATATTGTACATATCAATTTTGTTGCCGGCTTACAATTAATTATATCGCTATGACATGCTATGCCAACCCGCAGCGGCCTACAATTTTATGCCGCCCTTTACAGCGCGCAACAAGGCCCGTTTCCGGGCGTGTGCAGCTTCGTCCAACTCGTGAGCAGCGGATTCGGTCGCCGCTGATGCCTGCGAGCGGCAGTGCAACCAGCGCCCCTCTATAGCCCAGCGCTGCCTTTTGAAGACCGTCTCGCCGAGCATGACACGCCAGCAGATCGGCGATTTAACATATCAGATAGGGCGGCGGGGGCAGTGCGGACACACTCTTTGACCGGCACTCCATGGTTCCCGTCGGCACCCATACGCGGCGCAGCAATGCAGTTCGGCCACCGCTCCCGTGCTCCGTTTACTTCTGCGCGGACCTGTACACGCAGTCACACCAATCTATCGCCTAAGTTATCTCCCTTCAAATATTTGTTTGTGTCAGTAAACCCTTGAATAAAAATTCAAACATCGTGGAAAGTTGACCACAGGGGGAAAGTGCCGCGTCACTACAAACAGTACTGTTTTTTTTCAGGTCGGCTGTACAACACGCACCTGTATTTGTTGCTGTAGCAACTGGCATGTTAAAAAAAACAATGTAAACTAATAAAGATAGAGTAGGCCAAACATTTTGTTTATCTCCCAGTTAACGGTAAAAAGGCGGTGCTCATAAAACTTTTTTTTTATTTCTGGAGATTTCTAACGCATTTACTCTGATGATTTTTTATCATTTTTCAAAAAATGTTAGCGGGTGTGAAAAGTCAGGAAGCAGTTGTTTCCGCTCTTCAGGCAAAGGAAAACACCGCATTTAGCGCACTTGAATCCAGAGACGCCCTTGTGGGACATGGCGCAGCGACCTCCTGTCTGGTTTCGTTCGTGCGGCGGAGAACCAAGGGCACGTTCTAGAGCTGCAACTGACCAGTGGCTGACGTTGTAACGGGCTTCATAAGAATGCACTGCATGTTTTATCTTTGGCACAGAAAACTGCAGGGCTTTCATTGGGGGTCTTCCAACTTGGCGCCGTATGAGAACTTGGTTGGCTGATTTTAGCGATTTGCCATCACAGACACAAAAATCTTTCAGTGGTATGATATTTTCTGGAGCGGAGGAGCTACTAGCCGACAATGATCAGCTACAGTTCTCTAGACTGGTTCTCGTCGAGCGATCAGGGCTACTGGTCACGCTATCATTCTGGCTTCGTGGCGCTTCTGAAGTATCAGCGTTGGCAGTTTCATCACTTTTGTCATGATTACTAGAGTCAAGTTCACAGTCACTTGGATGCATCGAAACAGGAGCAACACCACTCTGCCTTCCCCGCTTTCCATAGAAGATGTCTTTCTCTGTTCCTGCAAAGAAAAAGATCGCTGAGTTACACGATAATCCACTCGCGTGGTTCCACTTTCAAATATATTATATTCCCAGCACAAAGCTTTAATAGTGAAGAACTGCTGAGTATTTATGGCTGTGACAGCACACGCACTAGCTTATCCGGATTAATTTGCGATAAAAGTACAGTCAAACTCCGCTACAACGAAATTCACGGGGATCGCGAAAAAAATTCGTTGTAGCGAGAATTTCGTTGTCGCGGAAAAATCAGTAAATAAAGAAAGCAGGGCAGGCGTTTAACTGGCGTCGTGAAATCTCCCACCTATCTTTTCGCCCCAATGTTGCCAACTTGCTTGGAGCTCGCTCCGCCAAAAAAAGCACCCTTTTTATAGCACGGAGTTTATATCGTCATTTGCGGTCACAACGCGTCTCGCGGCGCTTAGACCAGCGTTGTAATATGCGCGTCGTACTCGTGGAGATCCGCGCAAAAGCAGGCGTTGTGAAATCACAGCGCGGAGTTTATATTTTAATTTGCGGTCACGGATATGCACAGGATATGCACGACACTCTGGGAGCATTTTATTTCCAAAACTTGAAAAAATCGCTGATTTTTGACTGTTTGCGCTTTCGCACGAGCAACGGGAGAATGCGCTGCTCACAGTCTGCGAGGAGCTGCATGGCGACATCATCGTCATCGGCGCCAAGGAAACTACGTAAAACGTCCAAGGAGTCCATGACCTGCGACGCGGTCACTGACGTCGGGACCGTCGGAACACCATGCCCGACTTCTTCGTCGTCGGATGAATCGGCGGCGGCGGCGGAGGCGGCGCGAGCACTCTTGAGGATCTCGGCATCACTCAGCTCCTCGTAGACGATCACGTCCGCGTCGGCATTTACATAGTCGCTCAATTCTACGTTCTCAGGAACAATGCCGGCTTCCTCGTGCTCTCGCCGGCGGGCCCCGCCGGCGGGTGCCGGGCGAGCGCGAGAAAGGGCGAGAAGTGGTTTCCTCCTCCTCCGCCGCCGCCGCCGCCGCTTTTGAGCGCCGTCGGCGCCGGTAATCCGGACATCGAGAAGCGGCAGCTTCTCGATGTCCGGATGTTCGGAGAAAATGTTGCTACTATATAATTTACATTGTTAGAACTTATCAAAATTAGTTAGAGTGGTTCAGTCCGTTGCAGATCGAGTGACTTGTGTCCCGGGAAAATTTCGTTGAACCGGGAGAACAATAAAAAAAGTGGTTCGTTGTGGAGGGAGTTTTAATACATTGGGGCCCATGGGATGCGGGCGGGGAATCGAAAAACCTTCGTTGAAGCGGGAATTTCGTTGTAGCGGAGTTCGTTGTAGCGGAGTTTGACTGTATTACAGCCGCCAATTATTACTATGCCAGAAGCGCGCGAACCGAGGCATGCAGCCGCCAAACCCTTCATACGGCCCGCACGGCGTTCCTCAACACCTGGCTGGCAGCTCAACAATTTTGTGGACCGCGGTAACGGGCTGCTTTCTTAGCGTGTCGGCTAAACAACGCCACGTTTCCTCATACCTCCTTCTGTCGTGGTGGAGAACGTCACCAAACCGCACACCACTGGATTTTTTATCCAGAAGGCATCAACTGGCGCCCTCTGTCATCTTATTTACCAGCTGGAATGAAGAACATGTGTCCTGTTGCCGTTAACTTAGCGAAATAAGCTTACGTTAGGCGCGCATTTTGAACAAGAGTGGTTTTCAACAAGTTGGGTCTGCAATATTGTTGATCTGCGGGTTTTAAAGAGCTCTGTTCAGTCATTCATTCCTAATTTATTGCGTGTCCAATACACCATATAGGCTCTTACATTGGTACACAAGTCAGATAGCACAATGTGATAAAGTGAAAATTAAAAACATCACCAATATAATTAGCTACAAGCACATGCCGATTTGTCAGTGAAATATCAGATTTATCACAGATTTATCAGTGAAATAACCGTGCATGAAGGCATACACGCAAGTCATGGCATTAGAAACAGATTTGTTAAGGTACGAGTAAAAACACTTTGAGGCATGAAGAAATCAATATGTGTTGACATAATATTGCACAGAATGTGCAGGCGTTCAGCAGGTGATTTGCTATGTGGCATACTGGGGGCAACTAATCTACAATGGCGCGTGAATCGCTGAGGGACGTGAACATTGACGCTGTGCAGTAAATCGGGAGCGTCAAAATGACCATTTAGTATCTTATAGAAAAACATGGCGTCACGATAACATCGGCGACCTTCTAGGTCGGTGATGCCTATTATATTTAAAAAAGAATAGCATTCATAATAAACCTTACGTTCGAAATATATGTCGTAGATTATTCGAACCAGGCGCTTCTGGACTGATTCTATTAGGTGGGAATACGTTTTTGGGAGCTGGTTCCAAACAACGGAACCAAATTCCAAACGCGATCTCACCAAAGAACAAAACAAGTGGATGATGGTACCCGGGCATTTGAAATTGCGTGTGAGGCGCGAAATCACACCCAGTAGTTTAAAACCGGTGTTACGAAGGGACGCAACATGCGGTTTGAAATTAATATGGCTATCAATAAGTACACCTAAATCTTTGATGACGTTTACGCGAAAAATATCTTCGTTGCTCACCATGTAAGAAAACAACACTTGCGCCTTCTACCTCGATAGAGTAATGATTTTGGTTTTAGACGTGTTTAGAGATAAACAATTTTTCATACACGACTGCAAAATGGCACAAATATCCTTCTGCAGGTTTACACAGTCCTCTGTTGACTGAATGTTTGAAAACAGCTTCATATCATCCGCGAACAGAAGTACTTTTCCATAATTTACACAATCGACAACATCATTTATAAAAACAAGAAACAAGAGTGGGCCCAATACCGACCCTTGTGGCACCCCGGAGGTCGGAACAAAGGGTATGGACAAAATATCATGAACACGGACATAATTTTGGCGCGTTGATAAATAACTGAGCATCCATTTACAGCGCGCCGGACAGAAGCCATAGCCTTTTAGCTTTTGTATGAGTAATTCATGATGGACTCTGTCGAATGCCTTTGATAGATCAAAGTAAATGCAGTCCACCTGACCTCTGTTTGAGACCACAGGGGACACATGGGTCAGGAAGGAACAGAGGTTAGTTTCAACAGATCGCCCTCTCACAAAGGAACAGAGGTTAGTTTCAACAGATCGCCCTCTCACAAAGCCGTGCTGTTGAGTTGTTAACAGCTTGAACAGATGAGCAGAGAAGCGCCTGCACACAATTCTTTCAAAAACCTTCGAAAAGCCACACAGCAAGGAAATCGGGCGTTAGTTGGACGGGTTACAAGTACCACCTGTTTTAAAAAATGGGGCGACTATGCCTTTTTTCCAAAGTTCTGGAAAGACACCAGTGTTGAGCGAAAGATTAAAAACATAGGCCAGTGCAGGGGCGATAAGCGAGCAACATCCTTTGATGATGAACAGCGGGATTTCAGCAGCTCCCGCAGACCGTTTAGGTCTGAGCTTGTTTATCGCCGCTATGACGTCAGAGACGGTAATAGTGAAAAGGGAGCAGGTATCAGTACTGGCCTGTAATATCCCTGTAATACCAGTTCTGTCGTGGCTTCGTGGGAAGCATGCCGGGAGGCGGCAGCAAAGTCAGTGTTTGGGAAGAAGGGGCTAGAGAGCAGCGTAACTGTCAATGCCTGGCTGACTTCATTGTTTGCAAATGATTTCCACTACCTTTTTTAGTCGCAGAGAGTTGTATATACAATTATAAGTAAAGTTATTATCACTGTACGTGTTTTGCTGATTGAGTGTTTTTAGTTTGTATTGTAATTTACGTGTTGCGAACCGTTTGTGTAGTTATGCCTTTGCTGTGCAATTAATTCTCTGCGTGTGCAGAAAATATTTTCAATTGATATGTTGGGAAAAACCTGAGAAATTACGCCCAGTTCGATTCCTTGACATTCCTAAAATAAAACAAAATACGGGCTCTGATCCTAATAACAACTCCCCTACAGCGCTTCTACAAAAACCCTAAAACAGCAAAAATACAACGACTGCAGCTGAACAGTACTCCGAATCCGCCTCCCAAAATCTCCAAATGGGACAAAATAATATACTCTCAATACTCGCCTTGAAAACTCACATTTTACTGGCAATACGACATTCCCATTGGAAGAAGTGGTAACGCGACACCATTATTATGCTCATTTATATATTTCCCCGTGGCTACTAGCCATCCGCAATCCGCCGTGGTCATTGGCGTCTGCGGAAATCCGTGGTCGCTGCCAACCGGACGCTACGACTCAGGCAGGCAGATGCGAAAGTTCGTCTCCATCTTGAATACGCGCAGCCCCAACTGATATATGGAAAGAAGGACGACGCTAGTACCACCCAGACAAAAGCCATGCAACGCATTTTCAGCAGGTGCCGCTGTTGGGCAGTGAAATTCGTTCAAACCCCAGTCTGCGGTAGCATACTCGTCTCGACAGACACAGCCGCCAGCCGTGCTCCCAACTGACGCCAGCCCACCAAAGCGTCTTTTCACCGTGAGTCAAAAATATATCAAATTCCGGCAATTCACGCGCCGATGCCACGACTCGGCTACGAGGACCGCCGTAGTTCAAGACCCCGTAATAATTTTGACCACTTGGGCGTCGTTAACGTGCGCCGAAATCTCGATGCCCGGGAGTTTGAGTTTTCGGCTTCCATCAGCAAAATGGCCGCCGAGGCCGGAAATCGAACCCGCGTCCCTGGGATCAGACGCGCAATGACTTACACATTAAGCCACCCCGGCGTGTTTTCCTCCGCAGCGGAGGCCGGCCCCAACTTTAGGCCACCTAATTAAAACAAGGAGCAAAGTATTATCGGCAGCCTCTAAGAAATGAAGGAAGGCATTGGTTATGAGTAGAGACAAATTAAAATAAATCCGAGCATATAGAGTCAAATGACATAAATTTCTGAACTGATTTTCAATATTCCCATGGTTCTGTCTCGGCTACATCTCTGCTGAGCAAACAACGCAGGATGCAGGAAGTTAAAAATCCCCCTAAAATAGGCACCATGCCATCCCAGAGAACTGCCATGCAAAGATGTTAGACGCGGCTCTTGAGTGAAGCGGCAAAGCCAAACTAACAATCGCAAAAAAGAGAAAAATCATTAACCGATTGCCACATTATAAAATGCACAACCAGGAGAAGCGCGAAAAAAGAAGAATAAGCGGTAATACTCTTTAAAGGGACCCTGCAACACTTACCATCGACTACTAGGAATGTATTTTGGGGTAAAGTCCAAGCAATCTCCTCCCGCAAGAGATATGAAAATCCGTTCACTATCACCGAAACTACGCGCGATGAAAAATCGCGCATAAACGTTCCCTCTCAACTCAACCTCGGACAACGCGACGAAAGCTGCGCGCTCTCTCCCGGAGGCGTATTCCCAAACCATATCCCGTAGGGGTCCAGGCCAACCACACCCCCTTCAAACGGCGACTTCACAGTGTGACGTCACTTTCTCTTCGTGCGCGACTTCGTGCAACGTGTTTTTTTTTTCTCGTTTTGGGCGGCGGCCGATGGTTTCGCTCCGTGCGCGAGGCTGCGGCTGAGGTGCTGGGGAGCTGACGCACATTTAGTAGAAGTTAAAGGCCCAACCACATGCAGCGTACTTTCGGCGTTTTCTCCCGTGGCGACGCGAGCTGACGCGCGAGCAACGCCGATGTCTACGCTCGCCAGATATCCGTTAACGCAGCGCGAGAAAGCAGCGGAAAGCTGGCAGCGGCGGTCGGGTTTCACGTCCTTCCCGTGCTTTGGGGTCATTCCTTTCAGCAGAAGAAAATCAATTTCTTTTTAACTTGCGGTATCGGCTGCCTTCTTCAGCGACAATGGTAGGCTGCTATTCATTATCTGATAATGTCTGCCATATGCACCCCACCCCATTCTGATCCTCCTAATTATCTCTGCCTCATGGTTGGGATGTGGGGTCAGAACTTGGCCTAAGTAGATATATTCGCTTACCACTTCCACTGCCTCGCCGCCTATCTCAAACTGCTGTGCTGTCCCGAGGTTATTGATCATTACTTTAGTTTTCTGCATATTAATTTTCAGGCCCACGGTTCTACTCTGTTCGTCCAGTGCGGAAAGCATGCTTTGCAATTCGTCCCCCGAGTTACTTAGCAAGGCAACGGCATCAGCAAATCTGAGGTTACTGAGGTATTCTCCATTAACCCTTACTCCCACCTGTTCCCAATGCAACGTTCTGAATACTTCTTGTAAGCATGCTGTGAATAACATTGGAGAGATTGTGTCTCCTTGTCTGACACCCTTCCTTATAGGTATTTTACTGCTCTCCCTATGGAGGATGATGGTAGCTGTAGACCCATTGTAGATATCCTCTAGTATTCTTACATAATCCTCGTCTACCCCCTGGTTCCGTAATGCCTGAATGACTGCTAGGGTTTCGACCGAGTCAAATGCTTTCTCATAATCTATGAAGGCTATATATAGGGGTTCAGTATACTCAGCGCACTTCTCTATTACCTTATTGATCGTGTGAATATGGTCCATTGTTGAATAACCTTTACGGAACCCTGCTTGTTCTTTAGGTTGACTGAAATCTAAGGTTGCAGAAATTCGGTTAGCGATTACCTTGGTAAATACCTTGTAGACGACTGACAGTAAGCTGATCGGCCTGTAATTTTTCAAGTCCTTCATGTCCCCTTTCTTATGGATTAGGATGATGTTCGCGTTCTTCCAAGATTCCGGTACCATTGCGGTCAGTAGGCATTGCGTATACAGGTTTGCCAGTTTTTCAAGGACAATTTCTCCGCCATCCTTCAAGAGGTCTGCTGTTATCTGATCCTCACCAGGTGCTTTGCCCCCTTTCATTTCTATCAAAGCCTTCCTTACTTCTTCGGTCGTTACTGGTGGGATGTCTATCTCCATTGTCACTGAAGAAGAAAGTGTATGACAGCTGCATCTTACCGGTACTCATCTACGGGGCAGAAACTTGGAGGCTCACTAAGAGGGTTCAACTTAAATTGAGAACGACTCAGCGGGCAATGGAGCGGAAAATGATAGGTGTAACATTACGGGACAAGAAGAGAGCGGAGTGGGTCAGGGAGCAAACTTGTGTTAAAGACATATTAGTAGAAATTAAGAAGAAGAAATGGACGTGGGCAGGGCATGTAATGCGAAGGCAAGATAACTGCTGGTCATTAAGGGTAACAGAGTGGATCCCTAGAGAAGGCAAGCGTTGCAGGGGGCGGCAGCAAGTTAGATGGGCACATGAGATCAAGAAGTTTGCTGGGATAAATTGGTCACAGTTGGCACAGGACCGAGGTAATTGGAGAATAATGGGAAAGGCCTTTGCCCTGCAGTGGGCGTAGATAGGCTGCTGCTGATGATGATGATGATCGGCTGCCTTGAGACAAATTGCAAGCTATTTCTGTTTGAAAGCGCTCATTCATTTGTGCTTGCTTGGTTTTCATTGGGGAGATCGGATATTTGCGGTAGCTTTTTTTAGTTAAATAAGGGAGCTCTGGCTACGTCGCTTGTAGTATTAGCATGATGGCGCTTGGCTGCAAGATTGGTGCGTGACGACCAAGCCTTATCAACGCCAGAATGCTAGCGGCTGATGCCATTCCATTTGTTGCTACCGTGGCTTGCGTAGGGAAGACCGAGCTTTTGCGATAGCTTGTCTTGACTCAAATAAGGAGGCTGTGGTTGCATCGCTTGTAGTAATAGCATAACTGCCCTCGGATCCAAGATGGGTGCGTAAGAAACAAGCGTTACCACGGCTCAGATCTCTCAAACATGACCAAAGCAAATAACTCAACAATATTCGTTGGCAACCTCTTTTAGAGTGCCAAATTCTTGGGGCCCGCGTGTTCTCCTGGCGTGGTCGCGGGGTTGCGCGCTTGTGTGCTGGCGTTTTGTTTTGAACGTCCATGGTTCGAATCTTGGCGAAACCCCGTTTTTTTGTAATGAGGGTTTCACCGGCTTTTCTTTTCTTTTTCAAGCTAAACAAAGGGGGCAGAGTGCCTTGCCGTTTAAACTACAAGTGACGTTCGACGGTACCCTCAGTATCAAGGCAGCCATGAAATTTGCTTTGCTCACACTTTCAATACCCGTAAAGTTGCAGTCGGTACATGACATCAAGGTTAAATCAAGTAGCAAGTAAAGTTGTGCTAAGTGCGTCTTCTTTCATCATCCTATGTTATTTTGTTCAGATTTGACGGTAATGACACAATTATAAAAACGGATCAACACGCTCGCTGATGCAGATGAGCGACCGACGTACGCGTGAGCTTTCGGCCGATTGGTAGCAAACGTTCTGCGCTTCGGTACGGAATCCAAAAGACCACCCAAGATTAAAAAAACATTTTCGTCTTCACTGTAATGATCAACAGCGTTCGCTTTCAGGAACATAAACAACGACCACATGTACGGGAAAAAGCGTCCGCCTGCGCGCGCACTTAGAGCAACGCGCCCAGCGCTAGCTTAACTAGGAACAGGATGGAAGACGAGCGTCTGCCGGCTCCCAAGAGAGTGTGGAGAGTGAGAAGCGAGAACAGGTATGCAAAGGTATACTTCGTGCTTGAAGCTTCCCAGCGCGTACGTCATGCTCGCGCATGGAGCGAATCCATAGACCGCCGCGAAGCAGCGTGACCACAAAAGACCAAAACAAATTTTTGTCTTTACTTTAATGAGATTGCTTTCCGGAACGTATAGGTACGAAAAGGTTAAAATCCTAACCACATGGACGCGAAATCACGCGTCGCGCGAGCGTCGTTCGGTGGCAACGCGCAGACACGGGCCCTTTGAATCGCGATTGAAGTGAATCGCGGTCGAGTTTTCGAACGCGCTCGACGCACTCCCGCTGCTACACGGCACGTTTCAATCGCGATCGAGAAGTTGCACCGGTTGCATTCGTGTACGCCAGATGGCGCCAGATGGCCCGCTTTCCGCTGCTTTCTCGTGCTGCGTCGACGCCGATATCTGGCGAGCGTAGACATTCGGCGTAGCTCGCCCGTCATTTCGCGTTGCCACGCGAGAAAACGGCGCAAGTACGCTGCATGTGGTTGGGCCTTTAACTTCTACTAAATGTGCGTCAGCTCCCCAGCGGCGCAGCCCCAGCTTCGCGCACGGAGCGAAGCCATCGGCTGCCGCCCAAAACGAGAAAAAAAAATCCACGTCGCATGAAGTCGCGCTCGAAGAGACAGCGACGTCACGCTGAGACGTCGCTGTTTGAAGGGGGTGTGGTCGGCCTGGGCCCCTACGGAATATGGTTTGGGAATACGCCTCCCGGAGAGGGGGGCGGCCCGCAGCGTTCTCTTCGGCGGCCTTCGATATGCCACATGCCGGGGAGTTTCGTCCTTTTCCCCGCAATGTGGACGGGTCTATTTCTGGTCTGGTGCCACAAAAAAGCAGGCATGGTTGCCTGCTCGCAAGCAAGTGCTCAGGCTGGTAGGGTGTTTTTGGAGCAAGCAACCTTTGTTGTCGAGTGGACTCGTTGAAAGTGGAATATTTAGTTCGTCACTCAAACTCCGCGCGCACTCAAAACAAAAGAAACACCAAAAGCATGCGGACAGGTTCAGACACAGAAGAGGTTTATGCACAGCGCCGACCATGGCTGATCGTCACAGAAAATGCCAAAATTTAGCCGCGAAGTTGACCAGCGACAGCCAATAGGACAGCCAAGACAGCCATGGCCCGATTGACGTCGCAGAGACCATGCCAGAGGTACATAATGAGGAGAATTGAAGAGAGAGCAGTTGGTTTTTCTGGGTCTTTCAAAGCGATTTGCGCGCTTACCGCTTCACTTGCACGTGTAATATTTGGCTCGCGTGTTACTGGAAGTTTAATCTAAACGTCGCGCAGGTTTACTTGCACTGCACGAAGAGTGTTGCAGGGTCCCTTTAAGCCAGTGATCATGAGCCGGACATCGCACAGAAAACAGTGCCACAAATTCCCCCGCACCGAAGAAAATCAGAGCAACTCCACCATCGGGACAGTACATAGTGCACTTCACAACCTTGCAAATTTGCCCGTGAGATGAACTCACAATCGGAGGACCACCCGGGTAATAGAACAGAAGAAGGGAAAGGGCGTTAACTCAATGAAGGGATGAAGTGACATTCGGAGACACATAATGAACTCGGGCAGCGCAGGACAAGAGCGGTGAAGGTCAATGGGAGAGGCTTTCGTGCTGCAGGAGACCTAAATACGATGTTGATGATGATGACTATGAATAGGACTAAAAATTGTGTGTTCAAAACGCTTTTGAAGAAATCAGAGAAAACACTATCCTGGAACAAAGCGAGCGGCTGAAAAAACAAAATCGAAAGAGGCTATTCCATGGAAGGCAGGCCGCCGTTCAAAAAAAAATTCTGCTGCACGCCACACAAGACTTGACTCCGATCCAGCGACTCCTCATAAAAGCTCTCCTCCAAGAAAAACATGAATCTAAACCTACATAAGAACAGGCGTTATTGCAGGATCAAGTTAATTTAGGGAAGTTCCAAAATCATGAGATCTGAGTATGCACCGACTCCGGCAAGTGGGGAATTGTCGTAGTTGAGTATACTTAGGCAATCATTGTGACTACATGGCTCTTCTACGTACGCGAACAAAGGAACAGAAGTTGTAGATATCCTCTTTGCAATCCGGCTAATGGAAGTATTGAATACAAACGTAACCATCATTACGACTCTCAAAGGTCATTATAATAGACTGTTTTCTTCCGGAATAATACCTAAATGCTTCCGTAAGACACACCGTTCTATTATTCAGAAAGTTACTAGCATCAACTGGACACCCGTACACAAGGGTCTGGAGAAGAACGAGGTACCGACAAAAAGGCCCGCAAATTCACATATAGGGCTCCTTGCGTTCAATACTACTGAACATGCCTCCGAGAAACACGCTAAGAACGCCTACTCATCCTACGCCTAGGAACCCGATTTTTCCCCTTGCTACAAGGGACCTCAATGCAGAAGAATCGCAAGCTCTGTGGCAGATAAACCAACCCGATTATCTTCAAATCTATGTTGGCGAAGACTGTTGGTGGGAACATAACACATCAACTTAACACATAAACATAACACATAACATTACACATCAGCTAAAATCGGGCAAACGTCCACCCTCTTCCACGCAACCTAGCCACCAAGGGTATCCTCAGGGGAAAAAAACTAAAACGCAACATAATATACTTCTGTCGAGACGTGGGAGGTAGCTTTGACCAGCTCGCGACCTCAAGATCAGCGCGAGCTGATGAGAGGGGAAGCAAAGGAGCTGGTGCATTCGACGCCCTAGACTTCATGTTCCACCCTTGAGCTCCCTACCATCTCTTTAGCCCCTTTTCCTAAACCTCAACTATTTCTTCCGTAATAAAGATCTCTCTCTCTCTCTCTCTCTCTCTCTCTCTCTCTCTCTCTCTCTCTCTCTCTCTCTCTCTCACTTTTCGCAAAAAGCAAAACCGGTCAGTCCAGCCGAGACATCACAGCATAAACACGTTGAAAGACGGAGACTGAAACCTTCGCGCTCAAACGCCCTGCAGACGCAACCTTTCACTATCACCTGTCGCGGTGGCTTAGTGTCTAAGGCGTTGTGCTGTTGAGCCCAAGGACGCGGCTTCGATTACCGGCCGCGACGGACGCTTTTCTGGATGAGGCGAAAAGCAAAAGCGCCCGTGTGTTGGAGATTTTGGAGCACGTTAAAGAGCCCCAGGGGATCAAAATTAATCAGGAGCCCTCCACTACGGCGCGCTTCATCGCCTGAGTAGCGTCGGCGCGTTAAGCCCCTTAGTTGATCAACCTTTCACTTTGATATCTTAAGCCACAGAACCGCAGATGGCCTTTGTCTCTCCTGGCCTACGACGATTAAAAACCTTCGCTGCTAGTCTTTTCTCTTTGGTGACATCCAGTGCTCGTGAAGCATAGATCGTAAATAGAGCAACTGGTTTCAAAAATGCTCCCTGGGAGTCGACATTAAGGTTATCACGCCCTTTCATCTTATGACCCAAACGTAGATGTAACCAGCAACTTTTTTTGTTAACCAGTTATCGTTGGCGTTCTTTGCCCTAGCCGGCCTTGCGCCCAAAAAATCCAGCAAGCATCGTCATCATAATTCGCCGCTCGCAGCCGGTAGGGGTGTCCGAAACCACCGATGTTGGGTTCGAGGAGACTACGCGCGCTCGGGAACATGCCTTGTGGCGCTGCGTGAAGTGCAACCATGGAAGTCCTGTTCACGGGCAGCATAGTATTTCTTGCCTATCCGGTTTCTCGCGGTATGCCTGTGCCGTGCAAGAAAATTCCAGGCAACACCAGAAAGCTGCTCCTGGGTTCCCGTCGGCGCCTCAAGGCGCGCAGCGATGCAGTTGAGCCACCGCCCCCATAGTCCGTTTACTTCTGCGCGGCTCTGTACATCAGCGACTCACTTTTGTTTGAAGTAGCTTTGATGAATTACAAAATGGCACCTATTGAATGTTTCCGGTGTAAAAAAAATATGCCTAATTTGGGATGGAATAACTGATTATCTCACTTGAAGGAATGCGACTTTCAGAATTGGAACTTGTTTGACGAGCCGGCAAGGCCCATGAACTGTGACCTACCGGCAAATATCGCTCTATGGGGAGATCGCACCGGCAAGAACCGGCATAATAGCCGGCGTTCCAGGCAAGGGGTGGTGAAAAGGCGCCTTGTAGACCGCAAGCGACATGCATGCGAGGCGAGATGCAGTGATGCTTGGCGTCCTTTTAACGACCGCGGGCGAAAGCTCGCTTCAAGTCACGCCGCGCGTGAGCTCACAGATCCACGCGATAGGATTTCCGGGCATGCGGAAGAACGGGGGAAATTAGACGGAGCGAACGTCCCAGCATTTTACGATCACTGCAGTCAGAAATTTTTAAAGCATTCCCATATTAATGGAGTGCGCACGCCTGGCGCACACCGTTACGTTCGCAAACAACGCGCGCGCAGTATGAGCGTGTAATAACTCTTTGATTGCGTACCCATTCCACGTACCGGCAGATGTTAAAGTGCTCGTTATTGATGTCTATCGGCAAGCTCCTTCCTGCGCGGAAGAACTTAGCAGGCCTGTTGCGGATGATTCCGTCTCTGCATCCCTTCTTGTCTTCCGCTCAAAGTTTGGTTATCCTCCCTTGCCACTTCACATTAGTACAGTTCTGCTGGCCAAGAAAGCTGAAGTGGTTGGTTGTGAGTACTATAAAATGCATCTGAAGTGCAAAACCAGAACACAAACGAATAATGGCTAATATGGCCATTTAGTCGCTGTTAACAAGAAACATATCTGTTATATTTACATAGCCCTCATTCGAAATATGATGTTCTTAGATTGGTACAAGAAGTGCAATAACGCTGCCATCTAAATTACCAAAATGTGTGTTATTATGCAAGCTGACCCCTACAGCGGGGTGCGAAAGTGTTGTCAGCACAAAATTAAAGCGGACAAGACACATGTATAGTTAACGCGCACAAGCAGTCACTGCTAACTAAGTCTCTCACAAACACACCCGCATACAAAGCGCTGTTGCGACGTTACACAGGCAAACCATCCTGATATGTGCACAGAAGATGAGATACACAAATTTGATGCGGATGCGAGAAGTTTTAACATTATTTTATTCACAGCATACGGAGCGGTGCCGAAGCGTTCTAGAAGGAGGCTGCCTGAAGAAACGCAAATGGCGAGGATGTCACTCTCACAGTCAACTGTTTTGTCAAGACTTAAATAACTAAGGAGGAGCATACACCAAAGCAATACTTCGACGAACTTCTGAATCACAGTGCACCAAGCAGGCGCGCGAATGTCTCGTTACAGTCAGATACCATGTCGGCGGCTAATTCGTTCCACTGCGATATAGGCAACAGGAAAGAAGAAAACGTCTTATAATTCTGATAGTGGGAAGCGCAAGTTAACGACGGGGACAAGAGAAGAAACAGGAAACAAAGTCGGCACGAAGAGCTACTATCAACAGAATTTGTATGTCTAAAGAACACCGCTTATATACTCTAGCATTGGTCACTGTAAGACAACAACGGTACCAGAGAGCCTTAAAATATACCCTTAAAATTTCTCGGGTGGTATGATAGTTGTGTCTGCCTATAACCGTGCATAGTTGAAAGTGCAGCCTGCAGTCCAACGTGAGGATATGTAAACCCAAACGGCCACTAGCAGCATTTTAAAAGTTCTTCTGGTGTTCCCATAACCTTTCGTTTAGGCAGCGGCCCGTTTGGCCGACGTAACGCTTGTTGCATGGGTGGAGGGGCTGGGAATACACAACTCCTTTTACACAGAGCACAAACTTTGCTCTGTGGTACTTATCGCATTTGTGCCCCTGTGAAGGCTCAGTGTTAACTTTTCTTGGAACTCGAGGCAAGTTGTCGGAGCAGAAAATAAACTGTGGTGACTCAATCTTTCTTCAATCTGTGAGAACGCCCATACATGTAATGATTGACGGTTACCTTATCTTAACTCTGGATTCTCTTCCTTGTGATTCAAGGAAGCCGCGTTTTCCTGGTTTCTTGAACAGCATCACTGACATGATGAAAGATGCGTCGGGCACCCTGCTTCCACGAGGCGTTGTGTTTGGCGCCGAAAGCTTGCCTGGACTGAATGGT
Source organism: Haemaphysalis longicornis (assembly GCF_048455015.1). NCBI lineage: Eukaryota > Metazoa > Arthropoda > Arachnida > Ixodida > Ixodidae > Haemaphysalis > Haemaphysalis longicornis. Next base: position 40,722,663 of record NW_027526203.1, on the reverse strand, counting down.
GGCAAGATTTCCGGTGGGCCAGCATGCCTTAATGACGGCTCTTCTCACTAGGTTAAAGTAAGCCGAATGAAATTTTAACAAAGGATTTCTGCCACTCGGCTGATACGTCCAACGCGTATGCTCTGGGGAAACGAAAGCTTCAGTTCCAAGAACTTTAACTGGCCTTGAACAGGTGCTTCCCTTGAAGCTTTCAGGGGCGCCATGCACTCTGTAAACAGGTCATGCACCTCCGTTTTTACCCTTTCCAAGTCCCTCTCTCGTGCCTACACCAGTACAAGATAGTCATCCCGTATCAGAACAATTCTGGGGACACTCCTGTCGTGCACATGCTGTGTCAATTTGCGCTGGCACTAAGTGGCCGAGCATCGGCGCAACGCACGATCCGACGCATACACAGATTTTCTGGTGGTACACTTTCTCTTTTCAAAAATAGCGTAAGTGCAGTTGAAATACAAGTTCAGCAGGTCGAGGAACCCCCCCACAGTTGAAGCTGAATCATTTTCAAACCGCACCACACAATTTCGTTCACCGCTTCCTAAACACATTCAGCGACCTCATCATGCCGCAATGAGTATTACGGGTCTTGCAAATCGAACGAGCAGGCAAAGAATCCTCGGGAATGGCTGGGTTTCAAAAATTCATTAACGTCACCCCAGTCCTTTGAAATAAATGGGTCCGTTACAGGCAGCATTTGTAGCCTTGTTTTCAGGACCATAGCTTCCTTCTTTTGCCATGTACAAATTTCGGAGACTATGACGCGAATTGCGCAAGAAGTCTTGTGAAAGTTTGCCTCTAAAAATATGGTTAAAAATATCACCGTCAAGACCTTTCCTGAGGTGCTCCAGCTTCAATTCAGTGCACATCTTCGCTTGCTTCTTACCTTGTTAAAGGAAAATATTCTCGTAGCTGCCAAAAAGTAGAGGCCGAGGCAAGCTCAGTTTTCCAATTGAACACTGCGTTAGGCAGTACCATGAAACCCCCCTCCTTGTCAAAGGTTATAAGCGTGAGGCTGTGTTCTCTAAAGTAAGTGACAATATTTCTTGCCACCGCTATTCCTCATACGGCTTTACAGCGAAGCAAAACATCAACACCGTCTACACGCACCTGTCATGTTCCGTGTCAAGGGCAAGTTTGGCGATGCGTCTGACAAAGCCGTCGCCAATCTTGTCACCAAAGCCGTCACTGGACGGAGCTTGCGGCGGTGAAAGTGCCACGACAACATTGAAAAATGTTTTAAATACTGGTGTAATTACATCCCATACGTTCAATTTATTTTTTACTGGGATACATGTTAGTTCGTTGCTGGTCGTAATCTAGGCCCTCCTGAAGTTCATCTTTTGCCGCTTTTGTAGTTAAGTTACACAATGTTGCCACCGGCATCAGTTCCGGAAGTAGAATCGGTTTGATGCAATTGCGTAAGTTGGTTGATTGATTGCAAGGTTTAACGCGCCGACGCAACGCAGGCGATGAGGCGCGCCGTAGTGGAGGGCTCCGGATTAATTTTGACCACCTGGGGATCTTTAACGTGCGCCGAAATCTCGTACACACGGGCGTTTTTGCTTTTCGCCTCCATCAGAAAAGCGGCCGCCGCGGCCGGGAATCGAACCCGCGACCTCGTGCTCAGCAGCGCAACGCCTTAGCCACTGAGCCACCGCGGCGGGTAATTGCGTAAGTTGTGGGCACAGCTGGCTAGATTGTCTGCCGAGTACGTTGCTACCCACAAGGTGTAGAACCAACTGTAAGGCGCAAGGACGGCGCCAGCTAAAATCACGTATCCTTTCGTTCATCCTTTCCACTTTCAACGTGCCACTATGCCATATTCCAGATCCTGGCGAGCTCTCGTACCTGCTTGCCTTAGGATTTCCAGTTGCTTGAGATGTCGTACTTTTTTGGACGCTTGGTGAACCCGGCTTGCAGCGGACGGCTATCACGCACGGAAAAAATCAGAAAATGAGGCTACTAAGGCTGTCACGTTAAAAACTAGGTGGTTACAGGGACACTGAAGTGAATATCGCGTTAAAAACGAGGTGGTTAAAGGTACACTGAAGTGAATTTGCCCAATTTCTGTTTTTTATGCATTGCATAGACTGGCTGAAATAAACATATTTTTCATCGTTGTTCCGGTCGATAAAGCCGTATTCAATTGAAAAGCATAAATAAGGAAGAAAGATTAATCCTTTGGGCGAAGAAGTTAGCGATTCCGAATGCGCTCCTTTATTTACCGGGGCTTCGCTTCCGTAATAACTAACGAATGTAACAGACCCCTTCCGATTTTCCCATCTATTATCGTCTCTGTAATGCCCAGTGCTGATTTGATCACTGCCAGAATAACATCCTTAATTGACAAACTAAAACTGTCTTCTTGAGCGGGATCAGACGATATCCCTTGAAAATTTCGGAAAAATACCAAACAGATATCTCCCTTTTATTTGTCCCTAATGCACTGCCCGTCATTATAAACAGGTGAACTGCTTATCAATTCAAAAACAAGAAAGTGTTTTCCAGACTTCAATTCAGGGAATGAATCATGTCAGCTCAGTTATTCCACATTTCCTTAACAACCTCACCTTGCAAGATCATGGAACACATCATTTACACCTAAGTTATCCACTGTTGGGCCTCCATTAACGTCTTTCATCCAGAACCCCACGGATTTCAAAAAAAACTTCTGATGTGAAACTCAACTTGCCCTTTTTCTTCATGGCCTGCATACTAACATAGACAATGATGCATAGACTGACGCATTTTTTTTATTTTGCAAAAGCATTCGACAAGGTACCCCACGTCTGATCTTAAAACATTAATAATGAAACTTAGACATTCAAATTGTAACTTAGATCCGAAAATTTCTGACTAATTGTTCCCAGTTTGTTACTGTTAAGGGCCGTACCTGTTACCCTCTGGCAGTAACATCAGCCGTCCTACAAAGATCCGTGCTTCTTAGCCCGCTATTCTTAATATGTATGAACGATCTATTATTATTCTCAATAATATTATTATTATTATTATAGTTAAAATCTTTGTTGGTGGGTATTCAGGTTCGTTTTCGTTAGCGAAGGAACCCTTCGCTTGAAGAATTCGGCGGTGTTGGCGGTGAAGCAGAAGAGATGAGAAGACGATGACGGGGCGAAGAGATGATGACAAACAAAAACTGTATTTACGGTTATTTACAAGAGTTGGTTACAGAAAGTTGATTGCAGGGTTGGTTATACATGACCCTCTTAGCGATCGACCCTCCGAGTTACGCCCTAGGTGCCATGCCTTATCGATCGACTCTGGGTTACGCCCTAGACGGCATGGTTTACGTGCACTAAGCACGGAGGCTCGCTGGTCTCCAGCCCGAGCTAAGTCTCAGCTAAGTCTGCCGCTGGCCGTTATCCCGGGGAGTATAATCCCTCGTGTCCATTGTAAGCCGGACAGCACATCTGATTGGCCAGAGAGACATCTCGATTCCCACCAATCGTCGGGCCAAACGCCGCCTTCTCAAACTTCGCGCACTTCCCTCCTCTCCCCAGACGGGGCGGACGCGGGAAGACGCGTACACGTGCACGGGGCAGCTTTGACACGGCCAGGGTGGCCATTAGGCGCCGCGGCACTTTCAAAAGCCGCTGCCCGGGCTTACGCACTCCAAGCGTAACACGGTGGCCCCGAGGCACGCAACCCCAAAGCGGCGTTTTACTGCCCTAATTGGCCGCGCCCTTTCGGCGCATCCGAAGACGGGAGCCGGGCTCTTCTGAACTAGGCCAGCGGCCACAAAGAGAAGCAGGGGTGGCGCTTACAAAGAACGTAGTCCCGGCATAGGCACCGTGAGAGTGACACGGTGACCTCGGAAGCACTCAAGGGCGCGTCATTCAGAGGCGTCCAAAAAGGGAAGCCGCTTTCCCCCCAAGAAAAACCAATTATAGCGGCGGCCATTAAGAGAAGTGAAGGCGGCAATGCGCGCGGCCGCGCGTCCCGCGCATCTCATCTCTCAATCTCCCTTCCTCCGCTACGCCCAAAGGCGGCAGCAGTCCTACAATTATTATTATATTAACGATCTATTAATCTTAATGTGTATCAACGATGCATGAATCTAGCAATATTGGTATGTTTGCAAATGATTGCTAGTGGATGATTACCAACACATCTGCACAAGTCGCATTTCATGTTTATAATAGATGCGAACACATCTCATTCACTCGCCTTGTCCCGGCATCCATCCGGCGTTGTCGGCGTCCACCCCTCCCCCATTCTCCTCGCCGCGCCAGCTGCGCTCTCCGCCGCTCACCCCCTCTCCTCTCCGATAGCGAACACTCTCTCGCTAGGGGCATTGGATTTGATTCGATTGGATTGGCTTGGTTGGATTGGATTGACTTGGCTTGGCTTGGATTAGATTGGATTTGGATTGGATTGGATTAAAGTGGATTGTGTTGGATTGTGTTGCGTCATAGCCAAGGAAGACGCACTGGCGCCGGCGTGTCCCCTCACCGTTAAGGCCTGAATACATGGAGCGAATATGCGACGAAAAGTCGACGAACGACGCACGGCGGTGTCCGCCCGACGCGCGGCGCGGAAAAAACGTCGTCTGCCACCGATCTGCCGAGGACAGATAAGTTCGCCCGGAGTCGACGGCACCGGCAGCGGCAAACAAACAGCGTACCAAAACTAGCCAATCAGGAGGTCTCGCCGCTAGCCCCCATTTCCGCCTGCTCCGCTTGTCTGCGTCGTCTGCCGGGCGCACCATAGAGTTTCTCAATGAAACTCTATGGGGCGCACGGCCGGACTCGACTCCTCCCACCGCGCTCCCCTCAGGGAGCACTGGAGGAGAGTCGAGTCCGGCCGTGGCTGGGCGTGATGTTCACCTTTCACGTTGGTGCACACAATCGACGTGCACACAACGAAGTGGCGGCGACCGGTGCAGCTGGGAATAAGCGACTATACATAAGCCGCTTTCGGCTACTTCACGGCCACCCAAACACCCACCACCCGGATGCCTACCTAATTACCGTAACCATTCAGCGGAGGTAGTGACAAAAGCAGGTTTCCTCCATGGACAAAAGCTTCCCGCGTAGCTGGAGCAGACGGTTTTCGCCCTGTGTAGCCAGACCACATTCAGATCGCCGCTTTCTTTCAACTGCGGCGGCACATGCATATCGGCAACACAACGTGATCATAAACTATTTTAAACAATAAATTTACGCTTTTCTGGAGTGTTCCATAATTTTACAAAACGTTGTAGTGGTATCGAGAGCTTTTTGCTTGTGATGCGCTTCATTTCGCTGCATTTGCCTCACCTAGCCACACTGACAGCGACCCAGCGGCGAGGCAGCGGCGGACGCCGTGTCTTCGCCCCGTGTAGCGCAGCCCGACGAACACTCGGCGCTACGCCGCGGCGGATTTTCCGCCGGGCGAACTTCGTTGTGAAAGTTTGTTCCATGTATTCAGGCCTTTATGCGCGGTATAAAACGCGGTGCCTGCGCCGCTCCGCTCCATCGTTCCAGCGCTGTTCAGCCGTTGTCCAACGCTCCAACGTGAACCACCTATGCGTCGCACCTACACAGGGGTTCGCACGAGGGGAGGTGGGAGTTTTTCACTTTTAACCATGTGGTGGCCTGGTGCAATTTTCGGCTCGTGATGCTCAACCTGAATAAATGGAAATACCTGTGTGGTGGAAGTTTATTAAGAGAGCAGGGAAGAGACCATAAGGGGGTATTGCTGAACTCAATGGGGAGTTAACCCTCATACAACCCAGTCCAGTGAAGGGAAAGGAGTTTCAAAGCATAGGAAGACAGAAAGAGATGGAAGGAGGAGGTCAGTGGGAGCAGTCTATGTAGCGTTCGCCTCGTCCGAGGCGCGACGGCTACAGACGATGCACTAGTACTGTTACAACCAGGAAGTTGCGGAGGTGCTATAAGACCCCCCGTCGGAAGGCGTCCGGACCCGTTGGGAACAGGAAGTCTCCCAGCTTATGGCTTCGTGCACCGAGTCGCTGGAGGGCGGCCCCGAATTCCTCCCTTGCGGTACCATGCTGGGGGCAAGAGCACAATAAGGGCTCGAGTGTCTTGGGCTCTGGGCAGTCGGCACAGATGGAGGATGCCCGGCAGCCCTGCTGGTGCAGGCGTATTCGTTCCCGGGGTACATCGTCGAGTGCGCAGCGGCTTTTCTGGAAAACCGAATTTTTCTGTTATCAACATGGCTACGCCTCTTTTCGGCATAATATGCAGACGCGTGGAGTCCCCCGGGGTTTGTTATCTCCCCAGTCTTATTCAATGTCCCTTTCAGCTTTATACCTATTCACCCAGATGTACATACATATGTTTATGCGGATGACATTGCCTTTTTCTCTTCATCGCAAGACATTCGCTCCTTGTTTCATTCTCTTCAGTTATATTTGAATACCCCGGAAGCATGGCTGTTTGGATACTTTGAAAGTTTGTTTAAACAATAAAGGGGCCCTGAAACTCGTTTTGAGCACACTAAATGAACTAGCGCAAATGAACTAGCGCAATCGCAACCGCCGGATGATCTGCCAGCGTAGTGCCGGAGTGCTTGGACATTTTCCGACAAACGAAACAAGTGTAAACAAACGCTAAACCGTTTGTATTGAATGCAACACGGCCATAACACGACATGAATATTATCTTACCTGAGTACGTTCCATAAAGAAAGCGTTGAAGCCTCGTGGCACTTCTTTCGTGCAATCGCAGAGAACGCCCTGAGCCGAATGCCCCGGTTTGACGCACACATTTTATTCAACTTCAAAACAATCCAGACATGCGTTTCGAACGAACACAACGTCACAACATGCGTTGCAGGTCTGAACCGCGATTGAGAGACGATGGGTTGCCTCCTCCTGCCCGTCGTAAATTCGGCACTCACCTCGCGCGCGGTTTGCGGGGACGAACAGCAAGTCACTTAACTCTGGCGCACAAGCCGAGATGGCTTTTAGCCACGCACACTGCACATACCCCACGCGAGGTTGAGTCGTACGTTGCATGAGAGAAAGATGATCCAGAACACGGGAAGCACTATCCACCCGCAGAAGCACAATGTCGCATTTCATCGCGAAACAAAGGCGTCCATAACACACACACCATCGCCTCCTGTAATGCCAAAAGCATCTCGCACTTCCAAATGGGAGTGAGTGGTACGCCTGCAGTTCCCACATGTCGCGAGGTGGGGCCCCGAGCTGAACCGGGATCACGGAACCGTAACGGACTTCTAGAGTGGTTTGTGCCTTGTTGCCAAGGCAACCGATGTTTGAGATTGTCAAAGAAATGGCGCTTGCTCTAGCGCTAGAAAGCTCAGAGCCGCGGTGGAGCATGTTTGCCAACGTTGCCGCTCTCCACCACGCGTGGCCCCAAGCTAAACTGGTCACATGATTGAAGCGTTTGTGCGCGGGTTCTGTATCGGTTTAAAATAACTTTTAGATGCTGAGCTTCTGATTCACTCGCCTTATTCCTCCGGCGTCGTCGTCGTCGTCGGCGTTGTCCGCCCCTCCCCCATTCTCCTCGCCGCGCCAACTGCGCTCTCCGCCGCTCACCCCCTCTCCTCTCCGATTGCGAACACTCTCTCGCGAGGGGCACTGGATTGGATTCGATTGGATTGGCTTGGATTGAATTGGAATGGTTGGGCTTGGCTTGGCTTGGCTTGGCTTGGATTGGATTGGATTGGATTTGGATTGGATTGGATTAAAGTGGATTGTGTTGGATTGTGTTGCGTCATAGCCGCGGCAGACGCGCTGGGGCAGCGCATGTGCAGTACTCTCTCTTCAGCGGTTTCCTCTCCTTCGAGCGCGCTGCGCATATAACCGGTGTGCCGTTCTCCGGGGAAGCAACATCCACGCGTGGCTCAAACACGAGTCCACGCCGCTTTACAAGTACGCCAACGTCGTCATCGACTGGGACCGGCTTACGCAGTGCCCTCAACGTTATGCGCGCTATAAAACGCGGTCCCATCGCCGCTCCGCCTATGCGTCGCATCTACACAGGGGTTCCCGCGAGGGGAGGTGGGAGTTTTTTCGCATGCCGCCGGCAGGAATTACCACCGCCGCAAAATAAGACCCGGCACCAGCGGGGCCACATCTGATACGGCGCTTTTTGGATAAACAGTGCGCGGTGCATCAAAGAGAACGAGCGCACGATCCTCCCCGTGCGGCTGCGAGTTCACCGCCGATAAAAAGTACAACGTACACCGCGAAAGGGCAAGGCCAGGCCGCCGCACACATGCGGCCAGATTTTTAGTTCGCTTTTCCAGCCTTGAGCGGAATGCGGTATTCATGGTGTCAACAAAGCTTGCCCGTAGCAGACGGCAGTCTGTGCAGCGCAATAGCGGAAGTACGTCACCGCTGAGGAGCGCAGCATCATAGGAGGCAAGGCTCGCGCGCCGTCAACAGCGGAGAGTCAGTCGAAAGGAGGAGGAAACTTGGAGCGACGATAATGCACGGTGTTTGATTTATGATTTCTCAGCTAATACTCATCGCTTTAACAAACTTCTTGCGGGAGGAGATTGCTAATTCATTGCTTTATTTGGTTACATGTACATCCATGCATCGGCGGAAGGTATTTCAGGAGCCCTTTAAGAAGTGTGCCATCTTCGTGATCGCTCTTACAGACCCACTATTGATTTCATTATCGTATCACCAATCCATTCGTGAGGTTGATTCGGTAAAATATCTTGGAGTCATATATGACATTAAATTGAATTGCGCCTACACAGTGAACATAGTGTAACGGTGCCTATTATTACAGTGGCGACGCGGTCAATCCCGCTAGCTTTAGCGCAAGAGTGGACTGGACGAAGAGAAGAAAGAAGGCCTCTTGCCGGTGCTTTTGCTCCAGCTGTGTCGCCATTTTGAGTCCCCGTGTTCTAAGTAATTAAAATGCCCCTAGTTTTATCCACACGCTACATTTTTGGTGGAGGTTGCGGGTTGTGACCTCGCATGCATCAAGAAAATAGCGTTGCTGGACGCGAAACGCCTCGAACGGAGCTGACTCCTGCACACCAACGCCCTTGTCGTCGACTCCAAGGTGCTTCACCAGAATTTGGACTGATGAAAGCGACAACCAGGGCAGCGACAACACACATCGTGATCTCAACTACGACGCAGACCGACTATTCCGTCCCAGGTCAGTTCATGAATCATCAGCTGCGAAGAGAGAGAGAGAGAAAAGACTTTATTGAATTTTCGCCTGCAGGAGGGACGAGGAAAGGCTCCGCGGAGCCACCCCGTCTCTCGACGCTGCCTAGGGCGTCCTCGAAGCATTGCCCCCACCGCCAATATTTAACGGCGATGTCTTTGAGGATGCTGAAGACTAGATTGACCTCTATGAGCGCGTCGCGAGCTTTAATGGTTGCGATGCAGGGCTGAAACGGAGGGAAAAGGCCAGAGGGAAAAGGCCGAAGCTGCACTACACGCCAGAAATCAGCGTCCCGTTGAGAGTGTGACAATGTACTGCGAGGACATGTACCGCCTTTTCAGACGCGCCGACCCGAGTATGGCTGAAGACAAGAAGCTGCGCCTCCTCATGCATGGTGTGAAACAGGAGCTCTTTGCCGGGCTTGTACGCCACCCACCGCACACCGTCGCAGAATTTATTGCAGAAGCAACGACAATGAAGAGGACACTGGAACAGCGTGCCAGACAGTATGACGGCAATCTCAGCTGCGCGTCAGCGGACGTACTGTCTGCTGCACTGGCCACCAGCCAGGATGCTCTAAGGGAGCTAATTCGTTCTGTTGTGCGGGAATACCTCCGTATGTCCCAACTGCCTACGGCTTCGCCGGCGTGTGCCTGTCTCGCTCAAGTGGTTAGAGAGGAAGTAAGGCAAGCTGTTCGAGAACCCGTGGAACTAAATCTTCAGCCGCCTCCTCTCTACTCCGCCACGTACACTCATACTCTTCAACAACCCAGCACGTGTGCTGCTCCGAGTGTCGCCCCTCCCGTGTCTACCGCGCCTTATACACAAGGGAATCGCCCCGTTGGTCCCCGCCAACCTGGAATCCGCGCACTTAACTTGCGTACCAGGGAAAACTTCGCAAGAAGGATGTATGGCCTGCACCGAACCGCACTCCATTGTGTTATCACTGTGGAGAGTCCGGCCATCTCTACAGGGTGTGCCCGTATCGCCATGCCGGCCTTCGCGGTTTTCATCCTGATGCTCCTTGCCCCAGGAACGGTGAGCCTCCCAGTGAAATCCGAGGGTACCTCTCCAGACGGCAATCTTCCTCTGTGTACAACCGTCAGGACGTCTGACCAGCGTCGTCATTCCATTACCGTTCTCCAAGCCCTCATTGCCTATCGAGCTCATCCGGGCGTTGCTCGCCCAGTCCGCCATGGCAAAACTGAAGTCAGCGACTTCTGCAGGTGCGGTCGCTGAACCGGCTTCCAGCGAAGATCCTCCAATCTGCTAGCTACGACGTATTGCTGAACAGACACCGCCGGCCAATTCTGAACAAGCAGCCACCTCCGACCTGGCTGTGACGATCGACGACTGCGACGTTACTGTGGTTATCGATACAGGGGCGGGCTACTCAGTCATTAGCAGCAACCTGGCGCAGGAGCACAAGAAAGTCCTGACGCACTGGAGAGGGCCTCACGTCCGCATAGTGGGGGGTCATATGATTTCTCCAACAGGCCCCTGCACTGCTAGGGTTGGCATCCGGGACTACACCTAGGTCGGCGAATTCCTCGTACTTCCAACACGTTCAAGAGTTGTTATACTGGGTATGGACTTCCTGAGAGCGAACGAAGCTGTCATCGATCTGCAGTCATCCACAGTGACATTCTCGATGAGAGGCGCCATCTCCACAAATGACCCAGCAGAAGCGGAAGTCTGTGCCCTCCGGGTGCTTGACGACGATGCCACTGTACCACCACGAAGCAGCATCGTAGTCTTCGTATGGGGAGACGCATCTGAAAACTGTGGACGCCTAGCCGAAGGGAACGCCAATTTGCTGTTGGAAAAAAAAAACTGCGTAGCAAAAGGCCTTCGTCCTTCTCTTCCTCCAGTGCACTCTCACGCTAACGCTAGCGGGATTGACCACGTTGCCATTGTAATAATAAACACCGTTACAATAGAGCTTCGAAAGGATCCCGTGCTCTAGCCATACCGAGGGGTGTTAGCCACAAGCGAACAAGTCTGATGGGAGATACGCTCTTAATGATACAGCATGTATGTTCGACCAATCTTAGAATTTATGTGTGTTTTGTTCCCGGGCTCTGCGAACTATAAGCTCCTGCCTTTGGTGACGCTGGAACGACAAGCATTGCGCTGCTGCTTAAGCCTGCCAGCTTAGGTCCCGATTCGGGTGTTGTATTAAGAAGCCGGAGTCGTAATGCACAATTCCATGTTCAAATACCCAACAATCAACGAATTTTCAAAGTTTCTTGAGCCCCCGCTGGCCAGGCCACACGCTGTTTTTATCCAACACGCAATTTTGTTTATCGTTTCACATTGGCCTTGTTTCCGGCTACCACACGTCATTTTTCGCAATATTTATTTAACCCACTAAACACCACACTCCTTTCGACTCCCATCTTGCAGTTTCCATCCACAGTAGCAGAGATTTCTTTCGTCATATTCTTTCAAAAAATGCTAAGTTTCTTTCAACTACCATTATACATTCTCCTGGCTCATTGTCTGAATACCCATCGCACGTTGTTATTGCAACCGTTTTTATTGCAGCCTCAGTCAAACTCGCTCGTGCGGAGTATCGCTGACCTCTTTTCACTGTGGTGTCCCACCACTTAATCGATACGTATTTCGGGCGGATATGAAAACCTCTCCCTTGTGCCACTTTTGCCACAAAATTGAATCTGAAAGAACGATTCTTTTTTTGCCGCCTATTTTCTAATTATCGAAGAAGGTGGCTGGGAACTACCCTGCGATGTTTTCGACAGCCCATGACTGTGCCAGTGCTTTTGTCTTTTGGATGCACGAAGCTAGGCCACTGCCATGGGAATGTTTATCACGGCATCCATTCATCCATTTCGGAGACGGCTCGTCGGCCGCACTAAAATTATTCCGCCCAGGTTGCCTTATATTTTGCTTTCTCGTTCCTCTTTCTTTTTTCCCTTTCTCTCTTGAATCTACATAATAAATCCTGCCTTCAGCTCTACTATTCTCTTATTTAATTCTTTTTCATGAAAACAAAAACTATTCTTTGCAAATCCCCCAGAGTGGGTACGCGCCATTTTTATGCGCCACCACTACCAACGACACCATCATCATCATAATCATCATCATCTCTACCTTGCAGTCTTGGTTTCTCGCGGTTCACAACAACTTTGGCCCTGAAACCGGGGAACAAAACCCCCTCGACGATTGAAAAGTTTACGGACTTGGGTTCAAGGAAGCTGGAGGCCAGAGACCCCACCGATGCCGAAGGACGTGTGAAGGGCCCATGAGAAATGTTGCAACCACAGCGAAAGCTCATCGCCGCTACGGAATCTCGGTACTTGAATGGAGAACCGCATCTTCATTTCGAAAAGTGTGGTGGCTGACGCGAAAAAAGACGACAGTTGATTTAAGCTTCGTGCTATTACAGTCTGTACCATAAAACGACAGATACTTCGTCGATTAATACATAACATTCGAGACAAAGCCCTTGCATCCATGAACTACCCACAGCCCAGTTACATAGGTCTCAAAAGCCTTCTTTACCGCCTATCAGAACACGAAGCCAAGCTGAAATTCTTGTACAAGCACCTTGAGCCATACATATTCACTGAATGTCTCGATGAAGAATTTACCACACGCTCTGAGGGAAGAGATTATTATCGACAGGAGAACCAGATTACGATGCGCTTCAGAACAAAAAATGAGAACAGAATCTCAGGTTACTACTGGTGCCTCATCCAGCATGTCCGATTCGCCAGTAGTAACGAATTCTAAGAAGGAACTGCTGGATAATCGAGCTCCACTTCATTAAGTTATGACTTGGGACCCCGTTAATGAAGCCGATCCCGGTGAAGCTTCCCCAGTCAGTTTCTGAAGCAGCAAAACCTGAATCATTTCGTCAGCAGACTCAGAGAAGACGCTTAACGAGATTGACCAACCGGAACGCGAGCCACCTTCACCAGAACTCGGCTTGAAGCAGCTGCCACGGGACACAAATTGAGACGCGCTTCAGCCAGCACATAGCAAACTCGGGGCAACCGCGAAAACAGGACTTAATAACCAGCCTTAATTCGTTTTTATTCACAAAAAGTCATGTGCAGCAATCAGGTCTTTTCGTAGACGCTTTAACTATTTGACAATCCAACTGAAGAAGTGGATGAAAGATTCAGAAATGTATGAACGCGCAGGGTTAGGAGACAACCGAATCCCTTGACTAGGCGCACCAAACAGACGAACAGTCGGATGTAATAGAAAACTGGTTCATTCAGAAAACGCACAAGACCAGAAATAGGCAGTGAAACAAACGGGTGTGATCTACACAAGTTTGGTCAAAATGGCTTGAAGTGATTCTGAAGAAAAACATCGACTGCCATCTGAAATCTACTTACGTCAAACGAACTGGGGTTCCCGCCTATAAGTCTGTATCCGCACCCAAGTCTGTCTTCCGGAAGCGCCATCGATGCTACGAACATCGCTGGAATATTAACCTGTTCCAAAATGGTACTGGATGGCATTAGGAAGTCACCGTGCTAGTAAAATAGACTATGGTAATTGAACTACTACTTAACTCAGTATATGGGGTCGGGGAGGGTGTTGTGGAAGAAGCTCCCACGATTTCCGCGCTTGCTGACATTATCATCATCATCTGAATAAATTCTGTGGTTACCTCTGAACAGCGCGGCCCTTCGTCTTCTGGTTTTCCACAACATCAATTATCTTCCAGTGGAAAATGTCAATGTTTGTAAGTAGTTGGGAGTCACTTTAAAGGGGCCCTGAAAGGCATTTTGAGCACTCTAAATGAACTAGCGCAAACGTTAGATTGGGTCGTCAACGTCCTCTGTGCCAAGTATTACTCTTTTACGCGCAGCGGAAAGCTCACACTTTTGTTGCAAAGTTTGTCGTTTTTTTCTCACCCTTTCCTTCGTGTTTTTGGACGCCGCCATCTTCACATCTCTACATCATCGATTCCCAGATGTTCGTCATGAGCTAGACATCCTGCTATTGGGCGGCTTTTTCACGCACTTCCGGCAAAGAGATGAGTCGTCTGCTCAGCGTCGGCTCGCCGGCTGATCTGCCAGCGGAGTGCCGGAGTGCTTGGGCATTTTACGACAAACGAAACAAGTGTAAAACAAACGCTTAACCGTTTGTATTGAATACAACACGGCCATAACACGACATGGATATTCTCTTACCTGAGTACGTTCCATAAAAAAAGCGTTCAAGCCCCGTGGCACTTCTTTCGCGCGATCGCAGAGAACGCCCTAAGCCGAATGCCCGGGTTTGATGCATACATTTTATTCAACTTCAAAACAATCCAGAGATGCGTTTCTAACGAACACAACGTCACAACATGCGTTGAAAGTCTGAACCACGATTGACAGAGGATGGGTTGCCTCCTGCCCGTCGTAAATTCGGTACTCACCTCGCGCGCGCTTTGCGGGGACGAACAGCAAGTCACTTAACTCTGGCGCACAAGCCGATGGCTTTTAGCCACGCACACTGCACATACCCCATGCTAGGTTGAGTCGTACGCCGCTCGAGAAAGATTATCCAGACCATGGGAAGAACTATCCACCCGCAGAAGCACAACGTCGCATTTCATCGCGAAACAAAGGCGTCCACAACACACACACCATCGCCTCCTGTAATGCCAAACGCATCTCCACTTCCCAATAGGAGTGGGTGGTACGCCTGCAGTGCCCACACGTGGCGAGGTGGGGCCCCAAGCTGAACCGGGATCACAGAACCGTAACTGACTTCTGGAGATGTTTGTGCCTTGTTGCCAAGGCAACCGATGTTTGAGATTGTCAAAGAAATGGCGCTCGCTCCAGCGCTAGAAAGCTCGGAGCCACGGCGGAGGATGTTTTGTCAACGTTGCCGCTCTCCACCACGCGTCGCCCCAAGCTGAACTGGTCACATGATTGAAGCGTTTTGTGCACGGGTTCTGTATCCGTTTAAAATGTCTTTTTCCCGTGCCTTCGGCAGGAATTACCACCGCCGCAAAATAAGACCCGGCAGCAGCGGTGCCACATCTGATACGGCGCTTTTTGGATAAACAGTGCGCGGTGCATCAAGGGAACGAGCGCACGACCCTCCCCGTGCGGCTGCGAGTTCGCCGCCGATAAAAAGTCCTGTGCCGCCAGCAACGTACACCACGAAAGGGCAAGGCCAGGCCGCCGCATACATGCGGCCAGATTTTTTGTTCCCTTTTCCAGCCTTGAGCGGAGTGCGTGCGGGATTCATGGTGTCAACAAAGCTTGCCCGTAGAAGACGACAGTCTGAGCAGCGCAATAGCGGAAGTACGTCACCGCTGCGGAGCGCAGTATCGTGGGAGGCAAGGCTCGCGCGCCGTCAACAGCGGAGAGTAAGTCGAAAGGAGGAGGAAACTCGGAGCGACGATAATGCACGGTTTTTGATTTACGATTTCTCAGCTAATACTCATCGCTTTAACAAAATTCTTGCGGAAGGAGATTGCAAATACATTGCTTTATTTGGGTGCATGTACATCCACGCATCGGCGGAAGGTATTTAGGACCCCTTTAAGCAACGATTTAACACGGCGCGCATATATTTCCAACATGATATCACCGGCAAACAGATCACTTGGTGTCTTAAAACGACGCCTACGTCATGCGCCCCCGTATCTAAAACTGCCAGCATACAAACATTTTATTCGTACTGAACTTGAATACTTGTCGTATATCTGAGCACTCAAGCATACTTATGTGACGCCCTTCAATTCGTCCTGAATCGAGCAGCTAGATGCATTCACTCCTTGTATTCCTACAACGTGGGCCTTTCAGCAGAAAACGAGAATATGGTCTTTTAAAAAACCTCAATATTCGTCGGCAAATCGTTCCGCAAGTTCTATCCCAGTACACTGGGCCACCCACCCTATATGTTTCCTCTTGCCCGCATATCTCACCGCACCGCTCATTCCTTTGATGTCGCCCGGCCTCGTGCCCATACCACATTTGCCGCTTCATTCTTTTTTCGCGCAGCCTCCGACTGGAATAGCCTTTCCGCTGAGCTTGCCACCACCATGTGCCACTCAACATTTACACAAGATGGCACGTGTTTCTTTTTACATTGAACACTCAATCGAGTTTTTTCTACCCCTCGTACATATTTATTGCATTTCTACGTTGATTTGTACCATGATGTGCCTACCAGCGGTTACATGGTGCCATGTTTTTTTTAAATGCGAAGCATCTCATGCTTGGGGCTGTGTCCCTCCCTTCATCGTTGTCGTTGTCCGCCGTCCGCACTCTACTCTGCATGAGCGTCTCTTCAGCCCTGTCAGCGCTTGGGCTGACGTCAGCGCAGTCCACTATAAAAAGAAATAGTTAGGCGGCGCCCGGTTACGATCCCACGACTCTCTGGCCGCAACGGGAGGTACTAGGCGTTCTTGCAAATGCGCTACAAATCGAGACGGGAGCATGTGCTACGAACGCGCCTTATGTCCTTCACTCATTGAAACTGACTGGCAAAGCTATTGGGGAGACTTACCTAGCGCTCCAGACAACTAGGCTACGGGCGGGTGCTACACTCATTGAAACTACGTCAAGAAGCTATTGATACAACGAAGGCACGCGAAGCTGAACGTCAACGGAAACGACGAACAGAAAACTAATGGGAACTTCAGTCGACCCCATGGCTGCTTCGCATACTACTGAGGGTTCCCCTGCGGGAAGAAGGTGTAATTTTTCTCGGTTTCCTTCTTTTTTCCACAGTAAGTTATTACTTACTACCCCTGTTTGTATTTATATCCATCCTGCCTATGTACTGCACTTCTTTTATCTGCTTCCCACTCCTTCTATAATATCCCCTGAAGCGGTCTTTAAAGGAGCCATGAAGACAAAGCAAAAGTTTGTTTTATTCAAAAGATTAGGTGTTTCATAGTACCCCAAGCGCTTTGCCGGAAGCAAACGGTGCTTTATTCAGTGAGAAATACGGCAATCTAAGCCAAATTTCAGAATCTCCCGCTAAATTGTACATTTCGTGACGTGAACACTGGCGTCATATGAGCTGGTACATGAAACAGTTCCTTAGTATGTCGACTCCATACAGCACCCACACGCGGGAATCAAACAGGAACCGGAACTCATGCAGAAACCAAGACGGCGGCCATTTTAAAAATACTAGTAAAACCTAGCCCACCCGAAATACTAGTCATGCAAGGAATCGTCTGATCCGGACAACAAAGCTCTCGCCGAGGAGCTTGCGCTTGCATTTAAGAACCTCACACCACTTCAACGGTCAATGCTTCTAAGTGCACGAGAGGCAGGAGTTGTGGGATACACAGATGGACCGAAAAGCGACCATTCCGCGATACCCACAACAGACGAAAGCCCAGCCGTCCGCACCGGTGCATCGTCACCCCGTCTTGACGGACGAATACAGACTGGTACGTAAGTGCCGTATTTTTATTACGGTTAATAATCGGTCCATTTCAGTAGCAGTATCGCTTATGCCAGTTGGCCTGAGTCGTGTATGGAAAGCCGTTCGCGCGAGTTCTCTGCTCCGACCAGAAAGATACGAGCGTCAAGGCGCGGTGTGTAGGGTATTTTTTCCAAGCTCAAAGCTCTTTGACGGCGAGTTGACGAGGTCGGCGACGAGCGGCGGCATGTTCAAGGAGTGAGCTAACGTAAGGGTCCCTGCCGTAATCACTTCGTCGGAAATGAAGCGAGCACACTCGTACTTCCTTTAGCTCCCTTTCTCTTCCGTTTGCAAAGTTCACAAAACGTAGCCACTTGCTTCGCCGAGGTTCGTCGTTGGGCAGCACATGAAAGGAGACCTCCTCACCGGCGGGGATGTCGCACTCCCTCGACGATTTGCCCGTACTACATCGGCATTTCAAAACACAGCAACGAAATTTCATTGTAAAGTACTCGAACAAACTGAAGTTTTCAGTGGTTGTAAACTGGAAACGAGCTCGTAACGACAGCAGCAAGCCAACACGACCACCATTCCGAAACTTCTGCGACGAGTGGCACTGTCTCGTCGCTGCTTGCTGTTCCTTACTCCCCTCGTTTCTATTTTTACATTTGCTGGTTGGCGATATGACGCCAACCAAGCAAGGTCGCGGCTGTGCGTGCTAGAACGGTTCGTTGGCCCCGAAGAGCCTCGAACCTGAAAATTCGTCTGAGCGAGGGCGAGATGTCCACCTCAGCCGGTGGTAGTTTCGTACGCATTGGTGTACGTTTGCGTGTTCGTTCGGAACTTCAATCGTTCACTACACCGTTCTTAGTGCCATAAAAGGAACGTGCAGTATGTTTTACGGGGATATAGCTCATTATGGAAACTGGTAAGCTCTGCCTAACTTGCGTTTGCTTTTGCCGGCCTCCACCAATCGCATAGCATACTAGTATGACATCATAGGTTCTGTTGCGGGAAATGAGCTAGTCGGTCGCATGGTCATTCCCTTTTTTCCTAATTATGTAGCTTATTTCAGCGAAGTTTGCGTAAAAGTGGTGTCAGTATTTTCTAACAAGACAATCTGTCGAATGCACCAAACTGGTGTTTTCTCTTCATGGCTCCTTTAAGGTAATAAAGCGATGTGGTGTAATGTGATGGGATGTGAAGACCATTCGACATGTGCGGCCGCAACAACTAACTGTACTGCCGCGTATTCCAGATGCAATGTAATGGGACATTGTAATTCAAACCAGTTTAGTCTTCGGTAAGGTGAAACATGCTTGACACCTGACGTTATTGTTGGTTGGGCATTCTCGATATCTGAGTAATCGGAATGCCGCGCTTCTGTAATGTTTTCGGCTGTAACATGCGTCAGATAAGTCTCCCAGCACCGCTTAGAATCGCAATGTTCACTAGCCTAGGCGGACGCAGTTGCTGAACGCCCTCCGTGTCATCGGAGGAGCTCAACTGAAAGGCGCTTTGCCACTCCCCCCCCCCCCCCCCCTTTGGAGCTTGCCTGGCTTGTCCCTGTGTCATAAGAGGCGTGTTCGCACCAGGCGGAAAGTCGGATGACCCGGCACTGTGCCCGCAAGGAGTTAGTGCTTATGTCAATACCACGCCAACGAGAACTAGACACAGCCTTAGTGTGTGTGCACGAATTCTGCCAACTAGCTCGTTGAGCGATGAAGGTTTGAGCAGAAAATTGTGAATTCAGCATAAAAAAACATTACCGAAGTACAAAAACTCAACTCCTAAAAAATGCGCTGTCTGTTATATGAATTTCCGAATTGCAAAAGAACGCACCCTGTGCGCAAGACCACTCGTCATAGATACTGCGCTTTCAGGAGTCGAATAATTACGCATATATCATATAGCCTATTTATTTCTTTCATCATTTCAGCTTTTCGAGCAGCATAGATGACTATTTCTTGAATAACGCTTGTGCCGTAAATGTACCCGAAATCCGCACAAATATCTTATCTCTAGCGACCGCATTCATTTGGCAGAAAAGCGATCGCAAATGTGTAGTCGTGCAGCTGACCGATGCGCTAGTTCACCCTGCCCAAAACGTGCTCCCGCATCTTGGTTTTACGCTTTGCAATAATCTATTTGATAGATTTTAGTTCCTTGCCCCTATATTAACCTAGCCTACTCTTATCCCGCATGTAATTGGCCTTGGATTTTATACTAGCGTACCAGTCAGCGAAGCGTAGCGTGTGCACTTGTGTGGAGCTAGTTGGATCTCATGAACTTTAATAAACTGAATACAGTCTATAAAATAACAAAGTAAAGGCACAGTCTTCCATGCTCAAATTGTGACGTGGCTTAGTTTGAACTGAGCGAACGAATGGCGACGACCCGCCGGCGGCCAAGGCATCTCGAGTGCTAAGTCATCTCAAATGCCAAGTACGCTCACTCGAGATGCCAAGGCATCTCGAATGAGCGTACTACGAAACGTAACGGGAAATCGGCAAGGAGGATGCAGAAAGGAGGAGAGCACTTTCGGTGAATTTTGCTGTTTTTTTTTTCAGTGACGTGATGCTTTTATAGGTATGACGACATGCGGTGTAATTTGACGCTTGGCTTATAAAGAACATAACCACGCTATTAAGTATTAAGCATAAAAGATATGAGAACACTAGGCTTGTATCACAAAAAGTACGACGGCAGCTGAGGCTGGCAAAAAAAAACACACATTTCTTCGAATTAAAGTTGGCGGCAACACCACAAGGCGATCAAGCAACGTTCATCCAAAAGCGAGCGAAAAAGCGAGCCAGCTAAAGAACATTGCACAATTTTTTTACCGTATAGTATATTCGTTTCTTTCCATCGTGTTTAGTAACACAGTTCAGCTGTCTGCTTCAATGCAACCTTTGTTTCATTATCACCTTTACGACCATCACCGCCGCCACGCTTTCGTCTGCTGCTATGTTATAATTTATGGCGTGATGATTGAAACAGACGGCCTTGATCATCAGTTGAAAGACAGCGAATCCTTACGCTTGATAACGGCGGGGTGCACTGATGCCGCTGATTCACTCATTCGTCATGGTCGATCTAACTCAATAAGCGCAGTAATGAATAAAACAGAGAGATTCTTTTGTTATTTTTTTCTTGCATTCGATCATGTGAACCACCAGCTTACTAGGAAGAGTGTGTACAAATGCCTTACCTTTTATTCTTTTAATAGAGAAACTTTTCCTACCCCCTTATGTTGCTGTTGCGTCAAACAAATATTTTTATTATTATTGCCAAACATATTAACAAAACACGCAACATTATTTTTATGTTCCATTATCGCTTATTTGGAAACAATCAAAACCATTATTTCTTTCGATAGAAAACAGTTTTAAACCGCAAGTCGTGCGAAACTGCGCCTGCTGCAGATTAACTGGGTTTTTACAGCGCCCAAGTTCGGTGAAATTCTTTCGCCCTATTTCACGGTGACGACGGCCGCCATTTTCTAGCTTTTACGTAACATCACGTCACTTTAACGCAGACTGAAGTTTGCAATGTGAGACGTAAACGTTCCCGCCAACAGTCTATATTACGTCACTCTTTCTCAGCCAATCACACAGAGGGCGTGACATACAAGCCGTACTTTTGTTGAATAGCAAAGACGGGCCTACGTTGTCACGTCCAGCCCATTTCGTCTAGTTTATAACTACGGCTCCGTGTTTTCGGTGTTTATTTTTCTTAAAAATCGGCGGGTGTTTATCGGAGTTTATATTTTTGGCGGAAATTCGGCGTTTATCGGAGCTTATTTCCCTTAAATCCCCAATTCTCCGATATTCGGAGTTTTACATTATTCTCTAAACCCAAAATCCTAGATCAATTCATATCTGAATACTAAAACATGAAACCAGACGAAGCACATTTTATTTTTTCTAGAAGGTTTCAATGCACAAAAACATATACGCACAAGCGAAATACTTGAACACAGAACACCCGTATCTGTGCGTATAACAACCTTACCTTAAAGCTTGTTGTAAAACACGCCAGCATACTTTGCGAGGTTGCTGTCAGTGATCGAAGCGCGCTCCTTCCGATTGACGACTCTCAGCTTTGAAAAGGCCCGTTCAACGTTAGCGCTAGAAACAGGAAGCGCCAGAAAACGCAGCGCGCAGAAAGAAAGCACTGGCCACTTGACATTGTGAAGTCTCCAAAACGACAGGGGTTCAACAATGTTACATATCTCATAGCACTGATAGGTCGCAAAATCAGTGCGCGCCAGGTGCACTGGCCTTGCGCGCCTTAGTGTCGCCAGGGGACCGTATATCAAGAAGCCATCTCGCGCTCCCGGGGCCCGTGCATTCGTTGACCTGTTGACGTCTCTCGCTTCGTGCACGACAATGTCGCTAATAAATATGCGATGGTTGCCGTCTCCGAGATACTGTCGACGCGCAGTGAACATTACATCGGTCAAACCAGAGGATGTACCAATGAGCGCTTAGAACTTGCCCTTTGGATAAAGAACGGAACCAGGTCCTTTTGGCCCTTGAAATCGGAGTTTATCGGATAAACCCGAATTGTCGAAAATTTTACCGGCGAATGTTTACCGGATTTTTTCTGATAAAACCGAAAACACGGAGCCCTATTTATAACTGCCGGCCAAGAATCATGCACCTTCAATGGTGAGAAATAAGGCGAAGTTTAGAACTGCTGCCAGTAAACGTCATAAAACGTCAAAATGACGTTTTAAGCACACACAACCGCTTTATCAACCAGAAGCACGTGACCAATACTGAAAGCCAATCAGACAACGTTCCCAGCGAATTCACAGTTTACGGTGAATTTACGGCGTCGAGAATAGGGCTCTAGGACTACAATTCGCGCAAGTAATCGCACAATGTTTACGAATCCCTCCACTGGCCCTTTGAGGTAATCATTAGCACTCCAGGGCGACTTCCTCTGGAGTCAAAGTATTAATGGCCGAGTTTTACCAACATCCTCTGCGTTACGTACGCCGCAGCGCCTCAGGCGCCTCCTGTAACTCAAAACAAAAGAAACGAGAGCTGTCTGCTTTCGTACGAGAAAACAAAAAAGCAACAAAACGAAACGAAGCCGCGCGGTGCAATTTCGGAAAGTCACTTTGGTAAGGAAGTCACGTGCCTAAGAGGGAAGCTGGGCTGACGCGAACTACGCCCCATCTGCTGTGACTTCTTTACGGAACGTGAGCGCATGTGAACCATTGTAGCTTGTGCGTGCCCTCAACGGCAGCAGCGCAGGCGCTATCTTGGCTCGTCCTTCGTGAGAAGTGTAGGCCACGAAAGAGCGCCGGGAACATTGTGCTCCACAACTGGCAAGATGCAAATCAGGGGCCGAATTCTCTAAAACGACGAGGCGTCGTTTTGAAACGGCGGGGTAGCGCCATGCAAATGCATGTGTTCTGGGGTTGGGGCCGTCGCTTTGGGGCTTCTTGCACGGGCAATCACCGCAAAAAAGCGCTGTGGCAAGGGCTCGAAGTGACACCCACTGCCCCCCCGTCGTTTCACTTGTCGCTTCGCGCCCTTGCCACAGCGCTTTTCTGCGGTGATTGCCCGTGCAAGAAGCCCCAAAGCGACGGCCCCAACCCCAGAACACATGCATTTGCATGGCGCTACCCCGTCGTTTCAAAACGACGCCCGTTTTTTAGAGAATTCGGCCCCTGCTGCTTCTCATCGCCATTTATTCCATGCAACTGTAATCTCCCGTAACAATATTTCTTGTGACGATTTCGAAAAATATGCCTGAACCGCTATTTTTCGATTGGCTGTACGATAATAAATGCGGCCCATGAGCGCGCATGGCACGCCATCGCGCCATCTGGCAAGAGTTACCCCGCATCGACGAAACGTTTACTTGGGATTTTACACGCATACAATTCCCGGTCACGGTGCGCCGCAGCAGAAAGCCAGAGCTCGGGAAGTGACCCATGATGCATTCTCAGGTGAGGAAGGCCAGTCGTCACATACCTGGCGTTCTCTTTCCAGGTTCAAGGGCTATTTCCGGGCATTCCTGTGCGGCCGGTGCTGGTCTAAGCCGCTGCTGCGGGCAGACAAGGACGACGTAGCT
This sequence comes from Haemaphysalis longicornis, assembly GCF_048455015.1. Taxonomy (NCBI): domain Eukaryota; kingdom Metazoa; phylum Arthropoda; class Arachnida; order Ixodida; family Ixodidae; genus Haemaphysalis; species Haemaphysalis longicornis. The sequence goes on along the minus strand of NW_027526203.1, from coordinate 40,699,090 downwards.
CAGCCGCGGCTCCGGACACTCCGCTGCTCCTCGAGCCGCTGGACACAGAGCTTCACGCTTAAGGGCTTCTCCAGGAGCAACTTGGCCTCCCAGCAGGCCACGTGCCGATACGCTGCACGGTCTATGAACAACCATCAGCGGAACGACAACAACCTCCAGATGACGACGCTCTTGTAAAGGTGCATGACCCTCGCACAGTGGACTTACACTGTCCCACCATTCTTGCGTACGAAGTAGTGTGAAGATTCTGCGCCAATTCAGGCGCACGTGTAGGGTGAGACTTTTCTTAGATTACCTTCTGAGTGTTCCGAAATGAATACAGGACGAAGAGCTCACCCCTCAGATATTAGGCGTTTCACTTTTGAGAAACGGTATCCCAAACCCCGAGGCAGGTTTTTAATTGGTGGCGTGATGGCCAATAACGCAGACAAATGTATAGAATAAAAACACTAAATGCAGCATCCTAAGTAAAACTTAGCCCACCTGCTTGTTTTCTGTTCAGTGGAAGGGCGCTGGCGTGTCTTGCCAGACACTGCCGTAAATGCCAGACACCGTTGTAAATGAGGCGAGAAGGCAAGAAAATTAATTAAACATATTCATTCAGCACCGACTCTCTACTTTCGTCATTGCGCGCGGCCACGTGTGCGTACAATGAAGTGGAAAGGACCTCTAAGCATTGGGACCTGCAACGACCTCGGGATGCTCTCCGCATTCAAGGGTGTCACGAGCCAGCGTCATCTCAATTCGCACCATTTATAATATTGTTGGCGCACCTAAAATGCCATAAACTGAGAATAAATTACGGTAATTAAAGAAGAATGTAATACAGATGACATTCTACATTCTGAACACAAAAAGAATCTTGGCACATTGGTAGTACATAATTTCAAAAAAATGCGTGGCAAAGGTGCATGGACGAAGACAGGAAAGACAAACACAGTGCAACAGATACACATGATACACAGATACACATTGCGCTCTGTGTGTCTGTCATGAGTTCTTTCGCGTCCCTTTCATGCGCAAGTTTTTAAAGAAAAAAAATTTATAACGCAGCCACACGACGTATTTTAAAGAACAGAGCCAATACCAAAAAGACAAAGGTGGGCAGTTTTCTTTCACAGAAATAGAGGAAATGCAAGCACTAAAAAAATAACCAAAACAACAGCTTTAATTTAAACAAAGTGGTTGGAACAATGTTCGAAGGTGTTTGGGCGTGAGCCCCCTGCTGATTTCCCCCCTAAACAATGTAATTCAAATTTTCAAAGTTCGAAGCTTTACCTACACTATGAGGTGCGCCATATTGCAGAACTATGAAATAATCTTGACCTACAGGAGACATTTAACCTGCGTCAAAATCTCTACGGACAAGCGCTTTCATATTTCGCCTTCATGAAAAAAAACGTCCGCAGAGCCGGGATTACATCCGCCTCCTCACCCGGAACGGCAAAACATTTTAGCCGCAAGTGATCCTCGCCTGAGAATTGCATTTCCACGCTTTAGGAAAGTAAGCGTTGTATGATAAATAGATATGTCATATTTTAGAAAGCCGTCCCTATAAAAACCAATGACGCATAATAAAAATCACAGAAACATCAGCAGCATCCTAATACGCAACCTATTTAGTCAGCACGTCGAGGCACTCAGTCATGCGCACTTTCCTTTTTTTGCGTTTTACTGCAAAGCAGTGTATGTCTAACCCCTCCAGTTATCATTCAGGTGAAGCCGATATATTCAGCGCCATTCCGGCGAGCCTCCCCGTCACCGCCGAGCCCACCAATCGCAACTGTTATTCCCTTGCCATCCGTGGTGCCCTTTTCACAAGTGTCTCAGTCGACTAACAACGCCGAAAGCAGCACTATCAGATTGTCGTGGAGAATCAACAGTAATTAGAATGGGCGTAAAAATTTCCGAAAAACTGCCGCCGCCGAACATGTTGCCGCTGCAGTTGCCACCTCAAATTCCGCCTCGCCGAGTAGCTGCGAATGGCTTTACGATGAACGGCAAATTGCCAGGTTGGAACGCTGGCGTAAGCCCAGAATTTTTCATCAGCTTGAAAGCCTTTCCGAGCGCCATTTTCACCGTTGTATTTCACGCCTAAGTATGCACCACGGAGCAAGAATAAGATAGGAGGGGAAACACACCTTCCTAGCGCCGCCAAAATATGTCACAAGTGCTCGTCAGATGTTAAGCTAGCGGCATCTGCCACGCGTGAAAAAATTACACCATCTTCTCGCGTGGGAACCCTGAGGGGATGCAAAGCCGTGGAGTAGTAGCGTGTTAATTGGTCGTTAGAGTAAAGACACGTGTAGTAGTGTATTAAACGTCTTCTTTATTTATCGAGTAGTGGGGAACGTTTTGCGGCTTCTCGTTCTCGAAGCGAGGAATCCGCTGTTCGACGCTGGCGTTTCAAAGCGGCTCCGCTGCTCGACGCTGCCGTTTCCGTTCGGTGTCGCGAGCTCTCCTCTGTGCAGCCTTGTCTTCGGAGGTGCTCGCTGTTCTGACAGTGTGCTGGCTGGCGCTAGTTGAAGGTGTGCCAGCCAGTTCGCTGGCGGAATCGTTGAAGTCCATTTGCAGTCATCGGACGGCGCAGTACCGAAGAAGCAACTGAGCGGAGCGGGGACGGGTTTATTTTCAGAGCAGAGGGAGTGGAGAGGAGGAGCAGCACGCATGCGCGTGATTGGACAGCTGGTGTGCAGAGGGGAGAGGAGGAGCAGCACGCACTAGCGCACAGGTGGTGTGGAGAGGAGGAGGGGAGAGAGAGCGGCGTTATCACAGCTGTTGTGGAGAGGAGGAGAGATGCGGACACCGGACGACGGAGGGTTGGCTAAGAGATGCTTTGCATCTAAAAAAGTGCGTGGCCACCGCGTTCGGCATTCCACTGAGCAGCCACGGAATGAATTCCGGCCGTATCATTGCATCCATCAGGTGCCGCTACCCTTTCCTTCGCAGTTGGAACTACGAAGCTTGGCAGCCCGCCTTGATTTTTATTGTGCCATTATCTGGTCGCTCGCCCGCGCTTGCCGCAATGGGACGTTTCGCCTCCTATATATTCTTGCTCCGTGGTATGCACCCATCCCCGGTTGCTGATTTATGTGTGCACCGGTTGGGGTTGGAAGCAGGGGTGCTTGCACACACGGCTGTGCTTCATGCCGCTATCGGTGGCATGCTCGTTGGGCTGGTCGGAGATGTAAATGTGGAAGTCTCATGGCAAGATGCACCTTGTAAGCTGCTCTCCGTAATCGAGGGGTTTCGGTTTCGCTTGGGGAGTCACAAAAATGGCAAGTTTCCTGTGACAGGGGAGTGGAATGGAACACCACAGGTTTGTCCGCTACAATACAGCTCGAGGCCTTTCAGGTTTGGCTCACTATTCGCCGCGAGCTCGACATGTAGGTGGCGACAGCGTCGCGCTGCTAGTGTGGATGCTCCGCTGAGCGGCCCGTAAGAATGCACACTGCGGGCGCGCTTCGTGCTTTTTTCTCGTCGTATGTGCGCACGAAAGGTGCAAAAAAGAGTAGTATGCAGTAGTTCGGTTCCTCAACGTTCAATGTATAGCATGCAAGCGGCAGTCAGTTTTCATTACTACGCCAAAAAAAGCGACGACTCATCGAGAATCTCAGAATGGCCATAATTGTGACAATGAACTTGTACGCTGTGGCTCGTAGCAAGCTCCATCTTTCCAGACTATGGCTTTGAGCCTTCAATAAAAGCATAAATAGAAACAAATCAGGAAGCCTCGATCTCTGAAATTCAGTTTACAACGGCAATCTCAATCACTTTCACTGGTAGCATGACGCGTTCTTGCATTTGTGGGATGCCCTGAAATGGTAACACTAAGTACTTAACTGCCCCGAAATTCTTTCTAAGAGCTGACGATATTTTTGTGTGTTCAAAAGGCAACATAAAATTACTGAATTTTGATCAGCCAGAGATGTACATGTAACCGCTCTAACGGGTCCTTTAAATGAAATTTTAGCGACTCTGAAGGAAGGTTTGATGAATAACGGTTTCAGATCACTTATTTACGGTTTTCGTCGCAAGTGAACTTGCGAATTGTATTGTCAACGCACGCAGTACAATCAAAATATGTTTAGCTAGGTTTTTGCGAAGTGACAAGCACGTTTACTGGGTGTAAACCAAACTTCTGGGGCCTCACAGTGAGCACAAATTTTCTGTTACGGCTGCTCTGTTGACCATTTGCGTTCCTTTTAAAATCTAACAGGTGCCTGGAACAGCGAGATGTGTTTGCATTCTTGCGTATAAGGTCGCTTACGAACCCTAAAGACTTCATTTATTGCCAGTGGCAATAAATGAAGCTGCGCTGTTGCAAATGTAGTAAAACATTGCCTTTTTATTTCTCGTTGCGAATCAGCGCAACGGTTCCCGGTAACCACTTTGTTTTGTAAACTGAATATCGCCTTTGTCTTGGCACTTAATTCTTAACGATTGGTTAAAAAATAAAATTCTGTGCATTTCTATTTTCTTCTTTCGCGAGGAAGGGGGGGGGGGTCCTGCCAACGTTGCAAGAGCAGCGGGAAGAGAACGCATGTAACGCGAAAAGCCAAACTATGGTTATCAATATTACTTGCAATCGAAACTACACTAGGCGTCGTGTTCTGTAGCGGTGAAAAAGCAGTACTTTAACACGTATTTTCAAAACTGATTAACCCCCCTTTGGTCCGAGATTGTCCAGGAATTGTGGGACGCCTTTTTCAAAATTGTATTGAAAGCAAGCATTGTGAGGAAAAAATTAAAAAAAAAAAAACAGCTAGTCATGGCACACACCCCTCACACATGTGGGCACGCATGCATTATATTACGCGTTTTCTTCGCTTTCTTTAAACTTAAGTCCAGCTTAAGAGGTTAAGACGTGACCATATTAGGCATTTGGTTATGCTGAGTGAGACACGTTTCTGGACAAGGTGATTCATGTCGGATTTGAAAATGATATATATGAAAATGACACACGAAATGCCACATGACAGACGCAAACTCACAACTGCTTCATTTTACCGAAAAATACCCCCTAAATACTCTTGCGCATCCATAGAAACGTATTTTAAATAATACGTAAAATTAGCAACTCGATACAGTTGAATATATGTTTATTCCTCCTCCACAGTATAAACAACGACTGTCCAAAAATGGTATTTATTTTAGAAAAGGTACGGGAAGGACACGATCCCACAGGCGCTTGCGGGTGTAAAATACGTGACCGGTAATGTATGGGAGATAGCGCACGGGTCGTGTGCAGTGTAAATGTTTTTGTTTGTTTCTTCTTTCTATAAGGACACAGCTCCATTTTACAAGGGTGAGGAATTCGCACACGTATGCACACGTCTTGTCGCTTCTTACCCGTTTCGCGTACTAAACTTTTATCCTTTAAATAATCACCACCACCTTCAAAAAGCACCCTTCGACCTTCCCGAAACGGCAGACGACTGCACTCAACAATAAGAAAAGTGCAATGTGTGGAAGCAATGTTTATAACACGTTTCACACTTAAGCAGTGACCACGGCGAAGATGTTCCGTGGAATTAAACCAGCGTAATAACCCTCAACGGCCGCTGATTATTACGTTTCTAGAGGAAATGCGCAAGCAGAGGTAACTATGTCATTGCTTACTGCCAAACGAGCACACATATTGGTTGTTTTGTCGTGTGCAGCACGCGTCTTGCGCCGCACGCAACGTTTTCTGAAAAAGCAGACGACGCGAGAGTGCCATCCACACTAGGAGCGGTTCGTCCCGCCGCCGCCAGGGGCCGACTGTGTTCGCGCTCGGGGCGAATAGGGCCGACGCATGTCGTTCGCTTGGAAGACATATAGTTGGAATTGAATAAGCGTCGGCCCTAACATAATCGCGAATGGGAGCGAAAACAACGAAAAGCGGCTGGCGCCACCGTTGCCGCCTCAAGTTTCAGCTAGTCGAGTAGCTGAGAATTTATTCCGGGTGATTGATGATTGAAGGGTTTAACGCGCTGACGCAACGCAGGCGATAAAGCGCGCCGTAGTGGAGGGCTACAGATTAATTCCGAACACCTAAGGATCTTTAAGGAGTGCTGAAATCCCGTACACACGGGCGTTTTTGCTTTTGCCTCCATCACAAAAAGTGGCCCCCGAGGCCGGGAATCGAACCCGCGTCCTCGTGTTCCGCAGGGCAACGCCTTAGTCACTGAGCCACCGCGGCGGGTCCCTCCTGGATAAACAGAACCTTTCTGGTTGAGACGCCAACGTAACCCAATATTACGTGTTCAAATTAAGGGCTTTCAGCACGACATTTTCGACAGTGTCTCACATCTAAGCACGTGCACAAAAACGGTTCTCGGTTTATGCTTACACGAGTATGGAGGGGGGAGCGGGGGTGAGGGGAGGTGGGCATGCACGCGTAGCTATATGTGGAATGCCCTCACTGATGCAATGACCGTTGTTCTGGTGGGGGCTTTAAACTTGTACGTCAAACAGCCCAATGCGACCTGTTTGGTTTCATCAGGGGTCGAGCGGAATGCTTTGCTCTGTTACCCAAACAGCAAGATGCCTACGGTAACGGTAAGAAGATTTAACGCAGCAAAAGACAGGACGCTGAACGGACAGGACGGTCGCAAACTTGTAACTGGATTGTATTGAAAAACATTACGCCCAGCGGCCCTCACGGGAACCCTGGTGTGATGCAGCGCATCTCATGGGGGGTTCCATTGGCGTTTTCCATCGTATAGATTACACTTATAGCAGGGATTCTCACGAGAAGGGGAGGTGGGCGTAATTTTCCATTTTCACCATGCAATGCACATGCAGTACATGTATGATCAAGAACGGTCTTTATTGCAGACGAGAATGAGTGCCTTGTGGTCCGTAAAGTGCACAGTGAGGGGGTCGACGATTGCATCAAGCAATCGTCGAGTACTGCGAGAGAGTGCAAGCGTAACGCGGACGACCGTCGACTGAGACCGTCGGACGGCGGCATGCCGCTTTATATTCACAGCTCCCGAAGGAGAGGAGAGTGCGGAGAGAGAAAGTACTGCACATGCGCAGCGCGCGCAGCGCCGACCGCAGCGCCGCCCACCGGTGCCTAGCAACGGAGTGATAGCGCCCTGCGCCAACCCGCAGCTGTTTGGGCGATAGTGTTCGCTATAGGAGAGAGGAGAGGAGGAGAGGCGCAGCAGTGCGGACAACGCCGGACAGACGCAGGAACGATAGAGGGGCGAGCATGAGATGCGTTGCATCTAAAACGGCATGCATATATACATTCGGCGTAATCACACGCGTGTACAAAAAGCTAACAAGCATCCGGGGAAGGCACACATCAACAAACACCAAGAAAATTGATAATTATCAAGGAGCGCGCACTCTTTTGCGAAGATTAGCAGCAATGGCGCGCTGACACAATTATCTCTCTTCCGCTTGATGTAACACGCTTCCACTACTTCACGTGCCGTGACGTACAGACTTCGTGCCAGAATTTTCGTTTTGTGCAATTCGCACACACACTGACATTCTTTTCAGTGGGATGGCAAGTGTTATCCGGTCCCGTTTTAAAGCAAAGCTTTTTACCTCTACTCCCAAAGGGTTGTTTCGCGGCCCTTGGTGTCATCAGAATACTCCCGCGAGCAAATAAAAGAAGTTGCTAGCATCGCCAGGAATTGAACCTGGAACTAATATAGTAACGGAACGTAAGCCCGTTCTCTAACCGCTTGAGCTACGAGTGCACGTGGAAACGGCCAAGACAGGTGGTGCACTCACCAAGCACAACTGCGAGTTTACCCCCTGCGTTCTCGCTGAATGGAACGTGATAGTGTTTCGCGACTTCTCGCGCCGCTTTGCGCTCCGCCCACAGCATGTGTATCAGCGGTGTGCTCACCTTGATCGTGCGCTAGTACTTACAAAAATTACAGGACGCTAACACCAACGCATGTAATCTCACTTCTAGTGCGCCATATGCTAAAGCCTGTAGCCTCTAGAGTTAACCTCGAAAATCAGATCTCCTGGATGTCCGCCCTTACGCCAAATGACATCAAGGGGGTCACTCATACTTCTTTATTTGCAGGCCATCACTCCAGGCGCCATCAGCAAGATCCTGGGCCTACATCTCCTGTCCAACACCAAGAGTGACGATCCTTGCAGCACCTAAAACACTGCATCAATCAAATCATACACATGATCAGGCGAGTTGCCACCAAGAAGTGAGGCCTCAAGGAAGCTAATACACTTCGATTAATTCAAGCTTTTGACCTCTAGAGACTCACTTACGTCAACCCCTATTTTCTTCTCGGCAAGTAAAACATAAATATGCTTGATATAACGATTATAAATGCGGTTGTGCGGACCATTGGTCCTCGCTAGAGTGCGTCCACAGAGAGGCTGCTTAGCGCGGGGCTCTACAGCACGGTGGAAGAGCTGATAGGGGGCCATGTTTCAAACTAGAAGCTCCGATTGAGCAGAACTGCATTGCGTCGCCGAATCTTTCAACAGATTAGTTGGGCAGCACAGAATGTCACGCATGATGTGCTCCCGGACTTTTGGCGACAGGAACTAAGATGGTCCCCGTTTACCTAGAAATATGAACCCCTCACACGCCGAGAGTCGCCGAGAAGCACGGGCTCAAGCGCTCAGCCCCACCCTCGGCGGGGATCATACAGTTATCTACACAGACGCCTCCCTAAATCGAGGGCAGCAGTGAGCCATCATTGCGGCTACCATTACAACCAACCTCCTTGCTTGTGCCTCACTCAAATTAAGACCCAATAAATGACGGCAGCAGAAGAGGCAGTCATAGCCTTGGCTCTCGCTAACCATGGGTTCGGAAGGTAGTCACCGATTCTCAACAACCCTAGCATAATTACTAGTCGGGGTGGGTGTCCCGAATTGCACTGTGTGTGCTGAAAAAACACTGTCCTACCGGTTCCATTCAGCTCATCTAGACGACTGTTCACGCTTCCATGGAGGGCAACAAATACGCCCACCAAAAGGCCTGCGCCATTACCTGCCCCCCATGCTATGTAGCTGCGCAAGGACAGTCGCCCGCTTGTCACATTCAGGAGCATAGCTCAGCATTATCGCCTTCAGATACAAACCCTGTCCTCGCCGGACCCTGAACTTTCCACGGAACAACTACCCTACGGCTCATATCACCTCACGCGTCTTCACACAATGCATCCGAATCGCTAGGATGCTGAATGTAAATTTTTCTCAGCAGTAGAAACAGTCCGCCACATAATCGGGATATGCGACTTTACCCCTTAGCACCCTCCCGTCTTCCCGTCAACTAGCCAACCACACCAATGGGAGATTCCGCTGTCCAGCTCTCTCTGCCTACCGAGCTTCAGCTGGGGGACCGAGCACAGGCGGCTTAGGATGCATATGGGCTCCAGTGAAGAAGGAACCACTCCCCTGGGCCGCCCTCTGGGCCATTCACCGTCCTCTTACTACTCCTCCATCTCTCGCCGATTTCGTGGCCTCTGTTTACGGCGGCGGAGACGGAGAAGTGAGATCGTCTAACACCGGGTTTGAGCTTCCCTTAATTTTATAAAAATACAATTTTCACTCATGTGCTTCCCCAATACAACTCAACCAAACACCGTTCGTGAATCATGCATTGATTTAACCTGAGCAAAGAATATCTCTGTGGAGTAATAAAAGGTGTGGTTAAGTGCATTTCACTTGTCTGTGCTTTCACTATTTGTAGAGCCACTTGAGTGAATTTAAGCGATGTCGCACGGGTAATTGTTGTCGGTGCCGCTTACAGCTTTGCTTTCCAAGCACATTCGCAGGGTGGATTGGAGCGAATTTTATTTTTTTAATATAGAGGGCGTGCTTTCGAACTCGGTCATTCACACATCGAATAATTGATTGTAGGGTTTAACGCACCGACGCAACTAAGGCGATGAGGCGCGCCGTAGTGGAGAGCTCCGGAATAATTTGGATCCCCTGGGGATCTTTATCGTGCGCCTAAATCTCGTACACACGGGCGTTTTTGCTTTTCGCCTCCATCAGAAAAGCGGCCGCCGTGGCCGGGAATTAAACCCGCGACCTCGTGCACAGCAGCGCAACGCCTTAGCCACTGAGCCATTCACACATCGAATAGTTCGCCCGATGAATACTTTGCCACAATCCAACGGTATCTCGTATACAGCACCTTGAATGCGGTTCACAAAAGGGTTAGCATTCTTCTTATCGCATGGTTTGGGGCGTTTCTTTTTATGGTCGGTTCGCGCGCATAGTGTGCAAAGTTTACGCGCTGCTGAGAACACTACCGTGACCTTATACGTCTTGGCGACCTCTTCAAAGCAGATTTATACCTCTACCCCACCAGGGTTCTTTCGCAACCGTTGGCGTAAACAAAAAACTCCCGAAAACAAATAAAAGAAGTTACTCGCACCACCAGGAATCGAACCTGGAACGAATAGAGACACATAGCGAGAGCCCATTGCTTTACCGATTCAGCTACGAGCCCACGTGGAGACGGGGTAGACAGACGGTGCACACACCAAACACACATGCGGGCTTACCCCCTGCACTTTCGCAGAAAGCCATGTGACAGCGTCACGCGACCTCTCGCGCCACTGTGTGGTCCGCAAACGAAAGGTGTAGCGACCATGGCGCACCTTGCGCATGCGCCAGGAGTACGTAAAAATAAAAGCAAGCTCACACACACCCATGGCATCAAGTTCTCCTCCGTCTCTGCCGCCTATCCCGTCGGCTCCGTCGGCGGCGGCAGACGGAGAAGTGAATTACTTTAACACCTGGTCTGAGCTTCCTCTCATTTCATAAAAAAGGAGTTCCCACTTATGTGCCCCACCAATCCTCTCAACCAATCACAATTCATAGATCATGCATTGATATAACGTTTGCAAAGAATATCTCTAAAGTTATAAATGGTGTGGTTAAGTGCATTTCATTTGTCTCTGGTTTCACTGTTTGTAGGGCCACGTGTGTGAATTGGAGTGACGTCACATGGGTAATCATTGGGAGGGTCGTTAGCAGCTTAGCTTTCCAACCGCCTTCACAGGGTCGAAGGCGCGCACTTTTCATGTGTGGAGTACCTTAAGACCGCACAATGCCCGTCTGCGTCCGTGCGCATAGCATTTACAATCGCAAAAAATAACACAGGCATCGGAAAGATTCTAGTCTGTGTCTTGTAGACCGGACACCGTTAGTGCCAGCAGTCTTACCCAATCGGACACGACTGTGAGTTAGTACCCAAGAATCAAACGGCTTACTCCCTCGCCTGTAATGGTGATGATGATGGTTGGTGTTTAATGGCGCAAGGCCGACGAGGGCAAAGAGCGCCAGAGAAGTTATTTAATGAAAACAAGTGATTACCACAAAGCTAGGTATAAAATGTGTAAACTGGACATAGTAAGATCAATAAAGATAATGGTGATGGCTGGTGTATAGGGCCAGATGTGATTACGCATGATAGGAAATGAGGTTTAAAAACTTAACATCTGACAAATATTTGAAAACGCGTTTCACAGAAACCATGGCATCGTCACCAAGAAACATAGATGGGTGTAGGGGAATATGTTGTCTGTAGAGTTCTCTGAAGTGTTTGTGTCGTGTTGTGTCAAGTGCCTTGCATTGTATGAGTATGTGGACTACGGATAGGCCCTCCCCACACCTGCTACACAGGGGTCTTGGAGATCCCGTGAGCAGGTGCGAGTGCGTTACATGCGTATGGCCTATCCGTAACCTAGCTAAGGTTACTTCAATGTGCCTGTTGTGTGAGTCAGTAATGTATTGTCCCAAGTGTGGTTTTATTACGTGTAGTTTGTTGTCTGTCTGTTCGCTCCAGTCTGCTTGCCAAGTTTTACGGAGTTGTTGTCTAATGTGTGGCTTGAGGTCTGTGTAAGGTAGTGTTGCCATGCAGACTGTGTTTCGGAGTGCAGCATTGGCGGCCATTTCATCCGCCACTTCATTACCGCCAATGCCAGAGTGGCCTGGCACCCAACACACAGTCACCCCAAGGTTTGAAGAATAAGCTACCATAATCGTTTTGAAGATAAGATTAATGACATGGTTTTTTGATGACTTTCCGGATGATAATGCACGGACGACGCTCAACGAATCTGTATAAATGACGGATGTAGGAATATGATGTTCAACTATGTGACTTACAACTAGAAATATGCCATATGCCTCTGCTGTAAAAATACTTGTATTAACATTCATTGTTTTAGATGCATCAAAATTGGACCCATGCGCAGCACAAGACACCGCAGTGGACGTTTTAGATGCATCGCTGAAAAACTCTGCAGCCCTGTATTTATTCTGCAGATGCATGAAATGCTGCAAAATCCCACTTCTTGGTGTCCTGTTCTTGTTGTATTGTACGAAAGACAAGTCACATGCCACAGGACGAAGATGCCATGGTGCTACAAGATCAGTGTGAGATGATTTGAATGTGTCTAAGAGGGAGACGTCATGAATAGTCATCTCGTCCCTCACTCTCTGCGAGAAAGCAACAGCAATGGATGGGCGGTTTAAAAAGTGTTTAGTTGTGGACGTATCATTAAAAACCGGTTTAAAGGGATGGTTATTCATTGATGAGATTTTGGAGGCATATAGGAGGTCAACATAAGTTCGCTGGTACGCTAAGCACCATTTGTCGCACTCTGCATAAAGATTATGGACAGGACTGGTACGGAACGCCCCACAAGACAGGCGAAGCCCTAAGTGAAGCACTGGGTCGAGCATTTTAAGTGCTGTTTTTGTGGCTGACCCATACACAACGCTTCCGTAGTCCAACCGTGACCCTACCAACGCGGCATAAAGTCGAAGCAGGAGTTGTTTGTCTGCACCGTACGATTGGTGAGACAGGACTTTTAGAATATTCATTGTTTTTAGGCATTTTTGTTTAAGTCGTTTTATGTGGGGTATGAATGAGAGTTTCTCGTCAAACACCACACCCAAAAACTTGTGTTCTCTTTTTACTGGAATCGAGTCACCAAAGAGTTTTACGTCGGGATCGGGCAGGATGCCCCGCCTTTTTGAGAATACAACGCAGGTACTTTTAGAAGGATTAAGTTTAAATCCATTTTCATCTGCCCAGCGAGAAAGTTTATTTACCCCAAGCTGGACCTGACGTTCACAAATGGATATGTTACATGATTTGAAAGATATTTGAACGTCATCTACATACATCAAGCAGGATATGGTTGGCGGCAGTGCCTTTCGGAGAGAGTTCATCTTAGCTATAAACAAGGTGCAGCTCAATACGCCACCTTGAGGCACGCCATTCTCCTGCACGTGAACATTTGAAAGTGCCGAACCGACCCTGACACGAAACGTTCATGAAGACATGTAACTACAAAGAGTGTTCAGCATGTTACCCGAGATACCAAAAGCTTTTAGGTCTCTAAGAATGCCGTAGCGCCATGCTGTATCATATGCCTTTTCAATGTCAAAAAATACTGTCATACAGTATTGCTTATGAATGAATGCATCCTTTATGTAGGCCTCTAGAGAAACCAGTTGATCATTTGTGCATCGCCCCGCCCGGAAGCCTGCCTGGCAGCGCTCGAGAAGACCATTGTACTCAAGAAAGTACACGAGCCTACGGTTTATCATCTTCTCGAGGAGCTTGCACAGGCAGCTTGTCAAAGCAATGGGCCGGTAACTGGAAGGAGAGGAAGAGTCCTTCCCTTCTTTTAGGAAAGTCACTACTATGGCCTCCCTCCAAGAGCGAGGAATGTGCCCCGAAAGCCAAATCTTGTTATATAGGTGGAGGAGTGTTAAAAGAGTGTCTGAGTGTAGGTGCTGTATCATTGTATATGTGATGTTGTCTGGGCCTGGAGCTGAGGGTTTACAAGTGCTCAGAGCGGTCCTCAGCTCATGAAGTGAAAACTCCGAGTTATAAGAGGAGGTTGACTTATCATTATCACGTAAAGACTTCTTTTCAGCCAATTGTTTGTGTTTCATAAAAGTGCTAGTGTAGTGTGCTGAACTGGACACGTGTTGGAAGTGTTGTGCGAGTGTGTTAGCCTGGTCTTCCAGTTTGTCCCCTGTTGTACTGACCAGGGACAGGCTGTGTGTCTGTTGTCCTTTTAGTTTGCGTATTCGTGTCCAGACTTTGCGAGAGTCAGTGTAAGAGTTTATGGATGTTACGAATGAGCGCCAACTCTCTCGTTTTGCCTCACGGCGCACACGTTTTCCCATCGCCTTAGCCCTTTTGAACAATAAAAGGTTTCCCGACGTGGGGTACCTGCGCAGGATACCCCACGCCTTGTTCTGGGCCTCTCGCGCCCGCCTACAGTCCTCATTCCACCACGGCCTCCGCTGGTTGCGCGGGGCACCAGAGGCGTGGGGAATGGACTTTTCGGCGGCGTCGAGGATGTGCGCCGTGAGGAGTTGGGTAGCTTCTTCAACGTGTAGGTGTCCTATGGATGTGTGGTGTAGTTTGGATGTCTCTGTAAATGTATTCCAGTTAGCTCGTGCTTCATTGAACCTATTATGGGAAGATGGACTGCATGGGCCTTTACCTATGTATGTGAGTGAGGTGGGGAAGTGGTCACTACCGTATGGGTCAGTGCCCACACCCCACTCGAGAAGAGGAAAGAGAACTGCGGAGCCAATCGACAAGTCAAGACATGAGTATGTGTTGTGTCCTATGTTATGGTATGTAGGCTGTTTATTGTTGAAAAGGCATGCTCCTGAAGATGTAAGGAATTTCTCTATAAGGCGACCTCGGGCATCCGTCCGAGAAGAGCCCCAAAGAGTGTTGTGATCATTAAGGTCGCCTGTCAGGATGTATGGTTCGGGCAGCTGGTCAACCAGCGCCTCGAAGTCAGAGCTTAAAAGTGAAACATCAGGAGGAATGTATATGGAGCATACCGTTATCAATCTATTAAATATTATTGTTCGAATTGCAACAGCCTCAACGACAGTGTTCAGAGTGACAGGGTGGCATGCTAAAGATTTCTGGGCAATTATGGCCACACCCCCAGAAGAGTGCGTGCAGCCATCCCTGTCCTTTCTGTATATCAAATAACTATTCAAGAAATTTGTGTTCTTGGAATTCAGGTGTGTTTCCTGAACACACATTACACTTGGCTGATTGGCAAGCAGAATCTCATACACGTCGTCAAGATTATTCAGAAGGCCTCTGCAGTTCCATTGAACAATATTGCCTCTTCCCATTATTATGTGTTCAGAGCTACTGGAGTGTGATTATTTATGTAGGGTCTTTCGGGGCTTGCACTCTTGGAAGGGGTTTTCTGGCCTTCTCTACTGACCTGGACGTCGCAGCCCGTTCCTTGCGCTGCGATGGAAGCCGGAAGGGCTCGACGTCCATGTCGTCATCTGAAGGCAAGGGGGTGCCCAGCGGACTGGGCCCCCTTGGCGTGGTACCCTTTCGGGTGTTCTTTGCCTGCGCTGCCAGTGCCGAAGGCGTGGGGAGCACCACAGGTGGCACAGGCAGTGAGGCGGGGGAGGGGGTCGCTGCGACTGCCTCCGTCTCCATCTCCGTGCCCTTGCATGTGCTTTGGGCCGGTGGAGAGGAAGCAGTGGATGCAGCGGCATCCCCAACAGACGTTGTTGCCACCACAGCCGCTGCTGGGTGAGCTAGCGGTGCAGAGGCTGGTTGGGCTGCCTGGGGCAACCCTGGGGGGGGGGCAGGGGCGGGACCAAGTCCGACTCGCGGTACTGGGTCCCCGCCGAAACTAGACGCCGCTCCGCCCCCCGGCGAGCTGCGTCGGCGTACCTCCCCAGGGGGAAAGAGGCGAACCTCTTTCGCGCCTCCGGGAAGGTGATGTTTTCCGTGACTTTGACGTTGATGATTTTCTTTTCAATTTTGAATGTCTCGCAGGCTCGCGAATACGGGCCGTGAGGTCCTTTGCAATTCACACAAAGCAATTGGTTAGAGGGACAATTATCAGAGTGATGACCTTGTTGCGCGCACTTGCCGCAGGTTAGTTGGCCCCGACACGAGTTGGTACCATGCCCGAACCGCTGGCACTTGTAACAGCGCCGCGGATTCGGGATGTACGCTCGGACAGAGCACCGGATGAATCCTACATTGATATGGTCTGGAAGAGTTGCACGGTCGAAAGTGAGAATTATGTGCCTGTTAGGTATTTCCTTATTGTCTCGTCTTATGTTTATCCGCCTGACTGCCGTCACACCCTGATTTCTCAGGCCTTCTAGAAGATCGGCTTCCGTCTCGTTTGCCAGATCTGACTCTGAGATCACGCCCTGTGAGCTGTTGAGGCTGCGGTGGGGCGTGACCTTGATGCCAAGATCGGCAATACGGGTCTGGCTCAGGAGGCTTGTGGCCTGTTGCTGGGTGGTGACTTCTACCAGCAACTCTCCAGTTCTTTGCTTTTTGGCTTTGTAGTGTTTACCGATTATTCCTTCTATGAATTTTGTAGTCAGAAAAACGGACATTGAGGCAACTGGCTTGTCTTTTTCAAGGGATTCGATAATCAAGAATCGGGGATAGTTATCAGGTTTCGGGAGAGTGAGAGTTGGAAGGGGTGGGTACGTAACATCGGTGCGGCCCCTTTTCAGGGACCGATCGGGTTTGCGGGGGGGTTTTGATTTATCCATGTGGCATTGGAAAAAAGTAGGGGACGGGGGTACTTTCGTCTCAAACCTTACCCTAATAGCTTGAGAGGTCCCGGAGCTCCCTGCCTGGTGAACAGACAGAGAGCCCATCCGCCGCAGCTTGACCTGGGCTCCGACGGCCACCGTTCGTGGTTTCTAACCCTCCACCTATAAACACATCGCCACGGTTGGATCCAGCTTATGTTTGGGGGCTCGGGGTCCGCGGTATCGCCAGTACCGTCACCATGAATACTCAAGGTGCCCCGTGCGGGGAAGCCTGTAATGGTGCGGAGTACATGAGGACCTCCCAGTCTCCGACCCCGTCCATCCATGCGCACACCACCATCAAGCGGAAGTCAAGTGAAATTCGATTTCAGGCTGTGAGTTGCACTTTCATTTAGGGAATTATGAAGCTGCAACCCACGGCGGAAATCTAATGATGGTCGGTGCGCAGATCGGATGTCACTCGGGGCGCAACTTGGATGTCATTTCGAGTGGTGATGCTGGCATTTTTTATATTATGTGCGGCTCGATGCGTGTAAGGCGTATTCAATGAAAAGTTTAGCGGGCGATTTGTCCGCCTGGCAACACTGAAAACCGCCATGTCGGTGGCCACCGTGCCAGCGCATGCGCTTTGCGCTCGCATCTCGAAGAAAAAAAAACACCAGCACACATCGTCTGATGTGCTTCATCCCGATTATCGGTAGTGGCGTCAACAGATATAATATTATTCGCACTCACATTAAGTGGTGGCGCTCTACCTACCCTCGAGCACTTCGAATCCAAGGAGGATGAAACTGCGGCTGCGAACGGCGCGTATAAGCAGCGTAAGTCCGACGCTGCAGTTTGCTGCCGCAGCAGATGTCGACGCAAGTGCACCCGCACCGCATCCACGACTTTATGTCTGGTAGGTGTCCTCTAATACGTGCTTAAGTACAAAAACGGAATAATTTCTTTGGAGAAATGGTTCACGCGTACACCGATTTAGCGCTGGCTTTCTTGTGCGCTAAATGTTTCGCACCCAGGAAAACAACTCACGTCTTACTTTAGAGCGCGGCGGCTGGCAATCAGCTGATGTTCGGCGGTTACTTCATACGCGTCTGGCGATAGGTAAATCGTACCGTGCTGCACTCAACAGCACTTGGCGTCGAGGTATTACTTTGCGTTCAGAGGGCAACAGTTTGGAAACGATGCAGTCCCTGCGGTCAAACAGACCACTGCGCTCACGTTGCAACCTTTGTGCCACAGCCGATTCGCACTCGCTCGTAGGCGTGCGCGTAGGTTGGGGTTGAATTCCTGACTTTTCGCGAACCAACGCTATCGCCTTGCACGGAATCGCCTTACACGCCTTGCACGGAAACCCTAGGTCACGTCGTGGCCCGCGGCCTGCCTGGCCGCCATGAAAGCACGGAGGAGAAGAGGGGTGCCTGATCTGGGGGCCGTGCGCACAACGTCGCCTTGGCAACACACGCTTGGCCACACATTTGGCGGCGCACTTCCACGGTTGCCTGCATGCATTCCACGCTATCGAATACCGGCTATATCTTTCCAAAACGCCAGTCTGGCAGATTTAGGATTGGCTACAGGAAAGGCGTATCTTCTGCACTACGACTTGAGGACACTCACAAACTTTAGCAGCTGTTTTATGCTGCATCTCAGTTCACTGGTTTCATGATAACCGGCATGCCGCCCTGAAGACGACTCAAAATTATTGCGCGCCAGCAACCTTTTTTGGTGCTGTTGCATGTATGGCTCCACCACTCAGCGTTTTCGTTTTAGAGCGAAAGCCCTTTTACGCCATGTATCGCAAAGTCATTAATCATGTCGCAATGACCTTGAGCCACCGGAGCCCAACTGTGGTGGCAGGACAAATAAGGCGAGCCATGGTTGACAAGGTGATTTCACGACACCTTTACAAGGTGACGGTCACGACAGATCGCGCGCAGGCTGCGCGCCACGCACAGCTTCTTCGTCGTCCATGGCTTCGATCAGAGGAGTGCCCTCCTCGGCTTCTTCCGGCTATATATATGCAGTCGGTTACATCAATAAATGAACGTCAATATTTTTTTTCCCTCAGCCAACCGCCGCTCTGTTCGCGCTCAGACTTCCCACGAAGGTGGCAATTTGTGGCATTTTTTTACTCCGGGAACGACAGTACTTACCTGATTGTTCAGAAAATAAATAAAAACGACTTTTCCCTATGGGACAATCGCGGCCAATTTAGACGTCCAAGCTGGTATTGGAACGACGGGGACTCTTGGGGTATGAAACGAAAGGCGTGACGCCGGAACCAAATTTGGCGAAGGTCAAGGACATTTTTACGCCCCTATTTTCAGATGATGACAAATAGTTGCATAACAGCTGACACCAGTCATAATAAAATATTCCAACGTTCATCTTTGCCAATAAACGTTAAAAGTAACCATTTCGCTATGCCTCCCTTGGAGTTGTAGAAGGGAAGTGCGGTAGTCTATACGCCAGGGGAAGCATAAGGGAAAAGTTACTTTTTTTAATACGATTACTAAAGTTAACATTCTGAACGTATGTAAGGAAAAAAATTGGCCGCGTATCTGCTCCTTTCTTCGCAAATGTCGACAAAAGACGATAGCCTTTGTCGACATTTGCCAAGTAAATGCCTCCCTTCGCTTTCCCGCTCACCTCTCATGTAGGCTCTCTTGGGTCCCGCTCCTCCTAAACGCGCCAAATCTTTGGTCAAGTCAATTTACATTTACCGCGTTCCACTGCTTCAGGCCGGGTGCTTCGATGCCAGCGCTATCGTACGGCGGAGACGCGCGTGAATCTAGGCGCCCCACTTGACCGTTTGTAGTCCACGTGCGTCCCAAGCCGAAAGTGGAACCTATCTAGTGTAACCTTTCGTAACTGTTGCCCCTTGAATTCTTAAAATGCCGCCAAAAACTATAGTGGCGCGGGCGACAGCAGGCGACAGTGTGATTTTTTTCCGCAGTAGATGTAGTGTTTCATTTAGCAAAAATCAAACATTTATGAATTTTTTTATAAAGGAACCCTGTAAATGTTCATTGTGTATTAATTTTCTGTCTTATATTTGCGTAACGTCTTGTTCTTCTTCAACAATGCTGACACGTATGAACTTATAAACCGGACTTGGACGTTAAAATTTTGCTGTGAGTATATGATTATTGCGCAGACTTCGTTTCACTTCGGTCGGGTGGCTGAATCGAGTCACTGACAGACAGACAGACAGACAGACAGACAGACAGACAGACAGACAGACAGACAGACAGACAGACAGACAGACTAAAATTTCTGGGTTTAAGTAGTCCAAGAAAGGCTATCGTATTTGAAAGTGACCAAACCACTCCAGAGTGGGGACCCACGCCATCCGAATAGATCTGGGATGCCCTAGCAATTCGGCTTTCTGGGCGACTGGGTTCTCTGTCACTTTCAGGGGTATTTTTATTTAGCAAAACTGTATACAAATGCATCTCACGCACGAAAATATATATTTTGTAGCGAGAATAATGAGCAGATACCACAGGCCATAAAGCCATTGGGGTATGCGCCGTACCAGCATCAACTATGGGGAACAGGAAGATATTTCTATGTCCAAGCCAGACACGGGGTAATAAGACGTGTCAGGAGATGATGATGAACCCCAGGAGGTTGTGGGACTCTACATTTCACACACTCGTTATTTCCCACCCCGCAGCCATTCACGCTCAGAAAACATGCCTTGCGAACGCCGGCTGCGGACGGGTCCATTGTTTGTGGAGAAAGGCGAAGGCAGGAGGCGACAAGGCAAGACACCAATTGCAGCATTAACTGCAACGTGCAAATCAAATATACTGCATACAGACTAATTCTAGGCCATTAAGTGTGAGCGAGGCACTAAACAACACTAGAGATCGACATGGTTCGACTCACCAATGGAATACCGCAGCAGCGGGGCGCCGCACGTGCAAGCGCGGGGGCAGTCTCCGAGCTCGCCCGGAAGCGTCCCTTTGTTGCGCGTCCCCTAGGTCCGGACCAGCGCGCCGAAACGTCCGCGCGCTACCGCATCCCCAAGACAAGAGGCTGTCCCCTCGTCATGCTACATTCCACCAGACCTCGCCGAACGGTGGCGCTAGTGCCGAGGAAGAACTGGTTCTCGGGTAAGGCAGAGGGGAAAAGGGTCCACTCCACCCCAACAACAACAAACCCTACGGTTGCTCGCCCGCTCCCATTGCGCGAGCGAGGCACGCTGTGCAACGGCGGCCGCGATGGAAAGCTGGGGGTTCGCGTGATAGTCGCGGTCCCCACAAGGTGCATGTGCTAAAAATGTGCGTGCGTGTGTATGTGTGGGAGAGAGAAAGAGAGACGGATTCTTTGTTTGAAGTTTTCCCCACCTCGACCATGAAGAAATTTAATTGACGCCGGCTTCATAACGCGAGGCACCGAGGTTGTACTGACTTTTCAGCCATAGAGTTTCTTACTATGTACTTACTAATAAACTCTATGTTATTCAGCCACCCGACCAAAGTGAAACATGCTGCACATAGGTTTATATACCCACAGCCAAATCTAAACGGCAAAAACCGGTGGCAATGTTCATACTTGTAAATAATGTTGAGTCAAAACAATATTACGCTTATCTGGGACAAGACATCAATACACAACTGATACCCGTAGTGTTTTCTTTATTTAAAATACACGGATGGTAGATTTATTAAAAAATACGTACAGGAAAATACAAAAGCGGTCGCCCGCGGTTTCTCTAGCGGCATTTTAAAAAAGGCTATATATCGTGCCACACGCGTGGTACGAGACGCGCCCCCCTCACGCTGGCTGCTGCCACGCAGAAGTGACGTCAAGCTAAACTAACACGTGACTTCCTGTGATGTCACCAAATATACGTCATATTTACGGCATTTGATGTCGCTTGTTTTGTGTGCAAACAACGATGGCAGCGTGGTGTTCACGGTGTTCATGTCTTGTACCCCGATGTTCTCCGCCCGTGGTTCGAATGGCCAGCCTGACACATCGTTACGTCCTTAACTCCCTGTACAGCGGCTGCGTCGCGGTGTTTTTTTTTTTTTGTTTGGGAGATGGCTTGTAATTATTTAGATTGGTGGTCTCCTCGATTTGGCTACACTTTCTGCACCATTTGAGGCGGTGCAGCACTCTCGCACTCGATATGCCACTGCAGCTATACCACCACCTGCACTTGGGCCCTCGATTTGACACTGCGCTCCACGAACTCTTTTATACTACTGCACTGGCCTCTGTGCGAGTTCTCGTCTCGTGCAATGTGCAGCGTGCTTTGGCGCGTTTTTTGGTGCGCATTGTAGCAGACGCCTCCAGCATGCTACTTGTGTCAGTAAACGGGGTAGAAACGACAGCGTTTCTCGTTTTAGACGAGAATGGTCGTCACGTGCAACAAGATAGTGCATTTCCGTACGAAACACAAGATGAGTGCAAGGTGACGCCATTTTGAAAAAAAAAACGCGAGCGCGCAAATACAGACCAGCAGACGACCTTTGTGCACTTTTGCCCTCGATTCGGCCACTGCACGGAAAGCGCTAGTGTACGGCTGCACTCGCATTGAAAAAACTGGCGCTGCACTTGCACGACACTTTTGTGAACTACTGCCCAAAGTGCAGCCAAATCGAGGGGACCTTGGGTATTTTTGGTGAATTTGCTGTTGCACTCCTTGGTAAGCCTAACGCGTCCTTTACTGCAGGCTGTTTCGCCCCACTTTTTACATGCTCCTGGAACTCTCGTGTTGTCATTTAATATTTTGTAAGCTTCATGTTGTCTTCCAGTTCGCGTGCCATTGGCTTTACGCGCCTGCATTTGTTGTCTACATGTGCCTCGCTGCTTCCATGCCAAGCCTTGTGTTCTGATTCAGGTGTGGTGGCTCTATGATAAAACGTGGGGATCAGTATTTTCCATCGCGTCACGCCGTGGCTAACGAGGTAGCCGTCTTTGATGACATGACAACGCGAGCGACGCTGTGTCAGCGTGTGCACGAATCGAGTGTCATCAGGAGCGCATGGCATCATCGAACACAATACGTCCTCGCATGTAGCTTCTGCAAGTTTTCCCGCGGGGCAGTACTACTATCGCCGAGAAGTGTACCCTGACTCCGCGTCAAGGATGTGTGCACGTGGCGCAGAAGAATCCGTTCAGGGAGCGCAGCTTCACTTCCGTGGGTGGAGCACAACTGCCCGTCCATGGACATCTACTCAAGAAACCGCTGAAACCATTCGCTGACTGCCTGGCTTCCTGTGCAAGGAGACTCAGGCTCCAACTGTGTGAGCATGGGAGAAGTCCAGTCTGTAAGATCGCCATGTGGGCCAAGTTTCGCCCTTCCGCTAAATAGTCCTTTGACGTCTGTGGTGTGCATAAAGTGAACAAGTGACAGTTCAGTTATCGTTCATCTATGTTGTTCAAATTTGTTGCTTCGAGTACCATTGTGCTTTCAACTTGGAAATCTTAATGAAATGATGAACAAGACCTTAAATGAGTTGCTAATATTACGCAATCTGTAAACAGCCATTATTGAATGCATGCAAAACAGATTTATAATGATTTGTCTACCTTGAAATTATCCACAGAGGGTATGTGGAACTGCCAGCTAGCAAGTTCGATGAAAAGTTTTTATCTCCTAAAAGGAGTGTAAAGAAGTCGCAAAGGATGTATACGATAGCCCTTCACCTTCACCAGTTGCTTGTCTGCTAGCACCACAGGATTTCGTTCACAATTACTGCTTGGCTTTTATTTCCCTTTCCTTTGCTCCAGTGACTTTTGCCTCCTCTAACCTGGTTAGGCAACAAAACGTTCTCCAGCATCTGCTTTGAGTGTGTATTTTGATAGCCTCGTTCCTTCTTTACTCTTCTGTTTGGCTTGGAATTGAACATAACCAGCCACAATACTTCCATACACTCTCAGCAGGACAGGCTAATGTTGTTTAGAGCTTATCTCAGAGGCTTGTAGCCTATCAACAAATTCTAAGTAGCTGTGACATCTATATGCCCATCCCAAGCACTCTGTGAAATTCAACTTGCCACTAATGCTTGCATTCGCAACTGGTGAAGAGTGATTAAGCGTCTGCTGTTTAAGCCTTTTGGGTTGTGAACAGTAAGAGCAGGTAAGAGTTTCCAATTGTGAGGGGGTGTTTTACATTCTATTGCTTTTTAACTGAGCCCTGTGTAAACTGTTTTGAAAATTGCTCAAGTGAATTTACTTAGTTGCATGGGGCATAAGTAAATGTCACACAATGGTGCAAGTCTCGTCAGAAGCCAGCTGCAAGAAAGCACATTCACGGAGTCTGTTTTGTGTGCCCATTAGCTATTTTTGTTCACAAAGCGGGCATATAAGCAATACTTTAAGCCAACAAGCTTAAAAGATAGTTTATCAAGTACAACTACGGGGAAATGGTTGGTGTCGAGCTTGACATTGTTCGCTCCCGAGAGTACTTCTTAATACCATGTGCAAGAACTTGTGGGGAGCGCCTTGGCCCGACACCTTCTGGCCTAGGGGGTGTCGCCCGGAGCCCCTCGCCATGGGCTCCCTTCCCTCGCCCTCCTCGCCTACCGTGCGGCCCGGTCGCCGGAGAGATGGCGCGAGTGGACGGGTAGGGACGGGCGGTGGTGAAGAAGAGCCGCGCGCGGGGACTCGGAACTCGGGACGGAGTGTGTTTCTGGTGATGGTGTGTGTGTGTATGCCCGGACGGGCGACAGCGCGTTGGAAGATGTAAGTAAAGAGTTCTTTCACCCAACCGCAGTGTGCCTCATTCCTGGGCATGCCGTAGAGAGCAGGACCACATCTGGCGCCCGAACGTGGGGCTGATGTCAAGCCCACCCGTGGACATTTGCTCTCTGCGGCTGCCGGGAAGGGGCCCACTGCGGCTTGGGACGGCATTCCTTTGTTCCGGGATGGAAGCGCCATTTTGGCAGTGGGAGACCAGGGCTTTGGGCCGTGTAGATGCATGTTTGTAAATTAGTTTTGAGGCCAGCGTTTTAGTTTGCTTAGGTTTTACGATGGCTGTAGATGCCTGAAGTTTTTCTTGCGTTCTTTTTTTTCTCTGTTGTTTGGGTAACGGCCTGAGCGGTTACATTGCGAGTGTATTTAGCGTTTGTAGGGATATTAGTCGCTTGTGTATTTTGACGTAGCCCTACTGTAGTTCTTTTTGTATTTTAATGTGGCTGTAGTTCAGCCCCGTTGGTCGAATGTATTGTCTTGACGTTCGTTTTTTGCTTCCATTATAGATTTGTGTGTGGAGTGCGTTTGTCGCGTTGCGTATGTAGTTAGCGCGGGTTCCTCTGTATTTCGCGTCTACAGTTTGGCGTGGTTGAGCCAGCTTTTTGTTGGGTAATTCGCTGGAAATGGCTCCTACCACAAGGAGAGAGACGGGAGAGAAGGAGGAGCCGCAGGGCTCGGGGGGAGACTCAGCGGCCGCTGCGCAGGAGGCTGCTGGTCAGTTGCAGCCCGCAGATCTCGCCTCAATGATGAGGCAGATGACCGGGATGTTCGCGGAGATGACCCGAATGCTCGGTTCGGCGCCAGCGGCTCCCACCGCGGGTCCTGTAGTGCCAGTCTCGAAGCCGCGTTTAAATATCGAGGTTCCCTCCTATTCCGGCTACGGAGACGCGAAATCCGTTTACGAATACCTGCAGCAACTGGAGTCGTACCAGACTGCGGTAGGCGCATCGGATGATGACGTGCTGAGGCAAGTCCTGCCCGTGGCACTAGTAGGAAGCGCTGCGCGTTGGAGGCGCTGCCAACCGGCTTTCGAGTCGATGGCAGATTTTAAGGACCACTTCCGCGCGGAGTTCCTGCCACCCGATTACGAACACCGAATGAGGGACGAGCTTGCCCTTCGCACGCAGCACCCTGAGGAGAGTCTCCTCGAGTACGTGCGGGCTATGCAGGAGCTGTACGAACGGGCCGACCCCGAGGCAGCCGACGCGGTCAAGGTAGCGCGCGTGTGCAGGCAATGCCACTCGCGTTTCAGACCGAACCTGCGGGGCCGGAGTTTTCGCAACTTGGAGGCCCTCGCACAAGAAGCGCGAGTAATTCAGGCGGATTTACTCGCCGAGCTTCACTACAGGTTGCCGCCGAGACCCGAGGAATCGCTCGAACCGGGTTGCGCCTGGTCGGGAGGGGGAGCGGATAGCGGCCCCACAAACTCCTCGGTCGGAAGCAACGCAGGCGACGGAAGAGGGAGGCAGGACGAAGCAGCCCGCTTGTGCTGGTTTTGTCGCAAGCCTGGCCACTTCTCCCGTCAATGCCCCGAGAAAATGCGTAGCACGCAGGGAAACTCGGATCGCCGGCGACGGTGAAGAACGGTGGCTCGTCGTCGCCGGCGGGAAGCGAGAAGAGGGGGCCAGACAGGGGGGGGCGCGAGGGAGCCCCCAGGGCACCCAGAAGCTGGCGTCGACGGGCAACTGGCCCCCTTCGCATGCAGGGCGCAGGAAGACCCCTCTTCGTCTGCCCCATTCATGCGTGTGCAATTAGTCGGTCAAGAACTTTTTGCACTGGTCGACACGGGCTCGACGGTTTCTCTCATCGGGGACGAAATCTTCGAAGCCTGCCGGAAAAGAAGAATCCGGGTTAGGCCCGCCGAGACACCCTTGAGCTTAGCAGCGGGTTCGGCAAAAGCAGAGGGAGCTGTGAGACTCACGCTCGGTTTTGAAGGCAGAAAGCGCAGACAGCGTTTTGTTTGCTTGCCTGGTTTGTCTGTTCCAGTCATACTGGGCAGAGATTTCCTCTCGAGGGAGGGTGTTGTGCTCGACATGGGGAGGAACGGCTATCAGTACGGGCCGCAACCCCCTTTCTTTCCTTTCGCGAACGCGCCGATGCACGGTTTGCAACCGCACGGGGCATATAAACTCTACTGTGCTGCGGAAGGCCAGGGAGAGGCGTTAGGAAAGATGAGCACTGATGTAGAAGCTATCGTCGCATCTTTTTCAGGATCCGATGATCAGCGCCGAATGTTGGCGGAAAGTTTGCTCCCCTTATCGGAAGGGGGTGGCGGAAGCGCGCGCGCCGAGTGCAGTGGTTTCATGGGCGGCGCGGGCCACCCCGAGAGGGGGAGGAAAGGGCCGGACGGAGGAATCGAGGCCGGCCGCAAAGGGAAAGCGGAGCGGCATCTCGCAGCGGCGCTTTCTCGCCCCCCGAGAACAGAGGCAGAAAGGAATCTGTCTTGGGGGGAGGTAGTGAGTAAGAAAGAGCTCATTGAGGCCCAGAAAGCAGACGGTCTGTGCCAGCGGGTGCTGAAAAGGCTAGCGGGAGGCGTAGCTTGCACCGGTAACGCTGAGGGGTTTGACGCGTATCTGCTGGGCGACGATGGCTTATTACTCCGCTACTTTCCCCAACTGGACGACGAAGAGGCGGTTTCATCCCCCTTTCGAGTCGTGGTCCCGAGGAAGTTGCGGAAACGGTTCATGCGGTACTTTCACGACTCAGCGCTGGCAGGACATGGCAGCGGCAGTAAGACTTACGACAAGTTATGCCGTGTCGCGACCTGGCCAGGCATGAGGAGAGACGTAATGAGCTATTCCCGTGCTTGCCCTCTTTGCCAGGTAGCGAAGCCGCGCGCTGGGAAACCTGTGGGTTTCATGAAGCCGGTGGAAAGCAGCTACCCGTGGCAGATTGTAGCGTGTGACGTAATGGGACCCCTCCCAAGATCCGCGCGAGGAAACCAGTTCATTCTGGGTATAACGGAACACTTTTCTAAGTGGGTGGAGTTGTTTCCCCTTAGAAAGCTAGCGTCGGAGCGGATCGTAGAGAAGCTGGTGGAGACATTCACTCGTTTCGGCTTCCCCTCCGACCTGATCACTGACAATGCTTCGTATTTCACAAGCCAAGTCTTTTCAGACTGTTGTCGAGCGCTGCACATTCGGCACAGGAAAACGAGTCCTTATCATGCTCAGACTAACATCACTGAGAGGGTGAACAGGAACCTGAAGTGCATGCTGGTTGCGACAACCAAGGAGCATAAGGACTGGGACGCGCGTTTGCCTGAGCTGGCTTTCGCGACTAGGACTACCGTAAATAGGTCAACAGGTTTGACACCAGGTTACCTACATTTCGGTAGAGAGATCGCTTTTCCAATGGAAAATGCACTGCTGTACGCGGCGGCGGGTAACGCCCCTTCTCTGTCGCAGTACGCGGCTAGGCTCTGGGAACGCCTTTGGGCAGCGCAACGCACAGCTCGGGAGAACCTCGACGTGGCGCGCATGGAGCAAGCCGAGCAGTATAACAAAGGCCGTCGTCACCTTGTGTACAGCATCGGTGACCTAGTGCTAAGGAGAACACACCCACTCAGCAACGCTGCACGCGGTTGCACTGCAGCACTCGCACACAAATGGCAAGGGCCATACAGAATTACGGCGCAGACGACTCTGCTCACGTATGAGATGCAGTCGCTTGAAAGTGACGAGCTGGTGGGTCCTGTGCACGTTAGCGATCTCAAGGCCTATCATGTTCGCACTGGCGATGACGAACAGGTGGTAGCGGAACCAGAAGGTGGGAGTCCCGCTTCTAATGACAGAACGGCCGGCGATAGGATTCGCACCCATCGTTACGACCTGAGGGTGCGGTAGTGTCTACCCCCCCCGGGTCCGGGTCTCACGTGGTTCTACCACGGAGCAACCCGCAGCGAAGTCACCGCTTCAAGCTTCATCGCGCCACCTGTGCGGTGGTGCGAGGCGTGGTTTTGTGCCTGGCCGTTACGATGCCAGCCTGGGCCTGCCGACAGCGGGCCCTTCCGGTGCGACCCGGGAGCTTTGCGCCACCGGCCTGGTGGTGCGGTGCGAAATGTTCGTGCCTGGGCGTTGCTAGTCCGGCCTGGCCCTGCCGACAGCGGGCCCTCCCGGTGCGACCCGGGAGCTTCGCGCCACCGGCCTGGTGGTGCGGGGCGATACGTTCCTGCCTGGGCGTTGCGAGTCCGGCCCGGGCCTGCCGAGCAGAGGGCATTCCTGGTGCGACCCAGGAGCTGTTGCCACGGTCCGGGTGGTCCTGCCGCCCTTCGGAGATGCGAGGCGGCTGCGGTTCGCCTCCTGGTCGACGGTGGAGTCTCCGGTTCCGGCGCCGAGCAGCGGAGATCGGGACGCCGGGGCGCTGTCGTGAGGAGCCTGGCCGTTCGGTGGAATCCTGCGCCGGGCAGCCGAGAATGCGCTCCCGCGGACGCCTACATGGTGGCGATGGCGACAGAGCGGCATGCTGCCACACTTCGGCGGGTGCCAGCCCACCCACAGCTGCATAGGGCGGCCCCAGGCGCCGACCAGCGGTTCCTCGTGCACTCGAACCCCGAGGGCGATCTTCAATGATGGACCCGTATCCCGTGTTTGAGGGGGGAGAGATGTCGGGAGCGCCTTGGCCCGACACCTTCTGGCCTAGGGGGTGTCGCCCGGAGCCCCTCGCCATGGGCTCCCTTCCCTCGCCCTCCTCGCCTACCGTGCGGCCCGGTCGCCGGAGAGATGGCGCGAGTGGACGGGTAGGGACGGGCGGTGGTGAAGAAGAGCCGCGCGCGGGGACTCGGAACTCGGGGCGGAGTGTGTTTCTGGTGATGGTGTGTGTGTGTATGCCCGGACGGGCGACAGCGCGTTGGAAGATGTAAGTAAAGAGTTCTTTCACGCAACCGCAGTGTGCCTCATTCCTGGGCATGCCGTAGAGAGCAGGACCACAAACTGGAGCCA
The DNA here is from genome assembly GCF_048455015.1 of Haemaphysalis longicornis. Taxonomy (NCBI): domain Eukaryota; kingdom Metazoa; phylum Arthropoda; class Arachnida; order Ixodida; family Ixodidae; genus Haemaphysalis; species Haemaphysalis longicornis. The sequence goes on along the minus strand of NW_027526203.1, from coordinate 40,669,895 downwards.
AGGCCACCTGTGTGTATGTGAATGTCTGTCGGTGTTTGTGAAACTTCAGTACAGCTGGGAGGTATATGGATCAGGGATGGCTTTAACAACAAATTGACTGCTGAACGTACTTTCGCTTTGATATCAATGAGCAGCACGTAAGCATTAATAAGTGCTTCACTGTTGACATTTTTGTTACACAAAAACGCGCCATGTCCGGGCACCCTGGCAAATATTCTTGAAAAACACCCGAATGAAAATAGACAAAAAAGTTGCCAACACTTGAAAACCGCGTTCATCAGAGCACCTTTCCTAGTACTTCAGTACCGTTTATCAGCGCTGTGTTTTTTCCCCAACTAGTACCCAACTATCCTAGCGTCGCACTTTAAGCCTGAAGACAAACACTTGTTTTTCGATGACAAGTGATGTGCCAAACTTCCGTGGCTATGCAAAAAGTGAGTGAATACCTCTAGTTTCTCTCCACACTCTCTGGTGTAAAGTTCAATTTCCAAACAAATTTCCAGGTTTTTTTGAAGATGCACATCATTAAAACAGCAGCAAAAAAAAGAATGAGCAAACGATACTTTCTTGCACAACACTAGAGTCATGTGGGAAAGCGAAACCAGCAAGTTGTCTACTTGCTTGACTACAAAGTGCTGCACAGGAGCCAAGAAAAGATTCCTTTTGCTGACACTAAAGCTACGATGGAAAGCCAAAACGTGTGGTGCGTGTCACTGCAGATTTGCCGCAAGACGGGCATGTTAATGTATTGCAATTAGGCATATATGTTCACGCCAAGATTTATGAACCAGGCTATCGGGGTAACAAAAACATTGAGTGAGGTTTCAACAAAATGTGTTATGAGAAATGATCGAATACTGTTTCCTATAAATATCAATTAGAGGTATAAAATGGTTTTGACACTAGTTAACTGACCTGTTGGAAATCCTTGACAAAGCCTCCACAGCAACATTTAGACAGCTGCAATTGTGAAATAGCAAAGCATGGTTCAGGACCTCAATTCAGCAGGCATGCCCCAGCTGGGAATGCATAATTGGAGAGCACAACAATAATAAATGCCTAGGGGAAAGGTGAGCTCATTTGAGTTACCACTAAGGTTTTTGGTAGAGAGAACAGTTACAAAATAAAGAAACAATATGGGAAGCTTTATTTGCCCTGTTTAAAGGGGCCCTGAAAGGCATTTTGAGCACACTAAATTAAGTAGCGCAATCGTTAGATTGGGTCGTCAAGGTCATCTGGGCCAATTATTACTCTTTTACGCGCAGCGGAAAGCTCACACTTTTGTTGCAAAGTTTGTCGCTTTTTTCTCACCCTTTCCTTCGTGTTTTTGGACGCCGCCATCTTCACATGTCTACATCATCGATTCCCCGATGTTCGTCATGAGCTAGACATCCTGCTATTGGGCGGCTTTTTCACGCACTTCCGGCAAAGAGATGAGTCGTCTGCTCAGCGTCGACTCGCCGGCTGATCTGCCAGCGTAGTGCCGGAGTGCTCGGACATTTTACGACAAACGAAACAAGTGTAAACAAACGCTTAACCGTTCGTATTGAATGCAACACGGCCATAACACGACATGGATATTCTCTTACCGGAGTACGTCCCATAAAGAAAGCGTTGAAGCCCCGTGGCACTTCTTTCGTGCAATCGCAGAGAACGGCCTGAGCCGAATGCCCAGGTTTGACGGATACATTTTTTTCCACTTCAAAACAATCCAGAGATGCGTTTCGAACGAACACAACGTCACAACATGCGTTGCAAGTCTGAACCGCGATTGACAGACGATGGGCTGCCTCCTCCTGCCCCTCGTAAATTCGGCACTCACCTCGCGCGCGGTTTGCGGGGACGAACAGCAAGTCACTTAACTCTGGCGCGCAAGCCGAGATGGCTTTTAGCCACGCACACTGTACATACCCCATGCGAGGTTGAGTCGTACGTCACTCGAGAAAGATAATCCAGGCCATGGGAAGCACTATCCACCCGCAGAAGCACAACGTCGCATTTCATCGCGAAACAAAGACGTCCACAACACACACACCATCGCCTCCTGTAATGCCAAACGCATCTCGCACTTGCAAATGAGAGTGAGTAGTATGCCTGCAGTGCCCATATGCCGCGAGGTGGGGCCCCAAGCTGAACCGGAATCACGCAACCGTAACTGACCTCTGGGGCGGTTTGTGCCTTGTTGCCAAGGCAACCGATGTTTGAGATCGTCAAAGAAAGGCGCTCGCTCCAGCGCTAGAAAGCTCAGAGCCGCGCCGGAGCATGTTTAGCCAACGTTGCCGCTCTCCACCACGCGTCGCCCCAAGCTGAACTGGTCACATGATTGAAGCGTTTTGTGCACGGGTTCTGTATCGGCTTAAAATGTCTTTTTCGCATGGCGCCGGCAGGAATTACCACCACCGCAAAATAAGACCCGGCACCAGCGGGGCCACATCTGATACGGTGCTTTTTGGATAAACAGTGCGCGGTGCATGAAAGGGACCGAGCGCAAGATCCTCCCCAGCGGCTGCGAGTTCGCCGCCGATTAAAAGTCACGTGCTGCACTGCAGCAACGCACACCGCGAAAGGGCGAGGCCAGGCCACCGCACACATGCGGCCAGATTTTTCGTTCGCTTATCCATCCTTGAGCGGAGTGCGGAATTCATGGTGTCAACAAAACGTGCCCGTAGCAGACGGCAGTCGGAGGAGCGTAATGCGGAAGTACGTCACCGCTGACTAGCGCAGCATCATGGGAGGCAGTGCTCGCGCGCCGTCAACAGTTGAAAAGAGGAGGAAACGCGGCGCGACGATAATGCGCGGTTTTTGATTTACGATTTCTCAGCTAATACTCATCGCTTTAACAAAATTCTTGCGGGGGGAGATTGCTAATACATTGTCTTATTTGGTTACATGTAGATCCATGCATCGGCGGAAGGTATTTCAGGACCCCTTTAAAGTTTATCAGCACTGAACATCACGCTCCGCGCGTAACACCATTGAAGAATGTTACGCCTGCATGCACTTGGCAAAGAAGATTTTGCGATATGACACGGTTTGCTTCGAACACAGGTAAATCAGAGATTATTGCATAAGCAGTTCATTCATACGTGAAATTGAAACAGCAGGGTTTTTAATACGAAGCTCGGAAGCGTGCTGAATGAAAGCGACGAATGATGAGTTAAGTTGTTACTAATAACAAATTTCAACCACCTTGTCAGAAGCAGACCCCTTCCATAGAGGGACTGTGTGTAATAATATTTTTTTGGAGAAAAGTTTGTAAATGCCCTGTACATGTTTGTCAAAAGGTGTTTTAACACCCCAGCCGTGGACTGTGAGTCAACAGCGCTCTTTTCTGCTGTTTAGATGATCAAGGCATGTTGTAGAGGATCCACCTTCTCTTCTCACTTTGGTCACCATCTTTCTTAGTCATTGCATTCATGTGCTTGGTCAGGGAGCTAGCGAGCGAGGACGACAGTCGGTACCAACTATCAGCCGTGTTCCCTCAGGCTTGAACAATTGCTGGAGAGGCTAAACAATGTTTTTGAAATCCCTAGCTGAGAGATTTCGCTTTTTTGTAAAAGAACATCTAGGCAACCCTTCGAGAATTGTCTGAAATAACAAAAATTACAATTGGGCACACTAAATAGTTATTCCAAGCACAATGAATGCCTTGCATAAAAATCTATCAATGCAAACCTACCCTTTGAACCTGCTTAATACTTAGCAGAGACTCACTGCATTGGCTGTTTTATGGCACTGTGTGGGTGGGCTACTAGCTTCCACCTATGGAGCCTGTGGGCTGCACTAGTCTCCAGTCCTTCTGCCAATATTTTTTGGACACTAGCACTACCCTGCAGTGTACGAGCCGTGGATTCCTTGGTTGGCCATGGGAAATTTTAGTCAACCGTTACAAGCCAACAACGCAAGTGAGCATTTGTTTATCGACCACTGTTTTGTGGCCACGAAGAAAAAAATACAAGTTACGGTCATTAAAAAGACTAACAAATGACATCAATTTTATTGCAAACTTCAAACAAATAGTCGGCATTACAGAAAATGTGTAAAGCAGTCGGAGCACCATAGCCACTTTCCAGCTATTTCTCTATGCCATCACAGAATCTTGTTTGTGCCACTGACAGCCATCGACCTAATCCACTGCAAAGAAATAGAACTGGGCGATTGAAGTGGCGCCTCTAGTTCCGTTTGATCATATCATTTGAGTGTTTACGTACAGTTAACATACTGATGGCTGTTTAGAGTGCATGTCCATATGACGTCACTCCTGCCCATATTAGATCACTGTAGTTTGAAATTGCGATGTTTTTCACCATTTCTTTTTGTTAAACTCGCCCTATGACAGCCTTGACGTTTGCCTATCAATTACATCTGCAGCGTGCTCGCTGCTTATACCTGTGTACACAAACAATCCGTAGATGCTTTAACGTTCTAGGCACATCTTAAGATTATCTTTCATGTTGATTATTGAGCCTGCGCAGAACCTGTTTTTATATGCTGGAGTGCATGTATGTGTATTAGACATGGTGGTCGGCTAAGTGCACACCCTTCCTATTACCGTCTGTACAGCCTCTTCTCTGACCGTATCGTCTGGGTGTCCTGAATTACCTTACTTTGCATGAAGGGACTCAGTAAAGTATGGCCAACATAGCATATACTACAGGATATACAGTGAGACGTGAAAGTTATACCAGTGCAATAGCTATGAGATGAAGCGCATAGCTAGTGTACCTTTTGAAGAACTCAGGTCCTAAATTGTCGTACAATCTTGTATGTGCCAAATTGAGGAGCTGAATGCATGACGGAAAGTATCCAGTCTCGTTCTCGAAAGAGGCACATAACAGACTGGTCTTGTGGCACATGAGAGGCTGATCTGACTCTTGCGGCATGCTTTGTGTCGCAGGTGTATTTTAGCCCCATTTTATTGTAGTGACATGGCTCATCACTACAGATGCAATGGTTTCAACTAGGAAATCTCTTTAAGCGCTGAATATCATGCATTTATTATGCTTGTGGCGCATGCTCACAAGACCTTTCTGCTCACGAAACGTATCCTGGGTGTAAAACAAATTTTAAGCTACAATTTTATCCTCTCGAGAATAATAACTTCCCGATTTTCGATAGTTTTCCTTGCTAATATTTCTGAAGAGGAGATATACTGTAGTGGTACTTACGTGGTACATGTGTGGGGACACCAAAGATTACCTTTCCTATTCTTGGCGCAATTGTTTGTAATTGTACTGCGCACATGTGCCTAGTAAAAAACAGTTGCCGCCACTACCCTTCGTCCTCAGCACTGTACATTCCGATTACCTTTAGGCGCTGCTAAGTTGTCTTCATTTCGAGAAAACACACCGCGATTTCAGGTCACCCATTTAATTAAGCATTCTGAACTTGTCGTGGTACAAACTGCTGATAGCAGATGCCGCCGCACCGACATGCGCCGGAAGGTTCACAGAATTACGCTCGGATGATGTCTTTTCTTGTGTGGAACGTAGGTTGTTCGAACGGGGCCAGTCGGTTGTGTGATGTCGTCTCACGTACGCTTAAACTGTACGCAGGTACCATCGGCGCACACCAAGCATAACCAAACGGTCACTGGGCAACATTACTCGAGAGGGGCTATTTTTCTCCCTTTTATCTACGTTGTCGTCCCGAGGACTTCAGAGCTTCATCCAGCTTTCGGATACGCGACTCTATCACAGAACAGGGAGGACTTTAGAGAAGCAAAGGTCTAGCCGGTCTAGCTTTGCCCGTACTGCCAGAAAAGCGTAGTGGCGGCGTCTGCCGAGAACGCCCGCTTTAGGGCGCTCTAAACGAGGCTTTGTAAACATGGCGGATGCTTTTTGCACAGGGCGTTTGAGCTGCTTAAGAACATGGCTGCCCGCGCAAGACGGCCGCCGGCTCGCTGCTCCTGGTGGCTTCATGGCGAGCACGCTGGCCGAGTGTTTACTCGCGCCGCGCTAGTGAAGTGAGTGATGTTATGCCAGGTGACCAGACGGCCTCGACTGGCACAGACCACAGTGAGCAGCGAGAACTAATCGTTTATTCACATTCCCAAGTTTACAGAGGCCAGGACATATTTCATTTCGATCGCTGCAATTGTACGTCGCTTTCGTCAGAACTTTTTTTTTCCATAACAACTCGTTCACTTGCGCTAAGATTTCGAACGAAGGGCACGTTGCTTCCAATATTCTTCTGCCCGTATCTTTTTTTTTCTTTTTGGACGTCGCAACAAGTTACGAAGGAAACAGACGCTTGGAAATTCTCTCGGACTATGGCTTACTGCTAACATATCGACGTTTGAAAGTAGCAATGGAACTAAAATCCGTGAGCGAGTGTTTGAGGCACGGCGCTTTTTTCTCAATCTCTTTTGGGGGGTGCGACAGGCCCCAAGCACCTAAGCAGCATCACAAGTTGAAATAAAAAGAAAGAAAAAACCTAGGGCATAAAAATATTTATCTGACTTTCTTTACCAACACTTTGAAAAATTTCAAAATAATCTGATATGCTGTGTTGCATGAAAATTGCTAACTAGTTTAATTACAGTAATGCTTTTTGCATGCCCCATTATTATACTTTATGCTGGCATAAACAGTAGCTTTACCGTTCAACAATAGGATGCACATAACGTTGGTATCAGCTGTTTATTACGCTCTAGGGTGGTTATGAATCATGTGCTGTTTTAGTACTCATGAACGAGATATGTCACTTGCTGATGACAAATAGAATGTAATTAAACACGCTAGGTGTAAATAATTTTACCTTCATATTTACACAGAAAAATGCGAAAAGAAATTTAATTTCCATAAGCAAGAGAGTATAAATACGATTTCAGAGCCCCGCTGCACAATAACGTATTACGCACCCTGTGTTGACTCGCACTTGCACGTCAAAGAGCCACATTGTTAGTTAAATTACCCTGATTAACACCGTTTCCTGCAATTAGTTGAATTTCACCTCGTTAATCTTCTATTATTTTTGTTCTCATCGTTTTATTTTTTGTATATGTTGCAGCGCTGACTATACTTCGGCCAAGAACCCCCGCCCCCCTTACACAATGCCCTTTCAAGTGTAAATAAATGAAATGTTGAATTTTGCCAGTAATAATGTGGATGGCCTTATACTGTATTGACAGTAAAATGTTTAAAGCACTTTTTATGCTTCAGTGATTGCTAAATGTAAAAAAACCATGCACATCAGTAAGCAAGACTTACAAATATGATTTGACAGTGCAATGCATGGACTGCACTGCACAGTTCTGTACACGCCTTAAAGTTTTTAGTCTCTTGGAGGTTCAACCAATAGTATCTACTATCTTCCATTCCTTATAATTTAGAACAAGACCTGCCTGCATGCACTATTTTTGGGACTGACATCATGGTGTATTGATTGAATAGTTTTCACCCACTTGTGCAACAATTTGCAGACGGTGGCTACATGTAAAATTGTGCCCTGGAGGGAACTGGGATTTTCACACGCTTACTGAGTGTAGCAGTGGCCTTCCTTATTATGTTCGATGCAAAAAGCCCTTGCGAGGTATTCGCAGACAACCCATCCAACTCGCTAAAGCAATCTGCCCTTGAGGTACAAAGCACCACACCTCCTCCTTCCGCACTTTTGCCACACGCTTATCCCTGCTTCTAGATGACCCGGGCTACTACATCTCCAGACCTCCAAGACAAACTCTGACCCCTCACATTTCTTTTTGTACAAAGGTTTAAAGCCCACCTACAAGGTCCAACAGCGCTATTAACAAAGGAGACAACTACTCGATCTCCAGAGCATAGAATCATAGTGACTATCAGAAACGAGCTGCTCCAATGAAGTTTACTTCCTCTCAGCTTCTTGCACAAACTTGCTTTAGGCTGATAACAGTAGCTCTACAGTTGGTCTTACACCAATGTTTTGTGCAAAGTGTCTTAAATGTACAGAGAAAGTGAAGCACTCTTGAGCAGCAGTGAAAGGGAACGGAAGAAAGTAAACTAGAACCTGCATTTGCTTTCTTGCATTTGCCAATGTGTACGCATCGTGATTTATAGATAAAAGTTGAATTTTGGGGCTAGAGTGAGCCTAACGGCTAGCTAGGTAACAATATCACATGGCACATTTTGATGCGTCTTAATATTTGTGGAACACCGAATACTCGGCCGAAGTTAAATATTTTTAGACATCGAATATCTTGTTCTTGAATTGAACAACAACGATTCCATTCATACTCAGATATACGCGCATCACATGTATGAACGCATTAATATATGCTGACCTTCTTTTTAACATTTGTTGAAAATACCTGGCACTTCGTAACATTTACCTGCAGGCAACATAATACATTTGCTCGTGCTGAGAACTTGATGTGGTCGCTTTCCGGTGTGTGCTTCTTTTTCTTTGGTTGTATCTGCAAAGAAACAAGGCATGAATGAAAAAGGTAAATTAAGTTGGAAGAACGAATACTCAAGAAAATCATGTCACACGAATTCAGAGCAACAACTATAAGTGGAAGTTAAATATACATAAACACACCAGTCAGGCGCATGGCTGCATATCAGGCAAGCACGAAGAGTTGAAATGACCTGCCAGACCTTCGTGCAGCTGTTGCGCGCACCGACAACGTTTAAGGTTCAGCCCGAATGGCTAAATGAACACGGACCTCTGAAAAAAATAACGCAGTATTTTTGAGCTCACGCGTATTAACCATGACGCAAGCATCAGCTGTTCCAAGGCATGCTAATATAACCTAACTCGCATCACTTTAGTTGTAGCAAAGCGCTGTTGACTAAATGCTCACTAATGCGTCAAAACAGAAAGGCAGCAGTTATGTAAAGCTCGGGCGAATTACTGCCAAGAAATTACCAAATATCCTAAGGACATCCCAAAACAGGACTAAAATCCCATGTCCCAAACAGCACAGCCTATGGGCATTGGGAGAGTCCTAAAATGTCCAAGAATGGCTGTGATTGCGATGTATGCGGAAACGCGTGCGTGCTTTCATGTCGATTCGGTCAGCACAATGTTTTATTTATGTTGAGAGAAGAATGAAACGCATAGACGCGCATAATGCGCGTGAAGGATCGAGATAAACCCGAACAGCAAATGCGTGGCGCGTGGACCTATAAAATAAAGCACGCCCGTAGGTAGCGCGTGATTGTTACAGGAAGTGTTTAAAATAAAAGCTATTAAACCAACTGAAACCGCTGCTCTTGAGCACGGCAACTTTCTCAGGGAGGAAAGAACCGTCCCGCTTAAATGGCCTGCTGCGTGGTTCTGGGTCTGCCTTGTTGCCCATAAAGATATTATACTGTTGTTGCCGTTTGATTTCGTATTTATGTAAAATATTTAAAACTATAACTTAGAAAACTAAAATTGTTATTTCATTTTTATTATATCTGAATACATTTTTAAAACTTGATTGTTATTCTACACCGATAGCAGACGCCTGTGTTCTTTTTACGAAACTGTGATTCAGCCGATTCAGCCGATTTAGCCGTTGCCGTTTTGTAAACATGGCCGCCCGCAGATGGAAATGTCGCGCCGTGCTGCTGGACCGTCATTTCACAAAGTAACTATTGCATGTCGTTTATATATATCACTATGTGTTTAAACCCCTCCGATGCCCTTCTTGTGACTTATGCATGAATTCTTGCTCTGTGGTCGAAAGTGGTTGCTCAGTATGGAAGCGGTCGAAAAACTTCTCCCGGGGTGGCGGGAAAAGTTCAACGTTTGCTGCACTGTTTTCCGTCACTGAACTTGTTTTGCACCTCTAGCTGTTGATTATTTTACATGACTTTATAATACAACTACTGTAGTAGGGGCATCACCGCAACAGAGGAAAAAACCGCGCAGATGCCGGAAAGCCGAGCAAGGATAACTCTAGACGAGGGCATTATTGAGCCTCAATAGCGTCATTAAGGGTAACAGATTGGATCCCTAGGGAAGGCAAGCGTTGCAGGGGGCGGCAGAAAGTTAGATGGGCAGATGAGATCACGAAGTTTGCGGGGATAAATTAGTCACAGTTGGCACAGGACCGAGGTAATTGGAGAATAATGGGAGAGGCCTTTGCCCTGCAGTGGGCGTAGATAGGCTGGTGATGATGATGACGATGATGAGCGTCAATAACTAAAGCTTTTAGCGTCGCTTAGTTCTTGGTTCTAGGCCTCAATTACCAGTCCCGGGTTACCCGGAACGAAATCATTCATTTCTCGCTTGTGTTTCGATAAAACACTGTCTCACGTTTTGTCAATACGTACGACAGTCCAGTGACAGTCCTTGGTACTGACTGTGTTTTTTTTTTCAGAAATGGTAGAGCGGCATAGCGCAATCATTATGCGTTATAATTTACGCGTTTAACATTTTTCCCTGAGTAGCATGTCAGTGTGTGATGTGCTCAATTTACTCATCTCTCGTGATCGCCTGTATGTGCTAGTGACTATGCTACACTTTAAATGTGGTTTGCTGCCACAACTTTGCGGCCGCTTGTGGATGGGCATGTTGGCGACTACACAACCTCCACAGCAAAGAGAATTCAGGCAAACCATACAACAAATGGCAACGCGATCTGGGCCGCTTTGAATAGTCAGTTTTCTGCACTCGTTTCCCCTCACCTATTCGACGACCATCTTAAAGAATTGGGCACTCGGGGGTAGTTGTGCATTATGTTTAAACATAATGCACAACTACCCCTGCGGGCTGCGAAGACTGGCTTCACAGTGCAGTTACTCTTACGGAGCCTTATCGATTAGTCATGAGCAGTAAGAACAACCTTTCACTCATTTTCTTTGTAATCTTTCTCAAATTGCGCGATATGCTCTGAATATTGGCATTGCAGTCAGTATTGACCTGCCAGTCTCTTTAGATGCGACGCATCTCTTTAATTCGCCTTGTCCCTCGTCGTTGTCGCGGCGTAGTGTGCATCCTCGGCGCGGCAGCTGTGCGCTCCGCTGCTCTCACCGCAGCGCCATCTGTGCGTCAGCGCGGTCAGCTCGCTCCCGTCACCGTGCCAGCTGTGCGTTAGCGCGCAGCTTGCGCTTGCGCTTGCGCTCGGCTAACACATGCGCATGCGCTGCTATGCGCTGCTCTCTCTCTCATTCCGCTGCATATAAACGCGGTAAGTGCGCCGCTCCGCTCAGTCGTTCCGCCGCCGGCGCTCCGATGATTTAAATAACGCAACGGCAACCCCTGATGCGTCGCATCTACCCCATGGTTCCCCCCGCGGGAAGATGGTGTAAATTTTTGCCAGTTTCCTGTAGTCTCTTATCGGCAAGCATGAGACTCAGAGATGCAGTTAACAGTTTTTGCAGGCAGCTTTAAACCTGCTGAGAATGACCGAAAAACTGCGTCTCCCGTGTCTAATGCCATCCTTGTTATTGCTACTCTGTTATATTTCATTGTGTTTTACACCATTGGATCCTTGGGAAGAGTAATGTGATGGCGCATTTGACAAACTTTTAATGGTAAATAGCTGCAGTAGCTTGTGTGTGTGTGATGCGTCGTGCCAACAAGCGTGATTGTAAGAGCCAGTCCAGAGTCTAAAACCTGCATTTTATTGACTGAAAATTATTTAGTAAACCGGTTTCATTTCCATCTGAAGCAGGTGAAATATTTGATCAATCACGGAATGCAAAGGTCATGTCGATGAAAGAACTATAGTGATAATTCACAAATCCAAATAGCAAAATTTCCATCACACATGAAATTTCTGTGTGAAAGAACCCGCAAGCTCTTCAAGTTTTCGGGTGGCAGCAGTCTGTCGGAGTGTTGTGAGAGTTCTGGCCGCAGGGTTTATTTTTACTGTAGCGAAATCCCAAGAGCATGCATCAGAATGGGCATTGTGAGAGATCAGTGAAGCTCGGTAGGTATAAAACTAACATGTACTCATAAGCATTCCGTTTTACCCATGGTGTGAAATCACTGCATTAACATTATGTTTGTTGTTGCTGTGCTTGCTACATATGCTTGCTACACATGATGATGATGGTTTGATTTTATTGGCGCAAGGCCGACATGGGCAAAGAGCGCCAAACACAAAGTGATTTGATGAAGAGAGAACACAAAATAAAATCAGTTAAAAACTATGAGCACGGCTGGTGTAAAGGGCCAGGGTGAAGAACAAGAGTGGTTAAAAGATAAAAAGGTTGCTGGGGTATAGGACCAGGGGTAAAGCTATGGGTGGTATGAGATGAGTTGTAAAAAGTGAACTTCTGATAGGAACCTAAAGGTGCGCCTAACAGAAAACATGGCATCATCTCCTAAGAAGTATGATGGGTGTGGTGGAATATGTCGTGTGCGTCGTATGTTGTATGTTGTGGTGTGGGGGAATATGTCGTATGTTGCTACACAACTCTTGCAGAAATTAAATAAGATCCTCAATAACCCACAATTAGTTCACTGGATTTCTTACTTTCTTTCGAACCGATCTCAATTTGTGTACTTTGATTCCGTTTCTTCTTCCCCGGCCAAAATCACTTCTGGTGTTCCGCAGGGCTCAGTCCTCGGGCCTCTGTTATTTTTGCTTTATGTTAATGACTTGCCTGATATTGTTCACTCTAAGATTCGTTTGTACCCTGATGATTGTGTTTTATATCATGTAATTCACTCGCCCAATGATCACATCCTTCTCAACGATTCATTTGCATCTTTCTGCAACTGGTGCCGTTCCTGGCAAATGAATATTAACTACAAAAAAAACTGTGTTCATGTCCTTTACTAATAAATTAGTTCTTTCAGATTTCAACTACTCATTTAATAGACTGTACCTGCTGAGACTTTACCAATATAAATACCTTCGCGTGCTTTTTACTCCTAACCTGTCCTGGTCCCTCCATATTGATTACATTACTTCTAAAGCCCTAAAAAACTCGGTTACCTCCGGCGTACACTATCTGCCGCCCCTAGCGAAACTAACTGTGTATAAGACCCTTATCCACCCAGTGCTCGAATACGCGTCACCTGTATGGAACCCCTACAACCAGTGCGAAGTAAAACAAATAGAATCGGTACAGAAAAAGGCCATTAGATTCATCTTCAGGCGATATGACTCTGCTTTTTCACCTACGTCAGCATTACCATCTTTGAACCTATCTCTACTTTCATCGCGAAGGAACATTGAGTCTCTCAAGTTATTACATTCTATAATTTTTTCGACGTGCAAACTTTCAAAAGATCTGTACTTAATATGTTCCAGACCTTCTTCAACACGCCACTACCATCCTTTGAATATGACACCATTCTACGCCCGTACTAACACGTTTAAATTTAGCTTCTTTCCACGAACTGTTGAACTTTGGAATAACTTATCCGGTGACATACGTTCTTTGCCCTTAAACGAATTCTTGTTACAGTCAAATCTCGCTACAACGAACACCACATTAACGAACGTTTCAGAGTAATGAGCATTTAAGACATCCCTCGCCGACTGCTTATAGTTTTAATGTAAAATTATTTCACTACTACGTACTTCAGAATAGCGAACTTTTCAAAATAACGATCGTTTTATTTAGTTCCGTGCCATGTTAACAACGCCTCAGTACAACGATCTCAAATTTTCAAGGCCGGAGATTCTTAGATTTCCGTTAAACTATTGCGCAACCTGAACCATATGTAAGCAGACGACACGGTAAAACGCTGCACAGAAGATGACGTCTTGCAACTTGCTCCGCTGAATGCGCGAGCCGATGCGAGAGAGAGAAAAAAAATAAGGTGAGTAGAAGGGGAAAAAATGAAGCATGGGTGGCCTCTTCAGTCCAGAACGCCGCGGCCGTGCTATTCGCCCCCCACCTCGAGTTTTTCTACGTTCCACCGCTGCTCGGGTTGTTTGCTGGATCTTCACGGACATCAGCGGAGCTGACCACAGACGACAATCTTCAGAGCATGAGCGTTCAGGATGAAGAAGGCAGTGAGGACGGCATGAACGACGATGCGGCTGAGGGTGCCGCGGCAGCAAGACGGCGACCAGCACGTGACAAGTGCGGATGTCTGGGCAGCGTACTAAAATGGCGCATTTCCGGAGGGAACCGCTCGGCCAAGGAGTCAATCCACAGGAATATGGAAGAGTTAGAGTCCATCGTGCTAGGAAGCTTGCGCTGCACGCACCAGGAGAAAATTGCCAACTACTTTGAATAAACGTACATTGTTTCATGATCACTTGTGCATTTTGTTCTGAAAAATTACTTCAAGGATGCACAGCTCTACAGGTATGTTGTTTTAGGCATTGAAATGTTATTTGTTGTATTAAATTTTGCGATTTTCGATACAACGACCTTTCAGAATAACGAGCAATTTTCCGCCGTCCACTGAAGTTCGTTATATGGAGATTTCACTGTATCCATAAATACCCTTTCACAGTTTTTTTGCTGTTTATGTTTGCTGTGCACAGTCTGCACAGTATGTTTCTGTGTTCTGTTCCTTGCCACCATGTCTTCATTATGCCACCATGTGATTCCATGTCTTGCCACTTTGTATTCTTTGTTTTGTACCGGCCTGTTCCCCACTCCTGCCATAGCCCTTACGGGTTGCAGTATGCATAAATAAATAAATAAAAATTATTAGCATTATGAAGTAAAGCCTCGCTAAGCGTGCCGTGTTTATCTGTACACTTTGGTAATGCTTGAGTTGTGTTTCCTTAGTGGCAGTGTCCAAGCTAGCCCATCTAACCACTGCCCCTCGAATTCATTACGCATTGTTTTCTAAATTATGTGCAGGCAGCTTCACGGACCATGTAAAGCCTCCCCAGCCACATGTAACTCCAAAGGATAAGAAGACAGCAACACAGTTCTGACGCGCTGCGGGAAGAGCTGCGCATGCTAGAATACTTTTGGAGCTGCAATGGAATTACTGCTGAGGAATGATATGAAAGTCGTTTAATCTCATTTTCTTGATTGTTTATGTATGTATGTTCCGGACGCTGATATTTAAGCCATATTTATTTTTGTGTGGGAAGCTACTACGTGGTAAAAAAACTAGGGAATTAAGCGCATCATCCCAGATTAAGGAGCATGGCACCAGTACTCCTTCCGGGTGTGCTTGTCCGTTTTGGACTTTTCTATGGTCACTGCTGTGCGTCAGCTAGCACCACATACATTGCTAATGTACCAGTACAAAGCGCAGCCTGTCTAATTTTGAATGATATCAGTATTATTTATCTTATTTCATGAGAGACCAATCCAAATTTCAAACTCCAGAAATCCTATTTTGCTTCCCTTGCCTGTGTATTTTCGAGTTGTCGAAAACAATTCAACAGAAATTGCAGTTGGCTGTGCATTCGCAAGACATACCAATTGGTGGCTGCATGATGGAATTAAATTGGTTTCAAAATTTCTTCATCATCTAAAAAGGAATATTCACTACCTGATATTTGCATGACTCAGTGCAGAGCAGTGATAGTTTTTGTACAGGTTGGCTGTACACTGATTTTTTTTTGCCATCAAAATTTGGCTGCATTTATTCAGAATTTTTAATTGCAAAGGTTAAAATATCGCAATACAACCATTCACGGTCCCACATTTTCAACGCTAATTTATAAGTATGCATGCACGTATATTTCCACATTTAGACTTCAGTGCGTAAAATGGTACCAAATGCAGCCAAATTTTAAAGGTAGGAAAATATGCGTACAGCCAACATGTGCAAACTGTTATTCTTCTGATCTAAGCCTTGTAATGTTACCTGTTCATCGATTTTCTTCTGTTAGCTTTTATTTGCCTTTAGCAGACAGGTGAAAACCTATTTGACTGAATACAATTTGCTGTCATCATGTGGCCAATTGGCATGTCTTCCAAGCACACTGCAAATGTCCTCCATTTACATTGAATAGCTTTACATAATTATTTTCGAATATAGGTACACGTGATCCAAAATGTGATTTTACAAGTGGAAAATATGAGCTTTTTTCACTTGTAATAGATTTTTTTAAATAGTATTTTATATCACTCAGAAGTAATTAGCTGGCCTTTCAAATGATTTCTATGTGCGTGGTGCAGAGTGATGCCTCACGGTAGCCCTATGTTCAAAAGTGGCTGCACACGCTGAGGGAGTGGGACTGCCACATTAGAGGCCCCGCACGGGGCACCTTGAGTATTCATGGTGACGGTGTTGGCGACACCGCGGACCCCGAGCCCCCAACATAAACTGTAACCTACCGTGGTGATGTGTTTAAAGGTGAAGGGTAGAAGCCTCAAACGGTGGCCGTCGGAGCCCAGGTCAAGCTCCGGCGGATGGGCTCCCTGTCTGTTTACCAGGAAGGGAGCTCCGGGACCTCTCAGGCTATCAGGGTAAGGTTTGAGAAGAAAGTACTCCCGTCCCCTGCTTCTATACTATGATGTATGGCATTCTTTAAACCCCCCCCCCCAAACGTGATCGGTCCCGGAAAAGGGGCCGCACCGAAGTATCTTTTCCTTCATTGCCATCTTTGACATTTCCTGAACCAGATAATTTCTCTCGATTTCTTGTCATTGAATCCATCAATCCAACCCGCCCTCTTGCATCTCAGTCAGTCTTCTTGATTGCCAAGTATCTTGAAGCCATAGTAGGAAAATCGTATAAGTGCAAAAAACAAAAGTCTGGTGAACTCTTAATTGAAATAAATGACAAGCAGCAGTCTGCAAAGCTTCTTGCTCAGTCTAGACTGGCTGATCTCGACATCCGGGTCACACCCCATCGGAGCCTCAACAGCTCGCAGGGTGTGATATCAGAGACAGACCTCCTGAACGAAACGGATGCGGATCTCCTTGCCGGCTTGAAGGATCAGGGCGTCACTGCCGTAAGACGCATCACTATCCGCAGAGACGACAGGGAGATTCCGACCAAACACATTATCTTGACTTTCGACCGCGCAGTTCTTCCACAATACATAAACGCAGGTTTTATCCGTTGCTCCATCCGTCCCTACATCCCGAACCCGCGGCGCTGTTTTAAGTGCCAGAGGTTCGGGCACGCTACGAACTCTTGCCGTGGCCGAACGACATGTGCAAAATGCGCGGCGCACAATCATCCGAGCGAGAACTGCCCATCCGAAACTCTCACTTGTGTAAACTGCGGGGGGCCGCAAGCAGCGTACTCCCGCAAGTGTGAAAAATTCCAAATGGAAAAAAAGATAATTAACATCAAGGTCACGGAGAACATCACCTTCCCAGAGGCGCGAAAGAGGTTCGCCTCTTTCCCTCTGGAGAGGTACGCAGACGCGGCTCGCCGGGGGGCGGAGCGGCGTCTGGTTTCCACAGGGACCCAGTTCAGCGAGTCTGACCTGGTCCCGCCCCCGCCCCCCGCTGGGTTGCCCCACGCAGCCCAACCCGGCACCACGCCGCTTGCTGAGGCAGCAGCGGTTGTGGTGCAAACCACTTCTGTCGGGACCGGTGCCGCTCCCGCCTCTGTCTCCCCGTCCTCCAGTCCGTTGGAGGGTACCGAGGTGATGGACACAACGGGCCCCGCACCGGCTCCCACCGTCACCGCACCGCCCGTGCCACCTCCGGTGCCCCGGACGCCCTCGGCGGTGGCGTCTCAAACGAAGGGCTCCCGAGGGGGGGCCAAGTCTGGAGGGCCCGGTCCGTCGGGCACCCCTCGGACATCCGACGACGAGATGGATGTCGGGCCGTTCCTGCCTGCAACGCAGCGCAAGGAGCGGCCACCGACTTTCAAGCCTACAGACAGGCCTAAAAAGCCTAACCCCAGAGTAACAGCCCCGAAAGACGATACATGAACACATACACACACTCCATTCATTCTTAAACCTAAATAATGGGAACAGAAAACATCATTCAATGGAACTGCAGAGGCCTCCTTAAAAATCTTGATGATGTGTATGATATCCTGCATGCCAATCAGCCAAGTCTCATGTGTCTCCAAGAGACTCACCTCAATTCCAAACAGACAAATTTCTTAAATAGGTACATGGTATTCAGAAAGGACAGGGTTGGCTGCACACACTTTTCAGGAGGTGTGGCAATTGTCGCCCGGAAATCCTTAGCCTGCCACCCTGTCACTCTGAACACTGTCCTCGAGGCTGTAGCAATTCGAACAATAATATTTAATAGGTTGGTAACGGTGTGCTCCATTTACATTCCTCCTGATCATGCGCTTTCGAGCTCTGATTTCGAGGCGCTGGTCGACCAGCTGCCCGAACCATACATCCTAACAGGCGACCTTAATGCGCACAACTCTCTTTGGGGCTCCGCCAGAACGGATGCCCGAGGTCGCCTGATAGAGAAATTCCTTACATCTTCAGGAGCATGCCTTTTCAACAAAAAACAGCCTACATACCATAACTTAGGACATAATACGTACTCACATCTCGACTTGGCTATTGGTTCTGCAATTCTCTTTCCATGTCTTGAGTGGGGCGTGGGCACGGACCCATATGGTAGTGACCACTTCCCCACATCCCTAACATACAGAGGTAAAGGCCCATGCAGTCCATCTGCCCATAACAGGTTTAATGAATCAAAAGCAAACTGGAGTACATTCACAGAAACATCTAAACTACACCACACAACCATAAAACACCTACACGTGGAGGAAGCAGCCCAACTCGTCACGGCGCACATAGTCGACGCCGCCGAAAAGTCCATTCCCCAGGCCTCCAGTGGGTCCCGCACCCCAAGGAGGCCCTGGTGGAATGAGGACTGCGGGCGGGCGCGAGAGGCCCAGAACAAGGCGTGGGGTGTCCTTCGCCGATACCCCACGTCACATAACCTCATTTCTTTTAAACGGGCAAAGGCTTTTGGGAAGCGAGTGCGTCGTGAGGCGAAAAGGGAGAGTTGGCGCACCTTCCTCACTTCCATCAACTCATACACTGACACACACAAAGTCTGAACACGAATACGAAAACTAAAAGGACAACAGACACACAGCCTGCCCCTGGTTAGTACAACAGGGGAAACACTGGAAGACCAGGCTAACACACTTGCGCAACACTTCGAACACGTGTCCAGTTCAGCACACTACACCAACACTTTCATTAAACACAAAGCATCATGTGAGAAGAAGTCACTGCGTGATAGCAACAAGTCGCACACTTCTTACAATTCTCCTTTTTCAATTTATGAGCTGAAGGCTGCTTTGACCACATGTAAACCTTCAGCTCCAGGTGCAGACAGGATTTCATACACAATGATACAACACTTACATGCAGACACGCTTGAAACACTTCTTCACCTCTACAATAAAATATTTCTTTCGGGGCACTTCCCACGCTCTTGGAGGGAGGCCATAGTAGTGGCTTTCCTAAAGGAAGGGAAGGACCCTTCCTCTCCTGCCAGTTATCGCCCCATTGCCCTGACAAGCTGCCTGTGTAAGCTCTTCGAAAAGATGATAAACAGGAGACTCGTGTACTTCTTAGAGTACAACGGTCTTCTCGAGAGCTGCCAGGCAGGCTTTAGGGCGGGGCGGTCTACGAACGATCAACTCGTTGCGTTAGACTCGTATATTAAAGATGCCTACCTCCATAAGCAGTACTGTGTGACAGTATTCTTTGATCTTGAAAAGGCGTACGACACTGCTTGGCGGTACGGCATCCTCAGCGATTTGAAGTCCTTTGGTATGTCGGGTAACATGTGGTACACGCTTGCCAGTTACCTCTCTGAAAGAACGTTTCGCGTGCGAGTTGGAACTGCACTCTCTAGAGTTCATGTGCAGGAAAACGGTGTTCCGCAAGGTGGAGTTTTGAGTTGCACTTTGTTTATTGTAAAAATGAACTCTCTTCGGAAGGCTCTGCCACCAACCATTTCCTGCTCAATCTATGTAGACGACGTGCAGTTATCCTTTAGGTCTTGTAACCTGTCTATCTGCGAGCGCCAAGTCCAGCTTGGTGTTAACAAGCTAGCTGGCTGGGCAGATAGCAACGGTTTTAAATTTAATCCAGTGAAGTGTACTTGTGTTTTGTTTTCGAAAAGGCGCGGCATTCGGCCGGATCCAGACATCAAACTCAATGGTGTCTCAATTCCAGTCAGAAATGAACACAAGTTTTTAGGTGTAGTCCTTGATGAAAAGCTCTCGTTCATTCCCCACATAAAACAACTTAAACATAAATGCTTAAAGGCCGTGAATATACTCAAGGTTCTCTCCCACTCTTCATATGGGACTGATAAACAAATTCTTTTACTTGTTTTTACCAGCCTGCTAGGTTCACGGTTAGACTATGGAATCGTTGTTTATGGGTCAGCAAGTAAGACATCCCTCAAAATGCTGGACCCAGTGCTTCATCTGGGGCTGCGGTTGGCATGTGGCGCCTTCCGGACTAGCCCGGTCGAAAGCCTCTATGTGGAGTGTAATAAGTGGAACCTACAACGTCAGCGAGCATACACAGATCTCCTTTTTGCTTTTAAAATTTCATCTATGCCACACCATCCTTTTAAATCGGCTTTTTATGATACGTCTATGACTGCACTACTCCTAAACCGACCATCGTTCTCTGCGCCCTTCTCTTACAGAGTTAGAGAGGAAGCGTCAGAGCTTTCTGTCTCCTTTTTAGACACCATACAAAGTTCTCAAACAGATTTTATAGCACCATGGCATCTCCGCCCTGTATCATGCGACACATCCTTCACACATGTAGATAAAAACCGAGCTCCCACATGTGCAATTCTGCAGCACGTCTTGTATTTGCAGCAGAAGTATCAATTTTCTGAATTTTATACGGACGCCTCTAAAACTGCCACCTCTGTGTCCTGCGCGGCGCATGGGCCCGGCCTTAATGTCACTAAAACTCTTAACAGTAATACGAGTATCTTTACGGCAGAGGCTTATGGTGTACTTCTTGTTGTAAATCATATCCTTCAAAGTCATATCCCACAATCCATTATATATACAGACTCCCTCAGTGTCGTGCGGGCGTTATCGTCAACAAAGTCTTCAAAAAATCACGTTGTAAATCTAATAGTCAAGGGTATTATGTCTGTGTATGTCCACAAATTTGAACTAGTCCTTTGCTGGGTCCCTGGCCACTGTGGTATAGCCGGGAACGAAGCAGCGGATCGAATTACCGCTGCTGCTACACTCTCGAATACAGTACACATAACCACATTACCCTACACCGACGTGAAACCACACATCAGACAACAACTTCGCAAAACATGGCAAACACACTGGAGCGAACAAACCGACAACAAGTTACACGTAATAAAACCACACTTGGGACCATACACCACCGACACACGCAATAGATACACCGAAGTCGCCTTGGCTAGATTACGGATAGGGCACACTCACGCAACGCACTCGCACCTGCTCACTGGATCTCCAAGACCTCTGTGCAGCAGGTGCGGAGAGGCTCTATCCGTGATCCACATCCTCATAGAATGTAAGGCACTCGACACTACACGACGCAAACACTTCCCTCAACTACACACACGACATATTCCACCACACCCATCATACTTCTTAGGAGATGATGCCATGTTTTCTGTTCAGCGCACGTTTAAGTTCCTATCAGAAGTTCACTTTTTACAACTCATCTCATACCACCCATAGTTTTACCCCTGGTCCTATACACCAGCCACCTTATTTATTTTTTAACCACTCTTGTTCTTCACCCTGGCCCTTTACACCAGCCGTACTCATAGTTTTTAACTGATTTTATTTCGTGTTGTCTCCTCATCAAATAACTTTCTGTT
Source organism: Haemaphysalis longicornis (assembly GCF_048455015.1). Lineage (NCBI taxonomy): Eukaryota > Metazoa > Arthropoda > Arachnida > Ixodida > Ixodidae > Haemaphysalis > Haemaphysalis longicornis. The sequence goes on along the minus strand of NW_027526203.1, from coordinate 40,648,302 downwards.
TGGCGCTCTTTGCCCGTGTCGGCCTTGCGCCAATAAAATCAAACCATCATCATCATGCCACATTAAAGGGGCCATGCAGGCAAAATACAAGTTTGTTTTATTCGAAAAATTTGGGGTTTTATAGAGTTTTTAGCGCTTGTCCGGCAGCAAATGATACTTTATTCGCCAAGAAATTATTGAATTTAACTTAAAATTTTGATTCTCCCACCAAATCGTGTGTTTTGTGACGTCTGCAACGACATCACAGGGAAGGGTCTTCAAGCGAAATTCAAGTGCGCCGTCCCATCTGCAGCGGACTGCAGAGCCTTGTTCACCATCACTCCTAGATGTCACCAGCATACTGCTCTGCACCGCACTTCACCTTTGCTTTGTTTTTGACTGTATTTGTACCTGGCTTGGTTTCTATTACGATAGGTATTAATTCTTTTATCAAACTTGGGGTACCTCGACAATTAGTGTCACGTAACACAATGTCGCTTACAGCAATCGGCGAGTGTCGTCTGAGACAGCCCCAAAGCGCCGCAGTGGTGTGCAGCTAAAACAAGCGCAGTGCGCGCAGTACCAACAGTACACGCTGGTTTTTCTTTCGTAACTTCTATATTTTCACCCCACCATTCTCCCTGCTATAAAATGAATATGCACTACCCTTATGCGAAAATAGCTCATTCTGCAAGCTTATAAGCCCTGCCTAACTTGTGTTTGCTTTTGCTGGTCTAAGCCAATCGCACGGCTGTGGGTATGTTATCTTATGTTCTAGTGCGGGAAATGAGCTAGTGAGTCTCATGAACATTCCCTTTTTTCCTAATTGTGTAGCTTATTTGAGTGAAGGATTGTTTAAAGTTGTGTTAGTATTATTCTATTCAGGCAATCTTTCTAATGAAACAAACTTGTATTTTGTCTGGATGGCCATTTTAATGGTTTTCAGCAACTTTCTGTCCTCTAATGTGCTTTTCCTGTGTCGTGATTCACCGTTTGGTATTTGAGAAAGTACAGCACTTTTAGACCTCAGTTTTCATGCCATAAGTTCCTTAGAAATTAGGCTGCCCCTATTTGTAAATGAATTATTCAGATACATGGAGCATTTCTGATGTAAATAGAAGAGGCTATTCGTATCTTTTCGATCATCATTCTAATTTTTCCTGTGAAATTTCACTTCTGCTTCAGCTAGTGGAATTGCCTGTCAGAAACCGAAGCATAAGACATGCATGAAGCTATAATGAACTTTTATATTTGTGGTATTAGAAGTGCATGGTGTACCTTTGGAGTGCTGTTTGAATTTGCCACTGGAGGCTGTTATATATGAAATTCGTCCAAAAAAATGGTTTTGCAAGGTTTTGCATAAAGCTCTAATTGTGCACCTTAGTGGAAGAAAAGCTCCGTTGCAATGGAATGTTGAGGTATAACCATATACAATCAAACATGTTCTGAAAAGGACCTACGAGCACCTTTGTGGAACATCCCAAAAATTTCCTTTTTTTGTTCTACATGGAATGTTTGACCTCCTAGCAAATCCTAGTCTGGGACATCCCAGGGAGGTATTTTCTTGTATCACTTCGGATGTTTTGGGAATTTGATTGGGATGTCCCTTGGAGTTCCCAATCTCCCAGGTGGGACATCCCTAGCCCTTACCTAGGATGTATGTGCGTTGTCTGGGTGTCTTTTGATAGCCTCAAAACTTCCATCTGAAATACTGCCACACCTTTTGAGGCAAATGCGCCCACAACTTTTCGGGTTCTAGATAGTCAGAAATGTTCGAGAGTGGGCAGGAGAGTTGAGAGGCTGTTTCTTAAGGGTTTTTCTTTTTTAAGTTTTTTTTAGCTAACTCCGCATGCACTCTGATCAAAAACGCACGAGGAATGCAGATTTTATATTTGAATCATGTAATAAGACAATATTCCAGCGGAAGTCATGCACAAATGAGGTATTGACGGCAACAGGGTTTCGTTTGCACAGTCTTTCTAGCGGAGTGCATAACACTCGGTTTCGGTTGGAAGAATCAAATATTCCGGCATCGACAGCTGTATTCCGATGCGGAATTTCCCACATTTGTCACTCCACAAGCACTCAGTTCCCGTGTTTTGCAGGTCCTCTCAACAACTGATGGAAGCAAATGCACATAACAGCAATAACAGTCACGAAACGAGTGCACCGCGCACATAGAAACGGTGGGCGGTTGCAGCGGTTTCAATTTGAATTGGCGGCTTTGTGGTTGCAAATTCTGAAGCGAGGTAGTAGAGCAGTCGGTTGTTTGTAAAAACTTGCATACATTTTTGCTCAAGGGATGTTTGATGCGGAACTTGTTAATAATATTTTAAACAACACGTTGTAAGCGAACTTTATTGGCTTTTGAGTCACGGAACGAATGTTTTGTATTCTCTACCAAAATTAACCTTTCGGTTGCGTCGTCTGGTGGACTTGATGGTCAAAAACTGCGCTGTAGGTTGGTTACGTGGGCCGTGGATTTTTAAAACAGGGAACGTCCAAGCTTGAGACGTGGCTACAGTGAACTAGAATACTTGGGAAGTGAAAAAAGCGGCCGCTCCCAGTGAGGCACTTAGTGCCAACGCCGCGCGGTGGCGCTCGCGTGCCCCGCCCGAGCGCTTTTTCGCCTCGGGAAGCAGCGGGTAGGCGTGCGCCTGGGCAGTCTCCGAGGAGCTAGTTATTTTTTCGTGTAAAATGGTAGAGAATGCTTTTAATGTACCAGGAGTTTTACTGGAAAGGTAGCTACATCGTGTATTTAGTGTTTGCTTATTTTTTCATCACATCTGGCCAACTGAGCAGACCGTGCATGCCGTGCTTTAGCAATTGAAGCTAGCGTGCGGATTCTTTTTCTTCGTTCTTTGATTATTTTTTATCGTGTTCTGTCAACTAAGGAATGAGCGGCGTGCTTTAGACTGGCCAGCGTACTTCAATGTTCCTGCTTTTTTCTTCATGTTTTGCTGATTTTTCTATGAACGTTCTGCATACCGAGCAAACAGCGTCGTGCATAACGCAAACGTTGTTGTCTTTTTCCAAATTTTACCCACGCAGCACACATGACAGATGTCTTAAAACTTCAGTCAAGTCAACAAAAAGCGTGATTCACGACAGTATCCACGGCCGCAATTCTCAGAAAAGCACCAAGCCACACAGCGCGATAATTTTAAAACTGCAGATTTTTTGCTTGCACACTGGACAACTATAAACATAAAATATTTACATATTATTGACACTTAATTATTTACCTCCACATCACAGATAATTAAAACCAAGACCCAAGAACATTTAAAAAAGTGTGGTTTTGTTCCTGCTATAGGCTCCTCTTGCAATTTGGCGCACCAACATCATGTGCGGTGGCTAGCTGATTTCGATTTCCTATAAGGATCATGTGCAACGACTCAACAGCGGGGAGACAATGTCATTGTGTCATCTGTTTTCGCTTTCCGTACTGTTTGCCAGCAGCGGCAGCGCACTGAGCAACTGACCGAGATTACCGTCTAATTTACTGCAGTTACATCGTCCGGTACCCGATCGTCCAAGCTTGCTTCTCGAGGTGCTGCTTCATCGCCGGATGCCCTGATTGCTGCAACGGTCTACCTTGCTCGTGGCGCCTTCGGAGACTGCGCAGCTCTACCCGCGGCTGCGTTTCCGGCGACATCACCACTGGGCGGCGCCGGTATCGTCGAGCAACGCTATAAAGAACCGGCACTGTCGACGGGGTGCCATTGGCAGGGGCGTCAGCGCACTAAGCAACTAACCAAGATTACCGTCTAATTTACTGCAAGTTGGTTTTCGTGCTATTTGCGATTCTTTCGTTCCTCATTTGCTGTCGCTGCTGCCGATGTTCGCATTTTGAGCTTGTCCAAGTGTCTTCTAACTGTGTCCAAAATGCCAACGAACGCTGAACTAGCAAAGAGAGTAGAAGAACTCTAGGAGAAGCTGAAAACTGTGGCTTTGGTGGCATCGGTGTTCGAAAGGATTTTGTTAAAGCTGCATGATTCTGGTTTCGATGCGGTGCAAATGAAGAAAGAAGTAGGGGATCTTGTTGCTAGCGCAAAATTCATGAAAAACTTGTTGAGGAACTAAGGCAAGACAACGCTGCCCTGACGTTAGAAAACAAATCACTGAAGTCTGAGAACCGCATGATGTCTAAGAAAATAGCCGAAATGGAACAATATGCACGGCTCAACAACGTCGCGATCAGAGGTGTCCCGTGTACCCAAGGGGAGGACTGTATCGCGATCTTGCAAACGGTGGGCGAAAAGATCGGATGCCCGGTGTCACCAATTGACCTCGACGTCGTTCACCGTGATCCTACAGCGAAGGAATGCAACAAAAACCTTCTTGTGCGATTCTGTTCAAGAGATAAGAAGTCGGAATTCATCAGCAAGGCCCGAAAAGCGGAACTCTGCCTGAGCAACATCAACATAACGCAGCCGTCTGACAGTCCCGTGTTTATAAATAAAAATTTTACCCCTGCGAACAAGGCTCTCTTTTGAAGGTGAACATTTTGACACACTTTTGTCTGGTTGGGAAATTACTGAACTGAGATTTAATTATGCTCCAACCAATACATAGACAAAAACCCGACGTTTCGAAGCCCGCTCGGCTTCTTCTTCAGGGGTGACTGGGGCCACGCTGCAGCTGCGTTTTATAGTCTTTCACTTCTGTTGGCCTCGCACAAAGCCCCTCGCTGCGGCACGTAATCGGCGTGTGTACACCGAAGAGAGAGTGCCAAGCGAGCGATTAACGTTCCCAGAGGGTGCGTTGGATGTGCCACGATTCAAGGAAAAGCCGCTTCCGCCAGTTGGTTTCCCTTTCGAGGATCGCTGTTCCGGAGAAGTCAATTTTGTGGTCGGCCACTTCGCAGTGTTCGGCGACTGCGCTGCGTTCTCTATTCTGTTTCTGTACGTCATTCTTTTGTTGCCTAATCCTCTCTGGTAGGTTTTTGGTTTCACCGATGTACGAGGCGTTGCACTCAGCGCACGGAATGCGGTAAACGACCCCGGGTGCTTTCTCTATTGTCGGCCGGTCTTTGGGGCGGGAGATTAGGCGGCCTATTGTTGTCGAAGGCTTGTGGGCGATACGCAATCCTACACCTCTAAAAATGTCGGCCAGGGCCTCGCTCGTTCCTGGGATATCCGGAACCGGCACGCGTTTCAGGAGTCAGAGGATAGATGTCCTTGGAGAGTTTGTCACCCTGTTCTGCTCTTCGCGGCGGGTTACGGGGTGAATGAACCTTTTCGGGTAGCCGTTTTTCTGGAGGTCCGCAAATACACGGCTTACTTCTTTTTTACGTTCTGGTTTGGACGAGCAAATTGCATCAGCTCTGTTAATTAAAGAGGACACAGCAGAGGCTTTGTGATTAGCGGGGTGGGCCGAATTAAAATGAAGGTAGCGGCCGGTGTGCGTCGGCTTCCTGTGAACGGAGAACACCAGGCTCTGGCCTGCTCTTGTCACTTGGGCGTCCCGAAAGGGGATGGAGCCGTATCGTTCACATTCAACCGTGAACTGGATGGCGGGGTGAGCGGAATTTAGGCGTTTTTCCAGGCTGTCAACTGCGGAGGTCTTCACTATACCGAAACAGTCGTGTACATACCGAAGAAAAAGTTTAGGTTGCGGCAGGAAGGAGCTCAAAGCCGTCCCTTCCACGTGTTCCATCGTCAAGTTGGCCATTGGTACAGAGATGGTGGCCCCCATTGCGGTTACGGTTTCTTGATTGAAGATTTGCCCATTGTGCGAAAAATATGTGCTGGCCAAGCAGACCTCCAGTAGGCGGTAAATCTCGTCAGCAGTGAGCGGCGTCTTTTCTTTTAGGGTTGCGTCATTTTCGACGGCAGTTCGGGCCGCGGATACAGCCAAAGGTACAGGAACACTTGTGAACAATGACACGACGTCAAACGAGACCAGGCTCTCATCTTCGTCAATGCACACCTGTGACGCAAGTTGCACAAAGTGGCTGGAGTTGCGTACATGAGTCGACGTTTTCCCGGCGAGGGGGTGAGGATGCGGTGCAGAAAATTTGAAAGGTCTCGGCACGGGGATGATCTGAAGTCCACGATCGGGCGAAGGGGGACGCCAGGTTTGTAGATCTTCGGTAATCCATAGAAACTAGGTGCGGAGCCGTTTCGGCAGATCAAACGAAGGTATAGTACTTTTTGTTCCGGGTGGTTCTTAAACATCACCGCGAGTAACTTGTTCAGCTGCGTTTGCGTTTGGTTTATAGGATCCCTCTTTCACTTCGTATGCGCGTTTCCATCCAAGAGAACCGCAAAGAGCAGAACAGGGTTACAAACTCTCCAAAGACATCAACCCTCGGACCCCTGAAACGCGTGCCAGTTCCGTATATCCCAGGAAAAAGCGAGGCCTTGGCCCGAATTTTCAGAGATGTAGGAGTGCGTATTGCCCACAAGCCTTCCACAACAATAGGCCGCCTAATCCGACAATAGAGAAAGCACAAGGGGTCGTTTACCACATTCCGTGCGCTGAGTGCAACGCCTCGCACATCGGTGAAACCAAAAACCTACCGGAGAGGATTAGGCAACACAAGAACGACGTACGGAAACAGAAAAGAGAACGCAGCGCAGTCGCCGAACACTGCGAAGTGGCCGACCACAAAATTGACTTCTCCGGAACGGCGATCCTCGAAAGGGAAACCAACCGGCGGAAGCGGCTTTTCCTTGAATCGTGGCACATCCAACGCACCCCTGGGAACGTTAATCGCTCGCTTGGCACTCTCCCTTCGGTGTACACACACGGATTACGTGCCGCAGCGAGGGGCTTCGTGCGAGGCCAACAAAAGTAAAAGACTATAAACGCAGCTGCAGCGTGGCCCCAGTCACCCCTGAAGAAGAAGCCGAGCGGGCTTCGAAACATCGGGTTTTTGTCGCTGTATTGGTTGGAGCATAATTAAATCTCAGTTAAGGCTGTCTTTTCTAAGGCTCTGGTTCTAAAGAAAAGGAAAAATTGGATGTTTTTGTGGACAGCAAACTGCCAAATCAAAGCTCGCAAGACCACCGACAGTAAAGTATACACGATACGCGATGAGGCTGATCTGGCTAAAATAAACCAACCGGCTTCCATTGTACATAATGCGCATGCGCCAGCCATGTCTTCCTCGTCGTGACGTCTGTCACTTGCGCAACTAAACTCGTTTTTAGGACATAACTCCCGCGCTTTCATTCATTTTAATGCCAGAAGCCTTCGAAAACATTTTGATGAATTCCATAATCTTCTTTCCACTTTTACGAAACCTTTCTCAGTAATTGCAATTACAGAAACTTGGTTATCTGAAGACGATAGAAATTTGTTTTGTTTTCCTTCCTACACCCCATATTACAGTCGCAGGTTATCTAGCAATTGTGGTGCGCAGCCATACACGTATCATCCAACGGTTCCTGCAAACGAAGGTTTGATCTTGAATTAAACACGCTTCACTGTGAATCCGTCTGGCTTGAATTGAAAACATACTTTTCTTAATCTAGATAACAAAAGATTCATATTAGGCTTATTTACCGCTCACAACCTTTTCCAGTTCCTGAATTTTGCACAAACTTGCAACGCTCCCTAAATGTTATTGATTTGATTGATTGTGGAGTTTAACGCGCCGACGCAACGCAGGCGATGAGGCGCGCCGTAGTGGAGGGCTCCGGATTAATTTTGACCACCTGGGGATCTTTATCGTGCCCTGAAATCTCGTACACACGGGCGTTTTTACTTTTCGCCTCCATCAGAAAAGCGGCCGCCGCGGCCGGGAATCGAACCCGCGACCTCGTGCTCAGCAGCGCAATGCCTTAGCCACTGAGCCACCGCGGCGGGTCCTAAATGTTATTTCCCTTGAAAATAAAAATGCTATTTTAATGGGTAACACCAACATTAATTTACTAGACAATTTGTCCTCTAACTCGAAGAACTATCTAGCTGCACTAAATAGCTGCGGGTATGAATGTTTAATCAGTCTTCCAACTAGACCAACCAGCAATAGCAATGGGTCTTTCATTGATCATGCATTTTCAAATCTACTCACGGCACCAGACGCTGGAGTGCTAGATATTAATATTACCGATCACTATCCCATATTTATGAGTTTCAATTCCGTTTCAAAACGTAATTCACCTTCCTTTATTCGGCATACATTGGACAAAACGGAAATTTATCGATGCCGTTGCTAACACTAACTGGTCTGAACTTTATCTTAACACCAACGCACAAGAAACTTTCACCCTTATTTCATCTTTGCTCCTATCGCATGTTCAATCCTGTACAGATAAACAAAAATGCAAAAAAATAATAGCATCACCAGCAAACCCATGGCTGATGAGCGGATTGCTAACAGACATGCGCAAACGTGACAACCTCTACAAAAAAACTAAAAGGCAACCGTTTAACACGAACTTGCTTGCTCGCTACAAAAAAATTGCAACCTAATAAACACGCATCTAAAAGAAGCTAAAAGGAAGTATTATGAGCAAAAAATAACTGAGGCCGGAAATTGTACGACAAAAAAAAATGGGAAATCAATAATTCCTTTTTGAATAGAAACCCATATTCGGATAAAATAACTACAGTTGTTCACAATGATGTCATTTACAGTAACCCAACTGACATCGCTGATCAGTTTGCAAGGTTCTTCTTTAACGCCGAATCCACCCTACCTCCATTAAATGACGTGGTCTTAGATCGCCTACCCCATTCGTTCTTTCTCTTTCCCACGACTCCAGATAACCAATACCATGGCAGCGGCTTCGGCAGCGAAGTGGTGTCGGGAGCTCGAGCGACCGCTCCTAAGCGCTCTCTAAAAATACCGCTCAAGGCACGAACGAAGTTACTTGAGCGGTAAAGGATCTTGTAATGTGGGTGAACACGGTACTATAAAACATCATCCGCACTGCTAGTGAAAGCGCCCATTCAATATCTGCTGGGGTGGTAAGCCTATACATCCCCGGCGGAGCCAGCCGGCTGTCTCGAGCGCTTCGAAACCGCCGTCATGATGCGCCCGCCTCCCCACTGGCGCAAGGAGCCAGGCTCCTCCCACTGCCACGCGCGAGGCGCGTCAAAATATAGCCAAGGCGGATGCTGCCGTGGGCGTAAAATCGTCGACGCGGGCGTCGAAAAAACGCACGCGCAGCGCCGACGCGCGCGAATCGCCTGAAAAAACGCTCCATGCGGTTCGGCCTTTACCACGGTGGCGAATATTTGATAGGCGCTTTCCCTAGCCGCGCGGTTGATGCTTTGTAGTGTAGTTTTCGGACACATTAGCAGCTCCCTTACTGTATAAGCAACTTCATTTGTTCCTTAAGTGGCATCTTAAAGAGCGGTCGGTCGAGCTACCCGCCCTACTTCGCGGCCGTTGACGACGCCGTGTTGCCGCCGCTTACCGCGCCGCGCGCAGCATGCGGGTGGTATTCGCGGTGGCGTCAGCGCGCCTGTGGCGTGCGCGGCGCGTTTTCGTGAGAAGAAAACGCTCCATGCGTGTTACGTGAGGAACTAACAGATGGCGCGACGCCGTCAAGCCAAGAGCCTAGACGGCGGGACCCAACCTACGGTGTATGAAAGCCGCCTGCGGGAACAGCCCCCAACACGAGGCCCCACGAGTTTAATTCCTCTCTACCTCCCAGCGGCGGAGCGCCGGGAACCTTGAGCAGACGACGGCATCGACTTCCGCCCGCTCCCTGTCCGCCACTTCAGTTTCTCTTATGTGCTGCAGCCATGTAGTCGCTTTTATACGCTTTTTTTTGCTACTTTATATTAAATCCAGTTAACCCCATATAACCGAAGTCTGGTGTTCTGTGTCAGAACCCACAACGAAACATGGTGTCAGAGTTGTGAACCAGCTGTATGGCAAGCGAGGAAATGGGTAAGCTTCTAGCACCACCGAAATTTTACTCGGAGGGCAACGCAGCGGAACAATGGCGCGTCTTCAAGCAAGCCTTCGCGCTGTACCTGAAAGCAACGGACACGGCCAGCGCCTCGGCAGAACGGCAAGTAGCTCTACTTTTGACCGTCGGAGGACCAGAATTGCTTGATGTATACAACACTTTGGACTTAGGTGTACCTTCCCCTGCAAGACCGCAACCAGAATTTGACTTCGCTTATGTTATTAACGTTCTCGACACACACTTCCTACCGAAGCACAACGAACTCTATTCGCGCTACGTTTTCCGTTCCCGCGTGCAGCAGACAGAGGAACAATTCGACAGTTTCCTGACGGACTTGAAATTGAAAGCGCGCGAATGCAGATTTGGGACCCAAAGAAACAGCTTGATCCGCGACCACATCGCATGTGGAGTACATGACGGAAAAGAGCGTGCGGACATACTCAAGCTCGAGGACCCAACTCCAGAGAAAGTTGTCAAGGTGTGTCTTGCTCATGAAGCAACAAACTTCCAACTGAAAACATTCAAAGAGGGAGCGACGAGCGATATTCAAGTGCATGCAGTGAAAAAGAATACCCATCAAGCAACTGGCAATGGCAGGCAGAACACCACTAAAGCAAGAAACCCACAGAAGCCTACTGTGTAGAAATGCAAGTATTGCGGCGGCAGCCATGAACGCAAAAAAGAAGCCTGCCCTGCATGGAAGCAAGTATGAAGCAAATGCAGAAAGCAGAACCATTTTGCGGCCGTATGGAAAAGTCGCAAAGTATGTAGCTGAGTTAGAGATAGAAAATGGTGAAGAAGATAATATTCTTGCCGTCGACAGCAAGAAAACGAGCGCAGTCTACACTTCACTGGAAGTTAACGGAAAACAAGTGACCTTCCAAATAGACGAAGGAGCAGCTGTCGAAGTCATCACGAGCAGGCATGTCGCACGAGAGCAACTGAAACCATGCGCAACAACTCTACGTACATGGAATGGCGGCACGGTTAAGGCAATAGAAAAAGCGAAACTCGAAACGACAGAAAAAAATTTTACCAAGCACAAGGTGAAATTTGTAGTTGTTAAGGAAGACCTCACACAGCTGATTGGCAGAGACAGCAGAGAAGATGGGCCTCATAACAATAGACTACAACCTTGTGGCCGGGATCGATGAAGTTTCAGGAGGAAACTTCGCACGTCACATTGTGGAGAAATACCCAGATGTTTTTGGAGACTCTCCAGGAACACTTCCGGGAAACGTTCACTTGGTGACCAAGGCCGAAGCATGTCCCAAAACGATAACAAGCTGCAGAGTTCCTGTGAGCATACAACCGCAATTGAACACAGCCTTGATGAACCTGGAGCAGAGGGAAGTAATCAAGAAAGTTTCGGAACCAACACAATGGGTGAGCAGAATGGTCATGGCAACAAAGAAGAACGGCAGAGTGAGGATTTGCATCGGCCCACAGGCATTGAATGAGGCTCTGGAAAGAGAACGTCACTCACTGCCAATTCTTGACGATGTGCTACCTGAACTGACAACGACAAATGTTTTCTCAAAACTTGACTTGCGAGAGGGCTTTTGGCAATGTTCACTCGATGAAGAATAAAGCTTCATGACAACCTTTCAAACACCTCAAGGACGTTATCGATGGCTTCGCCTGCCCTTTGGACTTGCTGTGAGCAGTGAATTTTTCCGGTAGAGACTTCAACCGGCACTTGAAGGGCTCAGTGGAGTTATCTGCGTCGCAGACTACATCCTGGTGTTCGGGATCGGCGAAACAGACAGAGAGGTGGCGAAAGACCATCACCGAAAATTGGAAAGACTACTCCAAAGGTGCCGGCAGGGCCGTACCCAGAGGAGCGGTTTGGTAGTTCGAACCCCTCCCGAAATCTTTTCAAGGCAGCACGTAAGCAACTCTTACTGTTGCTTTCAGCAAAACTACCCCCTTCCCAAAATCCATACCCCCCCCCCCCCGAAAAACATTTCTGGCTAAGGCCCTGAATGCTGGCAAATGGAAATACGCCTCAACAAAGAAAAGACGCAGTAGAAGATGTTGACAACCGTGTTCCTGGGACACGTGTGGACGAAAGAACGACTTAAAGTCGACCCAGAGAAAGCCAAAGCATTTCAAGAAATGCCCACACCAAGAGATGTACAAGCAGTACAGTGCTTCTGCGGAATGGTCAACTACCTCGCTAGATTTCTGCCGAGAATCTCGCGTGCGATGGAACCACTGCGAAGCTTACGATCAAAGAAGAACCATGTTACTGGGGAAAACCACAAGAACAGGCATTTTGAAGTGCCAAGGAAGCAGTGACCAAAGCACCAGTACGTGCGTACTACGACGTGCTCAAACCACTGAAAATTCAGTGTGATGCAAGTGAGACGGGACTAGGAGCAGCTCTTCTCTAGAACGGACAGCCAGTGTCATTTGTAAGCCATGCGCTGACACCAACAGAAATCTGTTATGCGCAGATTGAGAAGGAGATGATGGCAATCGTCTTTGCACTGAAGAAATTTCATCAGTACTCTTTTGGAAGAGCCACTACGATCATCACTGATCACAAGCCACTTTAATCGATTCTCAAGAAACAACGCGATCAAGTACCACGGCGACTGCAAGGAATTATTCCTCAAAGTTAAACGTACGACATAAGCATCGAGTACCCACCAGGCAAAGAACTTCAGTTGGCCGACACGATGTCTCGTGCATTTCTGCCGAACAACAGCAGTGAGGAAGAACTTGAGAACATCAACGTCGTGAGTCACCTGCCCGTGCGTAAAGAAACGCAGGAGAAAATCCGAAATGCAACAAGAGATGACGACTCAATGCGAAGACTTAAAGTGATAATCCAGTAAGGATGGCCGGAGCAAAAAGATCAAGTACCTCAAGACATACGGATGTACTTCACCTTCAGAGATGAACTCACCGTCGAAGATGACATGATCTTCAAGGAAATGCGATTAGTCATCCCAACGTCACTGCGAGCCGAAATCGAACAAAAGCTCCATGCGTCACACATGGGAATAGAAAGCTGCTTGCGACGTGCTCGAGAATGCTTCTTCTGACCAGGACTCAATGCAGAACTGAAAGACTTCATCTCAAGATGTGAGATATACCAAAAGCATGCTATCTCTCAACAGCGAGAAACTCTGATTATGCACCCGCAACCCAGCTACCCATCGAAACGAGTGGGATGCGACATCTTTGAGTACAAGGACAAGAACGTTTTAGTCAACGTGGACTATTACAGCAACTTCTGGAAAGTAGATCAACTGAAATATTTGAGTTCAAGCCAGGTGATTCCTAAATTGAAAGCTCACTTCGCCAGACACGGAATTCCGCAGGTACTCATCACGGATAATGGATCACAGTTTTCAGGTGAAGAATTCCAGGGCTTTGCCAAGAGCTGGAGCTTTGAACACAAAACGTCGAGTCCAGCCTATCCACGTTCCAACGGCAAGACAGAATAAGCAGTGAAAACGGCAAAAATGCTGCTAAGGAAAGCTGAAGGAAGCAAATCAGACTTGCAGATGGCAATTTTGGACTTCAGAAACACCCCTTTGCAAGGCCTGAATGCAAGCCCAGCGCAACTGCTGATGGGCCGTCGTACAAGAACAACCCTACCGACAAAAGCACAACTGCTGCAACCAAGGACAGTACATGTAAAGGACCAGATGAAAGAGAGAAGAAGAAAGATAATTTCTCATCATGACAAACAAGCTAAGTATTTGCCAATACTGAAGGAGGGAGAAAGCGTAACAGTTCAACCACAGAAAGGCAAAACGTGGGAGAAAGCAACTGTGACTGAACGGGTAGGCGACAGGTCATAAAAAGTGAAAATTGGTGACAGCATCCCGAGGAGAAATCGCGTCTTCATTAGAAGCACACCCAAGCCTTCTGATGAGAGCCAGCAGGGATACACCACACCTGACCTGCCTGTGAGTACGTCGAACAACGAAGCTCCGACAAGCCGAGCATCACCCAACTCCTTGCCTACAGAAGTCAACGGATCCATCAGCTCAAACGGAAGAACATCTGACCAGAGAGGCACTCCGGTCCGACAACGAAGAACCAGGATGCTCTCAAAGAGGTTGCAAGACTTCCTCGTCGGATGAAGTGGACAGCTATTTCAAAGAAGGAAAGATGTTACGTGAGGAACTAACAGATGGCGCCACGCAGTCAAGCCAAAGCCTGCACGGCGGGACCCAACCCACGGTGTATGAAAGCCGCCGGCGGGAACAGCCCCCAACACGAGGCCCCACGATTTTGATTCCTCTCTACCTTCAAGCGGCGGAGCGCGGTGAATCTTGAGCAGACGACGGCATCGAGTTACGCCCGCGCCCTGTCCGCCACTTCACTTTCTCTTCTGTAGTCGCTTGTATACGCTTCTTTTCCTACTTTATAACAAACCCACTTAACCCCATATAACCAAAGTCTAGTGTTCTGTATCAGAACCCACAACGAAACAATGCAGTTCAAGCTTAATGCTTTTGTGCCCGCGCGCAACCAAGGGCATACGGCCGGACAAACACTCCCGCCTACCGTCCACACCGCAGTCGTCTGCTCGCGGCTCGCGTGTTCGTATCACCCGCACCGGAGACATAAGTGCGAACGGATCATCCGAATTTTTTAAATGCAGAGCATTTCAGTAACTCACGATGTCACCCGCGTTGGCGTCGGTAGTCCGCATCGCTCCCCCTACACTATATAAAAAAATTATACTTTCCGGCGCCAGGTTTCGAACCAACGACTCTGCGGGCGGAATGCAAGGTACATGGTACTCTACCCACCGCACCACAAAGCCGACCGAGAATGGAAGGTTACGAACACGCCTTATATCCTTGACTCATTCAACCGTCGGCCACAGGTGCGCCCTCTCCCCCGCGTCCTCCTCGCCTTCTCTCCGCTCGCAACGCCCTCTCTCGCCGCGTTCGTTTCGGGCGCCCAACAGGTGGGGCAACGCCACCTAGAGGAAATTTTTGAGCCAGTCTAGGTGGCGTTGGGTGGGGACGTGCGCAACACCCTCTCTCGCCGCGTTGGGTTCGCGCTGATCAAAAGCGGTTCGCGCGCAAAAACAGGTGGGGGCGCTCGCATCGCGCTCTCTCGCCGCGGTCGGTTCGCGCTTAAACGACATGTTGTTCGCGCGTGCTCCGGTCGCTAACATCTGTGGCGTGATCGTGACGTCAACATCACGCGTTCGTGTGGTGGCGCGATTTTGGCGCTATAACACTCTCTCGCGAGGGGCATTGGATTAAATTCGATTGGATTGGCTTGGCTTGGATTGGTTTGGATTTGGATTGGATTGGATTAAAGTGGATTGTGTTGGATTGTGTTGCGTCATAGCCGCGCCACGTTGCGTCATAGCCACTCCACGTTGCGTCATAGCCGCGGCAGGGGGTTCACGGCACGTTTCACCAGCGACTTCATCGACAATGTCTACGCTGGAAGACAATAATTACAACAACAACCAATACCTAATCCATACGACTTTCAGGCGCGCCCCCCGCGGAACTGCTCTGCATTTGATCGTGCCCCTCGCGAGGGGGATGTTTGAAAATGCGTGAGAGAGCTTCACCGATGTGTCGGACGTGGGGAATTGCCATGCCTTTTTTTTTACATTGCATACAATGCAGTTTGGCCGGAGAATTTTGAAAACTCGTATCAATCGAATTCGTATCACCGAGATTGTATTTCAAATCATCCTTGCATTTTGGAGAGTGGTAGAGTAAATGCTGTAATCTAGCAGTTGCATTATAAAATAAACGACCCTACGTACTGTAAACCAGCCAGAAGTCAGGTTATCACGTTGATTGCACGATTCAAGCTTCGTTACTCTGCTTCCTTAGAACTATAGCTATAGTCTTCTTACAAATTTTTCGTGTGAAGTTGACTTGTCATCAGTCATGGGCGTTTCTCCTTAAAGAAAAAGTTCCGAGGTTGCAAATGGGCCAAGAGTCATACGCCCTGCATTTTACATCTCGTAACTGTGCCTTGCTGCCAAGGTGCTGCTTAAATGCTCTAAATTTTTACATTAGTATCTCGTCATAAAGGGTAACGGTTATGGCGTTATGGTAATAGTTATGACGAGTAAGTCAGCTTACTCATATTCAACTGAATGGCTCTCCCTTTCAAATTGAAGCCCAGCTACTCGATCCCCGAGGCACCTCCCGCGGTGTTATCCAGGTTGATCCCAGCGACACGGACGACGAGCTCAAACATCTAACCTGTGAAACTGCTACCATATTGGATGTTAAGCGAATGGGACGTAGTCATTTCGCCCTTGTGACTTTTGACACATCTCATGCGGCAAAAATAGTGAGAAATTACAAGGAACTGTGCAAAGTTGCGCCGTACATTGCCCGAACACTGGTGTGCTACAGATGCCACCGTGTTGGACACCTGCAACACCACTGCCCCAAGGAGGACGTGTGAAAGACCTGCGGAAGGACCCGCGCAGAGGGTGCTTGTGTGCCCTCAGCTACATTCTGCGCGTTCTGCAAAGACGTTGGTCATCTCGCCAGGTGCCAAGAACGGGAACGAAGACTGCAGCATAACAAGGCACGAGTCAAAAGGAAGCCACGCAGCCGTTCCCGCAAGCGCACCATAAACACACAACTGAACTACCTCAACAAATTTCCCCCGTTGACTGCACCCGCAACCGCTGATACTGCCATCAGAGGCGTGAGCACCAGCCCGGTCAAGACCGTTAGCTTCAAAGCGCTGCCTCGTGGTAACCAACCTGACGTAGATGCCACAAAGGACGACAGTGTCAAGTCAAAGAAGAAGAAAGCAACCTCGGCTGAGCTTCGTCAGCGCACACAGGACCTCCAGCGTGAGCTCGACTGCCTCAAGTTAGAACTACGAGACTATAAAGAAGCTGAACAGGAAGAGGCATGCCAACGGCAAAGCCACGCTGAAGAACGGCGGCGGTGCAGGCAAACACTGCTAGCAGAGCGGCGGTGTCAGTCCCAGTCACCGGCGTCCATAAGGCTATCCGCACCCTTAACTCAAGCTACCCCAGATGCTTCTGGCATCAAAAGTGAAATCGAGGAGATAGTGATTAAAACACTACGCACGCAACTACCCACATTGATGGCCGAGTATTGCCAGCTCAGTCAACTGTCCCCGCCAACAAGCCCTGCTTAGTGCTTTTACAGCTTCTTCCATTCAGCATGGCTTCGAATAATATCCAACTGTTACAGTGGAACTGCAGAAGCCTCCAAGCTAACGCAGCCGAACTCAGTGAAAGATTATGTACAGCTCAAGAGAAACCCTACGCACTACTCCTACAGGAGACGCGCTGGCACAGGGCCAGAATTGTGTGGATACAAAGGGTACTTCACTTCAAGCATTGTATACGAACCAGTTGAGGGCACAAAGGAAATTATCGCACAGGCAGGGTCTATGTCCGAAATGACGTCAGGCACTGTCAAATAAACACGAGAGAGTTCTATAATAAATTTATAGAAGTAGTGGCCGTGTGCACTCGAATCGGGCAGGGGTGCACATTGCTGATTATCTGCGTCTACGTCCGCCCTGATACTGAGCGGTGGTGTAGAGTCAGCTTCGAGTGGATGAGCAGAATTAGGACCTTGTTCCCAAACGACGAAATTGTAATAGGTGGAGACTTCAATGCTGCGAGCACCACCTAGGGGTATAAGAACACTACTTCGCGGCCAGAACCTCGAAGACGAAGCAAATGAAGCCGACCTTTACCTCATTAACGACTTGGACTACCCAACCCGCATCGCCCTTCACTCAAGGCAAAGAAACACTACCCCTGACCTAACGTGGGCGACTGAAAATACGATTCGCCAGTGGCGCTGCAATAGCGATCCCTGGAGCAGTGATCACTACCCAATTTGGCTGGAACTTCGTGGCCTCGCTCAAGAGAAACGCCGACAAATGACCTGCATAGACTGAAATAAGTTCCGTGAGCTTGTCGAGGCAGCTCACAAGAACTCCCTCGTCACTCGAATCCTCGACGCAGCAAAAGCGGCAGCGACTACGGTCACTGTGGACGCGGAGACCCCCTCGCCGGACAAGCACCTACTCAACTTATGGGCAACGCGAAAACAACTTCAAGTCCAATACCATCAAGGGGGCAAGGCATACAAAGACCTCCTCCGCATAAGACACAAAATGGCCTAAATTAGAAGGCACACGAAACAGTTAACTCGGCAACAGTGGGAGGAGCACTGTGCTTCCTTCGGAAAGGACACGGGACTCCGCAGACTCTGGAGTACATTTCACTCCCTCAGTGACAAACTTAAAACGCAAGGTGTCGTCGAAACAGTGCCCCTCACTCAGGGGATCTCCCAGAAGGAGTTTGAAAAACAGGCAGCCAACGTATTTTTCTCGCAGCCCGTACAACCTCCATCACCCGATATACACGAGAATTAGCCAGTTAATGAAAACGAGTTGGAAATGCCCTTCACTCTCGACGAACTTTACACCGCCCTACAACAGGTGCGGATCAAAAGTGCCCCAGGTAAAGACGGGGTCACATGGACAATGCTCCGTAACCTACCCGCAGCTCAAAAGGAAGCCCTACTTCACGACATCAATGCGATTTAAATTAGCGGCGATTTGCCCCCTTCAATGAAACACGCCGTAGTGGCGCCAGTACCGAAGTCAGGTAAGCGTCCCACTGAGACTCCATTAACCTACGTCCGATTTCCTTGACTTCCACAGTGTGCAAACGCATAGAACGAATGTGCACAAACAGGCTCAATCACTACCTGGAAGAAGAGTCAGAATAATTTAACCCAAATCAGACTGTATTCCGTCCAAATCTTTGCACTCATGATAGCCTCTTTCTTTTAAGGAGAATCTTGAGCCATCGCCGGTTTTCCCAGCCGAGCATTCTCGTTGCGGTGGACCTCAAGAAAGCGTTTGATTCCGTGACTCAACAGGCACTTCTACGGGAACTGAGGCGTATCCGGGCAAGAGGATGTTAAACTTCATCAGAAGCTTCCTTGCAAATCGAACATTTGAGATTCGCTCTGGGCATACAGAGCCAACCAGCTTCACGAACTGCATTGGGCTTCCACAGGGGTCGATTCTTTCGCCCCTGCTCTTCAATGTGGTTATGCGTGGGTTCACCCAAGAACTCTCTAAAATTCCAGGTGTGTATTTTACTCTGTACGCAGATATTACCATCTGGACTGAAGCCCCTGACCACAAAAAATTCCCCGCATTTCCCCGAGGGGAAGAATGTGAAAGTGCGAATGCACGAGTTGAATTTGCGCGGTTCGGTAATGTTCGCGAAAGAGAGATCACACACACACACACACAACTACAAAGAAAGAAAGAAGCATTTATTCACAGACACCTATTTGTGTTGTCGTTGTACTTGATTGCTAGAGCGGATCGCAGCTTTGAAATTTCGTGTCAGTACTCCTTTAAGCGGGTGCATTACCCCTTCTCACGCCGGATTCCTGGCCAATCCCCCACGTGGGTATGTGCCATGTCAGCGGCCAGGCAGCGCGCGCCCATCTCCCCCCGTTGCCAAGGAAGACGAGGAGATTCCTGGCCAATCCCCCACGTGGGTATGTGCCATGTCAGCGGCCAGGCAGCGCGCGCCCATCTCCCCCCGTTGCCAAGGAATACGAGGAGATTCCTGGCCAATCCCCCACGTGGGTATGTGCCATGTCAGCGGCCAGGCAGCGCGCGCCCATCTCCCCCCGTTGCCAAGGAAGACGAGCGCGCGCACCCGCAGCTGTTGCTATACGGACGGCGGCGGAATGCGGACGGCGCGGACGCTTCAGGCTCGCTTAAGAAGTGCATTCGCACTTAAAAGATGGAGTTTGCTGTGGCCGCACTGCAGGAGGCACTATCTGCCCTGGAGCGGTACCTCCAGCATACCGGCATGCAGCTGTCGGTCGAGAAGACACAGTATATCCTGATCGGAGGCACTCCTCAAGAACGAGCCAAGGTATCCCTTTTGCTAGAGGGGAAACCACTCAAGGGACAGGACGCAGGCTGGATCAGGATCCTTGGTATACCCATCGCGGAGCGGGGAGGTGCAACCGAATGGCTAAGACAACTGGCGCCTACATGGGAAAAACTCCTCCCCCTGATCTAACGACTCGCAAGCAAATTTGGAGAAGCCACGTCGGAGATAGCCGCACTTTAGTTCAGGCCGTGCTCATCTCTCGCGCCACGTATGGTGCTCTATGCTACCACCTGATGAAAGCACAAACTGAAAAGCTCGAAACGATGTACAGAGCTGCTCTGCGAGTAGTGACCGGCCTGCCACGGCACACACGCATCGACAAACTGTACTGTTCTGCGCGACTCCCACCTTTGCGGGAGCTAATAAACGATCGACGGAAAGGTGCGGCTGACCACCGTCAGAACACTCTCCAAGGACAGCGGCTCCTACTACATGAAGACCCTCAGATGCAAGCCGTACTAGAAGATGTTCCACCCCCATTCAGCCTTGGCAAGACCTCCAAATAATAGATCTCAAGCCACTATCGTGCAAGACAAACGTACAGAAATACGCCCAGCAGCGGAACAAAATTACATCATCTTCCCGTAGGGGAACCCTGAGTAGTATGCAAAGCAGCCATAGGGTCGATTCAAGTGCCCATTAGTTTTTAGTTCGTCGTTTCCGTTAGGTTAAGGTACGTAGCTACCGTTATATGTACAGTTTGGTTTCCATGGTAACTACCCCACCTTTCACTTACCGGAACTACGAAATGGGAAATTGCGTTGAGCCCATGGCTGTTTCGCATACTACTCAGGGCTCCCCTACAAGAAGATGGTGTAATTTGATTAGATGCGACAGGGCTATGTCCCCCCCTTGTCGTTGTTGCGCCGTCCACACCCCCACTGCGCATGCTCGGCTTTCTGAACGCCCGGTGGTGTCTTAGCCTTTAATGGCTCCTGGAGCGAGAGTGTTACCAGTGTCTTCCTGGGCCGGCCCGAGATGAGCCGACCATACGCAGTGGGGGTGTGGACGGCGCAGCAACAAGGGAGGGACATAGCCCCGACCATGAGATGCTGGAGCGACAGTGTTGCCGGTGTCTTCCTGGGCCGGCACGAGACAAGCACGCTTCCCCTTAAAGGGCTCCTGGAGCGGCAGTGTTGCCAGTGTCTTCCTGGGCCGATGGATGGACGGACGACGGACGACGGAGCCGAGAGCAAGAGATGCTTTGCATCTAAAACAATAGCCCACGCCCTCAACCCACATAAACCTGTCCCGGAGGAGCTACGCATCCATACAGACTGCTCATGGGACCCCGAGGCCTGAATCGCAGCTATGGCAGCGAGAAGAGAGGACGGTGCCCACCGCTCAGAAAGGTTCCTTCTATAAGAGAACCCCTCAACCACAGAACTCGAACTCCGAGCCATTCACCTTAGCCTCTTCTGGGTGATTGAATTCTTGTCTACAGATGGCACCAAGCACGTACGACAGATCAGGGTTTTAACGGGCAGTGCTATGAACCCCCGCGAGTAACCTCCACGGAATATGCCATAAAGCAGACTTGCCGCGAACTACAACAGAACAACAATATTGATGTCAAGGTCCTCTGGGTAGCCGGACACTCTGGCAACACGTGCGCATGTGCGCGCATGCGCGACTCTCCTCCGCGGTCTCCTCTCCTTCAAGCGCTGTGAATATAAAGCGCGTATCACGTTGGGTGGTGTCCGCTAAAACACGTGTACTCTCTCATTTAGCGTATGCATGTGCATGAAAATGTAAAATGGCCCCCATCGTCCCGTGTATGAGAACATCCGTATGTGATGGAAGGCATCCTACGCGTTCACAATACGTTTCACGCGTCACGCGATGTAGAGAATCAACCCAATGGAAACGCCAATTGAACCCCCAGATGCGCCGCATCACACCAGGGTTCCCTCGCGGGGAGATGGAGGGGAATTTTTTTAATAATGGTCTAATTTCAAAGATATAATAGAAAGGGCCTAATTTCTAGTTTTGGGATGTCCAATAGCCAAGGAATTTAGATGGAGGCAAAAAATTACAATGCTGTGTGGTCAAGACGTCAGGGCTCAGACAATCCTGGAGGCTCCAAATTAATAAATGAATCTGGAGCCCTCTGCTACAGCGTGGCTATATTTTACGTTTGGTAGCAAGGAAGCAGAAGTGCCTGATGATTCATGATGTGCAAAAAAGAACCTCAGCAGTCTCGCCTTATTTTGCATGCTACCACAGATGCTAAAGGAGCTAAATGAAAGACCCAAATGAAAGACCCATGACCCAAATGACTTTAAAGGGGTCATGAAAACAAAATACAAGTTTGTTTTATTCAAAATATTAAATGTTTTATAGTGTTCCCAGGACTTGTCCAGCCACAAATGATGCTTGTTTACTAACAAATGTAGTAATTCTCGCGTTAATTTGGGTATCGTGATGTCAACAATGACTTATTCGGGGGGGGGGTGTTGGGCAAGAGAAGACAGGCAGCAGGGTTCGGTGGCATGGTTGACCGGAACGGGGTTCTGAGCTTTAATGACAGTGCTATTTACACGGTGATGATGATGGGGATGTTGATAGCACATACCCAACGGCGGGATTCAACATACTCACGCCACCGCAATATGCGCCTGCCACAAACTACTACAGAGTGGCAGTGCACAGCGGCGCCACTCGTGCTCGCAGTTCGACACTCTTTCTTTGTTGGCGCTGCGTGTCGATGTTGTTCTGGCGTTGCAGGCTGTTGTACCCATCCTTGGCAAGCTCTTCTCAGAGGAAGGCTAGCCCAGCGAATCCTGCAGTTGTTCGAAACGCTAAAGTGGAACATTCTCGTAGCGGTTTGCCTGATGCACCGCTCTTGACCTGCCCCAGACATGCGCGCGCTGTGTGGTGGTTTCACTTTGAGCGTGCGGATTGCGTACTTGTCAACGGCAAACAAACGGGTCACTCTTCTTGTTGAAAGCCTTCTGACGTTTCTGCTTTGCTTGGCTATCCGATCCTTCTACAGCTGCCTCTTGCAAAGCCATCCATAAGGAGGGGAAACGAGGTCTGTTGGTTCTTCGCTGACGTCTTCAGTCACGTTGACAGTTGTCAGAAGCTTTGTAGTCTTCTGTTCGGACAGTCTCAGTAAAATATCGGTGGTCGTGTCTTGTCCAATCTTTTACTCCCTCCCTCGAGGAATGGGGTTGGCAACGTCAGTCCGTAGTCTTACAACTTGGTTTTTCTGTCCGTAATGTCTCTCCTTCCAACGTACGTCAGATGGGGTCATTTCTTCCGTTTGCAGAGGTGCTTCAACCATCGTTGCAGCTTCAGCAGCGCTGAGTGTTGTAATAATGACACTAACATGTGGTCTGTACTGGTATTCACAAAGCAAGACTGCAGGTTTCACGACTGCAATATCGACGGTGCCCGTCTCTCGGAGGTGAACATGCTGCATTCGGAGATATCACGGGAGTCTTGAATCTTCGTATACGGTCGGTTACGTTCAGTGATAAACTTCGGCTTTATCCGCGGCTTAAGGCTATCGATGTCTGCGTTTAACTTTTGTGATCCCTTTTCGGCACTTTAAAGGTGTTGGCAAAATTCGACTGACTAGAGGTTACACGTCGACGACGCTTTCTCCTGTGCAAGCCACGCCAAGAGGTAACCATGTCTGAGTGGACATCCTGTATGCATGCCATGGTTTCTGGGACTACGCTATCAAGCCGACCTTCTTGAGAGTACTCGCATGCATCCGTAGGTACGGCTTCGAGATATTCGGGCGCGCCTTCGCCGTACATGAAGTCTGGGACGAAGATGAACTCAAACTGACCTGGTACGGGTTCAATGCACGTTTCTTCACGAGCTTGCGCTACGTTCAATTTGATAGCGACCGTTTGCGTTTCTCCAACCTCTACGGTCGATAAATTCTTGTCCTCTTTGACAGCATTTGGCAAGCCTTCGGTGAATGAGTACAAGTCTGGGCATTTCGAGAAAGGCGGCCGTTTTGTTTTAGGTAGGCGTTAGCTATAAAAAAGCAGAGCGTGTATTAATCCGCCTCCTCAGTCTCCTGCTCAATTTCCTCTTCAATCAAATTAAATATATCAGAATCCAATTCAACGAGGTCGTTTCTAATTTCGTGCAGGTTTTTAAAGATCGCGTCCAGTTTCGGTACGTGTCGCGATGCTGAAATTAACAGTCGGTCGCTTGTAGCCAAAATTCTCTTAAAGTCGGTACGGATATGGTTCCGCAGCGAACGCAGAGCGTCCAGCTCACCAGCTTGCTTCTCGGTAGCGGTATGATTCGTGCCAAGCATGGAGGGCTGGACGGGAAGTGGCTCGTCTGCGTAGGTGAGAAAGTTGCGGTTAGTGTTAACTGTCGCTGGTGTTCAAGTGACGCGCACAGCATTGGGCTTGTGGACCTTACGCCCCTGCTTTCTGTTTATTTTGTGCAGTTAGGCTGTAAGAACACTTAAAATTTTTTAAAATGTGATTAAAATCAAAGCCTAATCATAATGTGTGCTGCCATCTTGCCCAGAGTAATATATATGAGAACTTATGATAATTCAGACGTCGGGTAATTGAGACAGGATCCTAGGATCCCTTCGAGTTTGAATTATCGCGAGTCGACTGTATATACAAAAAGGTAGAAATCAGTCGTTCTAAACAACTATGCAAGGCAACACAAAAGCAACAAGCAAATTAACGAATCTGCTCCATGCGGCACATTAAAAACCAATAAACGATGCAGGAAAGCGAAACTTCACAAGCAACTCTTTTTCGCTCGATCCGTCGTGAAATCAGCATGCAGAGAACACTAAGAATCATGAAGCGGCAAAAGCATAGCCATGTTATTTAAAATGCACTGCAAATCACTGTTCAAACGAAAAAGCACTGATAGGGCACAACTCAAAGCATAGTACAAAAAGCAGGGGGAGTGTTGAACTGCGTGCGGTTCTTGATTGTGGACATAAAAGATTCTCTACACTTTTAGCAGGCATTCTGTTCCATTCGCGGATTGTATGCGGGTAAAACGGATGTTTAAAAGCCTCGGTTCGACACAAGTATTCTCTAATATTTTTTTAATGTTGCACACGTGTGAGGCACCGAGTACTTGTATGTACAAGTGAATGTACTCGTTTTAAAGCAAAGCTTTTTACCTCTACCCCCCAAGGGTTCTTTCGCGACCCTTGGTGTCACCAGAAAACTCCAGCGAACAAACAAAAGAATTTACTGGCACCGCCGGGACTCGAACCTGGAACCAATAGACTAACAAAGCGAGAGCCCGTTGTCTTACCGATTTAGCTACGAGCCCACGCGAAGACCAGGAAGACAGGTGGAGTACTCACCAAGCACATCTACGGGTTTACCCCCTGCATTCTCGCTGAATGCCACGTGAAAGCGTCACGCGACCACTCACACCCGTCTAGCGGCCCTGTGCGCACCTTGCTCATGTGCTAAGAGTTACAAAAATTAAAGGAAGCTCACACCAATGCATGGCATCTCACTTCTAGTACGCCAATGTGCTAAAGCCTGTGGCCTCCAGTGTTCACGTAAACAATCACAGCTCCTTGTCGTCCGCCCTCACGCCAAACCAAGAAATACATTCAAATACTCCGTGATGGCCAGTCCATCACTTCAAGCCCCTGCATCAAGATCCTGGGCCTACATCTCGAGGCTGACACCAAGAGTGACGTCTCCTTGCAGCGCCTCAAAAACAGAATTAATAAAATCATGCACATGATCAGGCGAGTTGCCACCAAGAAGCGAGGCCTCAAAGAATCCGGTACCTTTCGATTATTTGAAGCTTTTGTCCTCTCGAGAGTCACTTACGTCAACCCCCCGTCTTCTTCTCGGCAAGGAAGACATAGAGATGCTTTATATAATGATTAGAAAGGCGGTCGAGCAGGCCATTGGTCTTCTAATGAGTGCGTCTACACAGAGGCTGCTTAGCATTGGGCTCCACGGTGGAAGAGCTGATGAAAGGCCATCTTTCTAACCAGAAGGTCCGACTCAGAACTGCGATGGGTAACCGCATGCTTCACCAGATTGGCTGGGCAGCCCAGAATGTCACTCCGCTTCATGTACTCCCAGACTCCTCGCGACTAAAACTAAAGATGCTCCCTTTGTTTAGAAATATGAACCCCTCACATGACGAGGGTCACCGAAAAACACGAGCTCAAGCACTAAACACCACCCTCGGTAGGGATCATGCAGTTAGCTACACAGACGCCTACTAACATCGAGGGCAGCAATACGCCATCATCGTGACTACCTCCAGAACCAACCTCCTTGCGTGTACCTCGCTTAGGACCCAAGAAATGAGGGCAGCAGAAGATGCAGTCATCACCTTGGCTCTCGCTCAACCAGAGGTTTGGAGGGTAGTCATCGATCAAGCCTACTGCAATTACCAGAAGGGTTGGTTGTTCTGACCTGCACTGCGTGTGTTATAAAACCGCTCCCCAAACGGTTCTATTCAGCTCATCTCGGCACCCCCTCACGCTTCAATGGAGGGCAACAAGTACACCAACCTAACAAGCCTGCACTTTTACCTCCCGTGCTATGGAGCTGCACGAGGACAGTCACCCGCTTGTCACGTTCAGGGAGATAACCCAGCATTGTCGCCTTCTGAGACAGACCGTACCTTCGCCTTACCCTGACCTTTCCAGAGAACAACAAACTACCCTACGGCTCATACAATCCGGGCTCCTTCCCACAGCCTACGCGTCTTCACTTAATGTATCCGAATCGCTACGACGCTGAATGTAAATTTTGCTCAGAAGTAGGAACACTCCGCCCCGTAATCGGGGTGTGCGAATTAAGCCCTGAGCACCCTCCTCTCTTTCCGTCAACTACCCAACAAGAGCAATGGGAGATGCTGCTGTCCAGGCCCTCTCTACCTACGCAACTTCAGCGGGTGGACAGAACACAGGTGGACAGAACACAGGACTGCATATGGGCCCCACAGAAGAAGGAATCACTCCCCAGGGCTGCACTCTGGGCCGTTCACAAATCTCAACAGAAGTATCTCTTCTTCCTCCTCCTTCTCTGCCGCAAATCTCGTCGCCTCCGTCCGCGGCGCAGAGACGGAGAAGACAGATCATCTGACACCGGGTTCGAGCTTACTTTATTTTATAAAAAAAAAGTTCCCACTCTTGTGCTACGCCAACACAACTCAACCAAACACTGTTCATGCTTCATGCATTGATTTAACCTTAACAAGAATATCTCTTTGAAGTAATAAATGGTGTGGTTAAGTGTATTTCACTTCTCTCTGGTTTTGCTATTTGTAGAGCGGTGTGAGTGAATTTAGGTGACGTCGCATGGGTAATCGTTATGGGTGCCGTTTACAGCTTTGCTTTCCAACCACATCCAAGGGGTGGATTGGCGCGATTTTTTTTGCTTGCTGAAATTTTGCCATGCTACAAATAAAAATATTTATGTCGTTCACGATAGTGTCCGAGTTAAAGGCTGTTTAATTTATCTTGAAAAGAGTACTAGGCTATGTTTTCTGCCTGTAACTGTTTGTGGATAAATCTTGCTGCTTTGGCATTGAAAATTTTAAAGTTTGGTGATGTTGAGGTTCATTTATGGGTACAAAACGACAGAAGCAGACTAGAGAATGAGCAAAAAAGTAGCCATGCGACCCACTAGCAGCTTTCCGGTACCGCACTTGTGATACAATATGGGCAGTATATTGCAACTAGTTGAGGCCAAAAGAATAAAACGCAAATTAATCAGGAACTATAACCTTACAAATTGAGCTATTTGCACTGAAATTTGGTTGATTTTTTTTGCACTAAACTAGATCTACAAATGCGCAAACATACAAGCACTAGTGGGTACGGCACGCACTGTGTTGGAGCTGGCAGGAGCATTTTCTGACAAGACAGCGGCCATCTGGCATAAGCGACACTGCAACCTTAGTGTCCCTGTCTAGTCATAACCAATATTTCACAAAATGATTACTATCAACAGTAAAAGGAAGCCAGGCACAGCGGTTCTTGAGCAGTGTCAGTGCACCATATTGCTGTGAACCATCCGTTGGTTTTGTTTATTTGAGTTCTGCTTTTGCCGCCCGGCTGCGCCGGCCTGTGTTATCGCTGTTGTCTGTGCTTTGCAAAGGATGCGGCCACCCTCGCACATTCGATTGCCTAGAGAACACAGCGGTGCATTTGGACCGACAAGAAACGTCAGTACACGCCTCTGCATATCATTGACCCTAAATGCAGCTTCAAGATGCCTCCTGGGCTCAGCAAGCGAGAGGAAGCGGTATTGCATCGCCTACTCTCAACGTGGCCGTACACACAGCATTTCATCTGCAAAATTCAGCAGGACTCTTCACCACTCTGTCCAACTTGTTATGTAACAGAAGACATAAAACATGTCATCTGTACCTGTCCAAATTTCACAGTGCCAAGGCAGACTCTTTTAACATCTTTGTGTATGCCACACCACGCAAGCCTTGAACTAAGGGCAGTTTTGGGCCCTTGGTTGGACCCACGCCAGGCAGTACCGGCTACCAAACTTCTGTTGGTGTTCTTGCGTAGTACTGGCTTGGAACAAGTGCTGTGACCAACTTAACTTCGAAACTCTCTGTATGTGCTTTCCAAACTCTGCAAATGCGGTTGAACACTCGTGCGCAACACCTCCTTTTTTGTTATTTATTTATTTATTTATTTGCTTATTTATTTATTTATTTATTTATTTATTTATTTATTTATTTATTTATTTATTTATTTATTAATTTATTTATTTATTTATTTATTTATTTATTTTAGTTCACAGACACTCATGTTTTCGTTCATTCATATGGCGTAGCATGCTAAGCGCTATGGCTCGGCTAACCTCGCTTTTACCATTAAATGCATTCTCTTTCTCTCTCTCCCTCTCTCGCTCTCTCTCTCTGTGCCAAGGGAGGCGCGTGTTCCATTCTTTCCTTCTGTGCCGCATGTGTTATCTCTTCTCATAGGGAGAGCGTTCCGAACGAATGTGAACAGCCTAGAATAATCTTCGTTGACCTACAGTGTTGTATATACAATTCGACTATTGCAGAAACCCTCGCGCCGAGTGATAAATCCCCGCTGAGCAGATACCGCGGCATTCTAATCGCCGACACCAGTCTACGCACGTCACTTTGCTGACTGCTGTTGCGCCGCCTGTGTATTCTTTGGGTTGTTAGGGGAGCACAAGTTCGCTCCAATAAACTTGTTTTTTTTTCTTCAAGACAGCTGCGTCATCTTTGGCTACGTTACATCTGGTGGAGGTGCTGGGTACGCACCCTTTATGCTACCAACAACCTCTGGAAGCCGCCAAGCCAGTCCAACTAAAGCCAGCCGCCGACTGCAAGGCCTCCCGCCCGAGTTTGGACTACTGCCAGATAGATTGAAGGCGGAAGACGTCACGACCAGTGCCATGAACAACGCATCCACGATGACCAACGCATCGAGCACCCCTGTAGTTGTGCAGCAACCCCGGGAACCACCATCATTCCATTGGTCACCTACGGAAGATCCTGAGGAATGGCTGGAGCATCTTGAGAGGGTCCGAACGTTTAACCGATGGGATGGCGACGAAACACTCAGGCAAGTGTTTTTCTACCATGAAGACTCCGCACGGATTTGGTTCGAGAACCACGAACCTACGCTGACAACCTGGGAGTTACTCAAGACCGACCTCAATAACGTTCACGACTCTTGTACGCAAGGAACGGGCCGAGTAGCTGCTGCAGACACGCACGCAGCATCACAATGAAAGCGTGCTCGTGTTCGTTGAGAAGATGAAGCGACTTTTTCGCCGTGCGGACCCAGAAATGACTGAAGAAAAGAAACTAATGTTGCTGATGCAGTGGGTAAAGCAAGAGCTCTTCGCATGCCTTGTCCGCAACCCCCCGAAGACTGTGTCCGAATTTGCGTCTGAGGCGGCCGCGTTGGAGAAGAAGCTTGAAATACTAACGAGACAGTACGACCGCCCAATCAATGCGCTGGTTTAGGATACGACTGGTGCCGGCGCTATTAACTCCGACTCACTACGCGAGACCATTCGTGCAGTGGTGAGGAAGGAGCTACGGAAACTTTTCCCGACGACGACGACGCCACTACCTCAAGTCGCTTCCCTGTCTGACGTCATCCGGGAAGAAGTACAGCAGGCTTTGGGAACTTCTATGCCATCCGAAGCACCCCGCGAGCCAGAGGTTATGACCTACTCCGCGGCTGTTCGTCGACCCCCCCTGTTCCAACACGTCGTCAAGAGGTCCCGCAATACCGCCGCCAAATGTCGCCCGCCCGACACCCTGTAACCCGAAACCAGGCGCCAAGGAATACCGAGGTGTGGCGAACGCCCGATAATCGCCCGCTGTGTTACCACTGCGCAGAGGCCCACCACATCTACAGCCACTACCCTTACAAGAGGCTAGGTTTGCGAGGATTCTCCGTCGACGCACCTCGCCCTCTCCCTGGCCAACGACCACGTGAGATCGACGAGTATCTCTGTTAAACAAGCCGTGGCCCAGCCCGTTTCAACCGCTCGCCGTCGCCCTACCCGTACCAATCGCCGAACCGCTGTAGCAATGCTGACTTCGCCCGTAGAACGTCCCCCAGCCCACGCGGGGGAAACTAAAAGCAGCAACTTCTGCAGGTGAATTTGCTCTACGGCGAAAAACCGGAAACCCTCACACGACGCGAGGACGCGCCGAAGACAGTGATTTCCGACATGCCCTCATCTCGACGACCCGCCCTAACCCTGACGAGACTCCCGAACACGACGACAGAAAAACGGCGCGACGCGTACCCGACATGGCCGAGACTGCCGCTGAGAAGACGACGACGACGCGCAGTGCCCGACCGTCAACACGCACAAGCCGAGATGCGACGCCCCGACGTACCCAGAACTCGAGGAAGGCGGCATCCGACTTCAAGGTGCCCATCGACGGCTTTGATGTGGTCGCCCTCGTAGACACGGGAGCCGACTACTCAGTTATGAGCGGACCATTTGGGTCTAAGCTGAAGAACGTTATGACCAGATGGGACGGTCCGCACATACGCACAGCAGGAGGCCACCTCGTGACGCCAAGTGGAACGTGCACATTCCGCGTCACCATAGACTGCACGACGTACCCTGCCGCGTTCGTTATGTTGCCTAACTGCTCCCGCTACGTAATTCTCGGAATGGACTTTTGACAGACAACGGTGCAATGATTGATCTACAGGCCAAGTCCGTAACCCTTTCCTCCCATCACTCCATGACGCCGGAACCGAACCCCGAACACCGCGCTGCTGTAAGGAACGCCGATGATCATGTCATCCTGCCACCCCGAGCAAGCTTGATGATCACCGTCTACTGTAAAGATGCTGTTCCTGACGTCGACGCTATCGTAGAGAGTGACCAAAGGTTGCTCCTCAGCCGCGGTGTCTCCATCGCAAAAGGCATTGCGCGCTTTAAGCAACTCCAATCTCAAGTTTTGGTCACCAATTTCACCGACGAGTACCAGCATTTAAACAAGGGAGCTGCAATTGCGTTTGTCGAAAAACGCTACAAGCAAGTGACATGATCCCAGTCACCGCCATTGAACGCGCACCCGAAGAAACCTTCAAGCTTCCACATCCTTTTGACGTGAATCCGGCGCTACCGCAAGAAGAAAGGAAGAAGTTATTGGCTTTGCTTCATCGCTACAGCGAGTGTTTTTCGTCGAACTCAAACTTACGTCAGACACCTCTGGCGAAGCTCCGGATAATAACCGAAGATGGAGCCCAACCTACCCGACAGTCACCGTAGCGCGTCTCTTCACACGAGTGCGAAGCAATCCGGACTCAAGTAGACGACATGCTCAGCGACGACATTATACAGCCATCGAAAAGTCCGTGGGCTGTGCCGGTCGTAGCCGTCAAGAAAAAAGACGGCACTTTAAGGTTCTGCGTTGACTACCGGAGACTGAACAAAATCACCAAAAAAAGACGTGTACCCCCTGCCACGAATCGACGACGCCCTCGACCACCTCTGGCTCTCGAAATACTTCACATCGATAGATCTGAAGACCGGCTGCTGGCAAATTGAAGTGGACGAGACAAACCGAGAAAAGACTGCATTTATAACCCCAGACGGTCTATACGAGTTCAAGGTGATGCCGTTTGGGCTGTGCACGGTACCCGCAACGTTTCAAAGAGTCATGGACACTGTGCTAGCTGGCCTCAAGTGGCACCCCTGCCTCGTATACCTTGACGACGTTGTGGTATTCGCCGGACTTTCGATGAACACCTTCCAAGGTTGGAGTCTGTACTCGAGGCTATTCGCTCGTCGGGGTTAACGCTGAAGCCCGAAAAGTGACGCTTCGCTTACGAGGAACTCAAGTTTTTGGGACACGTCGTCAACGCCGCGGGAGTCCTGCCGGACCCGGCGAAAACATCAGCCAGAGCGAACTTCCCAAGACCGAAAGACAAAAACATTACGCCCACCTCCCCTCGCGGGAAACCTGGTGTGATGCAACGCATCTCATGGGGGGTTCCATTGGCGTTTTCCATCGTATTGATAAGGCTTACAGCAGGGATTCTCACGCGAAGGGGAGGTGGGCGTAATTTTCCATTTTCACCATGCAATGCACATGCAGTACACGTATGCTCAGGTACGGTCTTTATTGCAGACGAGAATGAGTGCCTTGGGGTCCGTGAAGTGCACAGTTAGGGGCTCGACGATCAAGCAATCGTCGAGTACTGCGAGAGAGTGCAAGCGTAACCCGGACGACCGTCGACTGAGACCGTCGTAGCGCGGCATACCGCTTTATATTCACTGCGCCCGAATGAGAGGAGAGCGCGGAGAGAGAGAGTACTGCACATGCGCAGCGAGCGCAGCGCCGAGCGCAGCGCCGCCCACCGGCGCCTAGCAACGGAGTGAGAGCGCGCTGCGCCAACCCGCAGCTGTTTGGGAGATAGTGTTTGCTATCGGAGAGAGGAGAGCAGGAGAGGCGCAGCTGTGCGCACAACGCCGGACAGACGCAGGAACAAGGCTGCCAACTCTAGGGAAATTTCCCTAGATCTAGGGGATTTGGGTTGTCTTTAGGGAAAAGGGAAATTTGTCAAAATCTAAGGAAATTTTTGCGTCCACATGGGCTTATGCCTTCAGTCGTGTAATGGTGTCATTTGTTAAGTTTAACATTTGTTATTTTTTATGTACCTATGCATTTCAGTTTCTCCATGAAGCGCAGATATCTATTTCCCATTAATGTGCATCGAGCGAAGCTATCGCTCCTACGTTTCACACTGCTGGTTTAATTAGCAAAAAAATATGATTCATGAATTTCATAAACTTGCTCGCTCGAATATCTCAAGCACTGCGCATCGTCTGTGCTCGTTCCCATTATCCTTCTTTCATATATACTTGGATGCTATTGCAAGTGCCCTGTGTCGTAGTACAAGATTTTTGTGTTTTGCATTAAATTGTGGTGTTCTTTATTATGTTATTTTTATAATTTAACACGACTTCGGCTTATACACAAGGCGCTGTAACTCGTAGTGCTTCTTGTAATGTCGCATCGTTGAGTGTGCCCCGAGCGATTGCTTTTATTTTCTAGGTAATTTTTTATGCATTATTCACTATTACATGCCCCCCCCCCCTACACGTAATGGGGTGGGGACATGAAATAAAATATTTAAAGCATTACAAATTGTGCTCCAACATTTTTTCTCCATCATCTCCGTTACTTCAAAAATGGTTTCAAACGAATTCAGAATTATGCCTTCAAAGTAAATTCGGCCGTCATATCGCATAACTACAACCTAAAATCTCAGAGAAAACATCTGATAACCGCATTCAGGAAAAATCTTGGGAAATCTAGGGATTTGTTTTATCTGAGCTAGGGGAAAAGTGGCTTCGCAGGTTGGCAGCCCTGCACAGGAAGGACAGAGGGGCGAGCATGAGATGCGTTGCATCTAAAATACCGTGCAAAAATTTCTCGGACTATGCGCATACTACCGGCGCTTCGTCGCAAGCGTGGCACGCATTGCAGAGCCACTCACGCGCTTGACGAAAGATAGCACCCCTTTCGCCTGGGAAAACGCCCACGAAAAAGCATTCTGCGAGCTGCAACAACGCTTGCAACACCCGCCCGTGCTCGCTCATTTCGACGAAAACGCCGACACGGAAATGCACACGGACGCCAGCGATATAGGTTTGGGTGCCGTCCTCGTCCAAATGCAAAGCGGTTGGGAAAAGGTAATCGCCTATGCAAGCCGTGGTCTGTCGAAGGAGGAGAAAAACTACTCTGCCTCTGTAAAAGAGTGCCTGGCTATCATATGGGCCATTTCAAAATTTCGCCCATACGTGTATGGTAGACAGTTCAAGGTTGTGACAGACCACCATGCGCTGTGTTGGCTCGCCAAATTGAAGTACCCCTCTGGCCGTGTTGGGCGGTGGAGCTTGCGCCTGCAAGAGTTCGACGTTACAATAGTCAACGAATCCGGCAGGAAACGCTCCGATACCGACTGCCTGCCCCACGCCTCCGTCGACCCACCACCACAGGACTCCGATGAAGACAGCGCGTTCTTCGGAGTCGTGACAGAGAGCGACCTAGCCGCCCAGCAGCGTGACGACCCCGACGTGCGCGTCATGATCGACTACCTCGAAGGACGCAACGTCGCCGTGCCTAGGGCATTCAAGCGGAACTTACCAGCATTCAGCCTCAAAACCTCCGTCCTCGTGAAGAAACATTTCAGCCCTGGAACGAGAATGAATTATCTTCTTGTCATCCCCGCAGACCTTCGTGACGAACTTTTGGAAGCGTGCCACGATGACACGTCTTCCGGACATCTCGGAACAGCTCGCACTATTGCAAAAATCAAGGCGAAGAAATCTGTCCCCGCCTTACAACCGACGTCACCCACTACGTTCGGAGTTGCCGTGACTGCCAACGACAAAAACGCCGCCGACAAGACCCGCCGGACTACTGCAACCGATCGCCGTCCAGTCGAGGCCATTTCTACAGATTGGAAGGAACCTTCTAGGCCCGTTCCCTACGTCACGATCACAGAACAAGTGGATTGTTGTAGCGACAGACTACATGACGCGCTGCGCAGTGACCGCCGCTCTTCCGAGGGGGACTGCACAAGAAGTCACCAAGTTCTTCATAAACCAAATTATGCTGCGACACGGAGCCCCTGAAGTCCTAATCACTGACCGCGGAACGGCCTTCACTGCGGAGCTTATGCAAGGCATCTTACGCTACAGCAACACGGATCACTGAAGAACTACGGCGTACCACCCCCAAACGAACGGACTAATGGAACGCCTGAACAAGACAATCGCGGATATGCTGTCTATGTACGTCGATGTTGAACATAAGCCTTGGGACGAAGTCCTACCGTATGTCACGTTTACGTACAACACGGCTATCCAGGACACCACAGAGATTACTCCGTTCGAGCTTGTCTACGGAAGACGGCCGACTACGATGCTTGACACCCGCCGCGGTGGCTCAGTGACTACGGCGTTGCGCTGCTGAGCACAAGGTCGCGGGTTCGATTCCCGGCCGCGGCGGCCGCTTTTCTGATGGAGGCGAAAAGCAAAAACGCCCGTGTGTACGAGATTTCGGCGCACGTTAAAGATCTCCAGGTGGTCAAAATTAATCCGGAGTCCTCCACTACGGCGCGCCTCATCGCCTGCGTTGCGTCGGCGCGTTAAACCTTACAATCAGTCAATACGATGCTTGATTCCATTCTTCCCCTCGTGGAAGACGACCTCAACGCCGACGTCAAAGGATACCTTCAGCGTGCGGAGGAGGCCCGCCAGCTCGCTCGAGTTCGCACAACGTACCAGCAGCTGGTGGATGCGTGACGCTACAACCTCCTACGCCGAGTACCGCCCAGGGGATCGTGTGTGGGTTTGCACTCATATCCGACGACGTGGACTGAGTGAGAAACTTCTACGAAGGTATTTAGGACCCTACCAGATTCTACAACGTGTTGGCCACCTTACATACGAGGTGATCCCCGATGGTGATTCCGGAACATCACGACGACGCACGCAGCCCGAAGTCGTCCACGTGGTTCACTTAAAACCTTTGTACGCATGATGATGAACTTCTTTTTTTTTTGTTCAGACTGTCGCTTGTGTTAGCATTGGGTCGATGCAGTCTTAGAGGGGGGGGGGTAATGCCGCGAACCATGCATTGGTTTTGATTATGTGTGTTTTGCTTTTGCCTGTGTTATCGCTGTTTTCTCTGTGCCAAGGGAGGCGCATCTTCCGTTCTTTCTTTCTGTACCGCATGTGTTATCTCTTCTGATAGGGAGAGCGTTCCGAACGAATGTGAACAGCCTAGAAAAATCTTCGTTGATCTACAGTGTTCTGGATACAATTTGACTATTCCAGAAACCCTCGCGCCGAGTGATAGATTCCCGCTGAGCAGATGCCGCGGCATTCTAATCGCCGACACTAGTCTACAAACGTCACTTTGTTGACTGCTGTTTCGCCGCCTTCTTTGAGTTGTTAGGGGAGCAAAGTGGGAGCACAACGGCAACGATAACAACGAAAAGACGCTACCTGCATCGCTTGCTGTGCAAAGGTGAATGCCGTTCTAATATAAATTTGTAATGGGAATGCTGTTCAATATCCATTGTATAAGTTGTCCAGAGGAGATCAAGACGCCAGAAAATTAATTCGCTGTAAAAACTACAAGGGAAGTGTGCATGGCAGTTGCAACATTTGCTGGTAAATAATCTAGCTGGAGGCACATGCCACTGGCGATATATATTTTACGCACCAAGTGACTAATTCTAGCTGGGAGCAGCAAGCCTGTGGGTCCCAACGGGGACCAACAGCCTGCTGGGACCAACAGCTTGCTGGTCCCAGCTGGGACCAACAGCCTTCTGGTCCCAGCTGGGAATTAGGCCATAAACCACCTCAACGGGGACCAGCAGAAACCAGCAGAATATTTTCTCTTGGGATGGTCATAAATGCCTATTTTCAATGTCTATTTCAATACTGTCGCCTATGTGAACACTATATTGTCTCAAGGTTCTCTTCCGTGTTTAATTTGAGATCGTCATTCACGTTACCGGGCAACATTAACTGTTCAAAACTCTATAGGGTTCACTCTAGTAGTCTAGTTCAATCGACTCCCGGATAGCAACCGCTAGCACCAGTACAACGGGACGCTCATTCTCAATGACAGCAGGCACAATTTCGAATAAAAATATCTGGAGGTATAATGATTGGTTCTTGTTGTTTCCACAAATTTTCACAGTGATTCTTAGAATATTTTCCGCATGCTATCCAAACAGATTTCTTCGAACATGTGCAATTCAATCCTCATTTCTAGAAGCAACTTGAATCCGATTCAATTTTCAACACAAGTCAGCATCGAACACGCCTTTGTTAGCAAATCACTGCCAAGGTAATTGTAACTGGTAGCGAAGCTTCCATCGAATCCCATACGTTCAGAAAATGGCGGCTTTTCAGCTGCTCATGGGGCTTAGCGCCATCTGTATGAGGAGGGAACACTTCCGGCGGAACAAAAAATAAAATCTGATCGCTGAGGGCTCATGTCATTGCCATCTGATGCAAGTTGGCGAGCCCTTGGCGTGTGTGCTTCAAGTCAACTCCAGCTGAACTAGTACATACTCGTGACTAGAGAAACGTACTTTAGCATACTGTCGTATGATTCGCCTCGGTGCTTATAAAAAAACATCTTGCATTTTCTCTCAACCTTTATTCTGTATTCATGCCTTCCCCTGCTGTATAAAATCAATCAGTTGCTTAGTTTGATTGCAGTGGGTGGCAAACTGGGAACAGGGCACGTAGCGCCTCCTACCGGATTTTTTTTTTTTGCTGCCTTGGGATACAGAGCACAAAATGACACTTGACCACTGTCCCCGCCCCCCCTTTCATATAAAAATGTGCCCACTCCATACCCCGATACAAATTTCTACCAACGCCAATGCTGGGTTTAATTGCGTCGCACATACGCAGGTTGCGTGCGTGCCTTAAGTATAGATCAAGGTTATATATAATGCTTGCTCAGTTTGTGTACTTATGTTCTAAGAGAAGAAATAACGCATAGTCATGCTATAATCAGGACATTTGAATTTTATTCCAGGATAAACATAAATCAACTTTACCACACTGCACAAAATAAGCACGTATACAATAAATACAAAATGTTCGTGGGCACTACATGCATTACGATTTTTCTTATGCGCCGAAAAATTGACTTTACCCGTAACACACAGCGTTATGATCAATTAAAGCCTCAACACAAGAACTACTTCGAAACAAGAGAAAAGAACTAGGCACTGCATCTTGACGCAGAAACCCGGGCCGCAGGAATGCCGATTCACGAAAGTGCAGCGAGCACACCGCAGCTACAATATTCTAGTTCACTGTACCGCAGCTGTCCCGGCGTCTTATCAAGTAGACGTGGGTTTCTACAGAAGTTCACTCAGCATTCACGCCTGCAATTTCCTGGTTGCATTATTAGGCAAGTGTCGCAGCAGATAAGTAAAAAGAGGAAAAATGGATCAATGCAAACGAAAGCGACGGCAGTATGCAAAGCACATAGCAGGAAAGATCTGGCAACAGCGCAGCATGGAGCAGCACAACACTGTACTGCGATGGGAATAATGCTTGCGCATACAAGTGCGGGAAGGAACGAGCACTACAAGCGTTGTAATACAATAGATAAGACAGTGACATAGACAATTAAAGTGACTTGTTTAAATTCGAGTCGTACTACGTTGAGAAGTCGTAGAGTAATTAACACCACTTGCTCCGAGCCAGCCTGAGGTGAAATCAAGAGATAACTGTGACATAACAAAGCTTTAGACCCATTTTTTTCGAAGCACCACCACGTCACCTTACACAACCCCCGTGCACGTATTAACAGTACTATAGTTTTGCGTTACCTGTGGAAATGAGAGGAAAATGGTGCAGTAAAACGCCAGACGTACGGGAGTTGCTGTTGAAACCTTGTACAGCACATCGTTTCCGTAGGTACCGAGGAAACCGCTCCGCTCCAACCGTTGGCAGCATCGTCCCGCAGTTCACCGTGCCCGCCGGGCACGGTACTAAACGTGTTCACCGACGATACAGCGCACCTCACAACTCCACGCACAGCAAAAATTACGTGCACAACAAATTAACAAGGAAAAACGAATGCAAATGCGCACCACCAAAACACGCGAGGGGCGTTTCCTAGCAGACGAACTTTAGGAGCGCCTTTCCGATCACTACAAGGGCTGTTAGTTTTTGTGGTGTGTGCGGCATATGACCACAATGGGAAGGCGCAGATTGCGGCAGCTTCGCGAGGAGCCGAAAGAAACGACGAGCGGCCGTCAAGCTGCCATCTTCTTTATTGAAACGTAATACGCGCGAGTGCGCGGCGCGCGGGGGTAAGACAATACGCCCATACAAACGAAAAAAAAACAAAAGCCACAAAAGCGCAGGGAGGTGCGCGCACTCTGCGGTGAGTCACGGAGTCTCTTGAGCAGGCATGTATAGTGCCTAGAATATACTGGCCAGTATATTCTAGGCACTATAAGGCATGCGCTGCAGTACACTTGGCACCATCTGGCGGTCGTTCATTACACAACTAACAAGATCTGAATCGCAGAGCAATGACATGTGCCATTCTTCAAAGGGCGCTACAAAAGAGGTTTTTGAGAATGAACAGCATTTTCGTAAACTATGTACACACTGTGCCTTAATAAATGTGATTCAGAAATAAATATGGTTTCTAAATATCTATGTTGTTTTATTGTTGAGCAAAACTTGCTTTTTGTTACTAGTCTTTGTTCCCTCCTCACCTACTCACGCTTCATTCGCCACTCCCATAAGCCCCCATGCTGATGTCGCTGGCAATAGGTTCTGAATGGCTTTTCGCCCGAAGTTTCGCTACCATTAAATTGAGACTGCCAATGGGCTCTAAAAAATGCTTTTCCAACGAATATCTGTTGGGCTACTAAACATTTTTGTAACGATTTATTTACAAAAATTGCAACATTTCTGTAAACATTTATGGTGCCTATATTTCCGATGTAGGAAGCCTAAACGCTGTTTTGCCTGCCTGTTTTTAGCGCAATCCGGCCTCTAATTATGAGGCCTTGCCAAAAAAACATGTTTTTTGGTGGAGTCCAACTAAATTTCGAAAATGCAAGAATAATAAAGAAGAAATTATGGAAACAAACTAACCAAATAAAAGGTATGCTTCTTATGCAGCTCTTCCAATACAACCAAAGACAAGTAAAAAAATTAGGAAACCGGGCAAACTGTGTAACGCCTTGCATTGGCATAAAAATGTGTAATTGGCCGAAGGAACCTAGTTAATCATTATAAAGCGTAAATAAATCATGGACAAAACGAAAGAAAAGGAAACTTTGGAAAACTCCAAAAACACTCAAGGTATTTTGCTACTCATAACAAATTCTGGTTATAAAAGATAAAGACAAGCTGCCCGTTAATAAACAGTTCTCCGAATTTCTTCACATTTTTTCCCTGTTATTTCCTTACCCTATGAACCGGCTTAGGCCGCGGTTATGTTAATTTGGTGCTTTGTGTTCTTTTAAGAATGTTTTGAAATTAAATCTGTTCGCGCTCATAGTGCGTTTGAGTGAGTGAAGCACTTTATTAAAGACGAGAGGCCATAAGGCCCTGCGGGGAAGTGAGGATGGGAAGGGGGAGGAGAAAGCGACAGGTCACAATTCACACAATGTACACAGTTCTAGTCTTGCGGTCCAATTCACAGAAGGTACAGTTCACTAAGTCATGAGTGGCAATGTCGCTGTTGACATCGGACGTGGATAAGTAAGGTAAGTCCGAGCGAGTCTGTGAGACCGCTACACCAATTTTAAAGACCGTTCTCAAGGGCGTACTGCGTTATTATTTCTAAAGTAGCGGGGTCGTCACGGACACGACTAACGTGCTCCAGTTCAGTCACAGGCGCAGGACCTACTGTTAGCAGCTGATGGCGGTTACAGGCGAATACAGGACAGAGCCAAATTAAGTGGAAGAGATTTGGTATGGCATCACTATTACAGTGGGGGCATCGGTGCAATTGAGAGCCTGCTGGGGCTGACCACTTATGTATAATGTGTGGTGTATACGCTGCATTTGCATACACTTTATTCGCAAATACCTCACCTGGACGCGAGAAGGGCTTGAGCGGTGCAAGGATGCCAACCGGTTTCATGTGAATGATTTTTGTACTTCCTTTAAGTTTATTTTACTGTTAGCATTCGTTATACTACAATTGGAACTATAAATAGATTCTTCTGCACTCTTAATAGAGGCTCCGCACAAAGAAATGTAGTTAGTGGACAGAAGTTATTATTGCCAGAGTATATACGGGGGCGGCTTTGGGCACAGCGAGCGCCACTCCACCATGGAGAATTTTGATAGCCTTAAAAGGGCTGTTTGTATTCGTTGTGGAGGACATCTTACGACTAACGGTACAGCTGGACAATGGCGTCAGCGAGCCTTAAAACAAAGTCCTTGCAGCAGTAGCGGCCGTTCAGGGACTCCCAGGAAAACCACCAGAGCCACGAACGGAGGGGGGAATTTTGGCAACCGCCTTCATGCAGGAACTGCTTGTTCTGGCGCCACTTCCACTCAATTAATTTGCGTGTTGGTGCCGGTTGCAGGGTCCACGAAGTTCTCCTCATGGTTCCCCGTTTGGTGGACCAGCCCCATGGGCCCGGCATCATCGCTCAGCAGTGGCACACAGAGGAAGCCAGCCCACTGGTCCATCCACACCGTAATTTCTGGCAGCACATTCCGGCGGATGAGCCGCCCCGGGGTCTGACTGTCCCGCCTCTTGACTTTGAACAGGCAGCACTCCCTGATTGCCGCCAGACCCCAACGCTACCATGGACTTCGATACCAACAGCGGCAGAGCCATCCCAGCTCCCGGACCATGGCAGCAAATACTACGAGACCACCACGTCCGCAAGCAGCCGCCGACAACGTCGGCAGCCACACGTCGGACACCCCCGCGTAGCGTCCCACGACCACAGCTCCCGGACTCCGACTACAAGATAACCTACAGACCACAATCCGGGTTTAGCGTAGCTTCGTGGAGCGATCGCCAAGTTTCCCCAGGCATCCAGCAGGCAAGCAACACACCCGAAGCTGCATTCTACGCTCGTTTCACTATCCAAACCCAAGCTGCCCAAAATCTAATCATTGCGAGCACCTCCGAGAAAGCCTACGCCCTTGCACTGAACGAGATTACCTCTGTACAACTTGGGGCACCAAAACAAGAAGTACTGACCTACCTGAAACCCCTACCCGGCACGTCTCGAGGGGTAATAACCGGGCTCGATCCCAACACCACCAACGAGCAGCTGCCCTACATCCTATCAGCAAATGGCCCACGTTTATTGCACGCCCGAATACTCGGAACATCCACATCAGCTCTAATCACATTTGAGGGCGTTCATGTCCCACTGTACATCTACCCCCCGAACTGGGCGACACATCATCGACCTTCCAATCCGACCATGACATGCAACAAAAAGGGGCAACCCCCCATCCACGCTCACCCTGTGGCAATGGAACTGTCGATCCTACCGCAACGAGCAGTCTACACTTACCCACTACACGCAACAGCACAAACCCGACGTCATCGCATTGCAAGAAACAGATTCTGACACTTACTCTGCGCGGTTACAACACACTTCACCGGCCTTGGCTCCCGCACCGCTATGCTGGTACAGTCAGCCCAAACGGCCCAATCCCCCACTTTGCCAACTGAGATCGACTATGCATTTGTAGAAATTATCCATGCAAGAAAAGTCAAGCCAGTCTTTTTGGTACTTAACATATACAGCCCCCCAAACAAACCACATACGGCATCGACAAACTCCTTAAAACCGCCCGGCAGCACACGCGCGGACAAAAATTCGTCGTCCTTGACGACTTCAATGCCCAACATACGGCGTGGGAATACCTACAAGACACCAAGAAAGGCAAAACACTATATGATGCAATACTTTAGAACCTTCTGCATTTGTGCAATATTCCAGAACTCCCGACAAGAATTGGCAACAGCACCTTCACATATAATATCAAGAGTGCTATGTGGACGCGACTTGACGAAACACTCGGCAGTGATCACCATATTATAAAACTGGAAATTGCGCACGCTAGACACGCTAATCAACGCATAGGCACCGCCAGGCTCACTAATTGGAAAGACTTTCGAGGCGACACCCCTGTGGACTCCATCACCAATCTAGATGACTGGGTCCAACGGTTACTTGACACGGCCAAGAAGCACACAAATGAAATTGCCCTAACACAAGAAACCCCAGCCACTGACGCACACCTGCGCCATCTTTGGGATGCTCGACAAGGCCTGCTTCGAAGGTGGAAAAGGAACAGAACAAATAAGAAACTTTGCATCCACATTGCTCAAATGGCAGCAGAGGCAGATGCGTACGCTAAACAACTTAGCCGACAAAACTGGGCTGTGTTCTGCAACCAACTTCACGGCACGCTCGGCACTCACCGCACTTGGCACTTTCTCCGACCTTTATTAGGCAGCAAGGAATCAAAATCTACCATGCAACACCATCTGAAGCGCCTAATACATAATTACCAGGGTACACAATCAGATTTATTGCGAGAGCTTCAGCAACC
The DNA here is from genome assembly GCF_048455015.1 of Haemaphysalis longicornis. Lineage (NCBI taxonomy): Eukaryota > Metazoa > Arthropoda > Arachnida > Ixodida > Ixodidae > Haemaphysalis > Haemaphysalis longicornis. The sequence continues at coordinate 40,604,917 of NW_027526203.1, read as the reverse complement.
GCTTCAAGCACCCATTTCCGCCACTACTCTGACACTTCCATCATACATAGGAAAACCCAATCCAGACATGGACGCACCTTTTCCTATGGTGGAAATGGAAGCAGCCTTTCACCATTTAACCCGCAACCCAGCCCCAGGAAAAGACCGGATGCCTAACAAGATCCTCCGCAACCTTGATTACGTTGCCCTTGAAAATCTTTCGGAATTTTTCAACTCCCATTGGCCGGCTCGAACCCTCCCCCCACAATGGAAACACGCCGAAATCACCGTAATACCCAAGCCCAACAAACCGCTCATTACAAAGAACCACCGCCCCATCTCTCTCACTTCGTGTGTCAGAAAACTGTTTGAGCACATGGTGCACAACAGATTATACCCCCACATCGAAGAGAACGGGTACTTCCCACATAAAATGTACGGCTTTCGCCCCCACTTATCAGCCCAGGACATCCTACTTCAAATTAAAGACGACGTTCTGGATACCCTGAACAATCAGAGCAAAAAATCAATACTAGCCCTAGACATCAAAGGGGCATTTGATAACGTAACACACCATGCTATCTTGCAAGGTCTTGCCTCTACCAACTGCGGCGAACGTACAATCTTCAACATCGCTTGCTTTCTGACTAACCGCACGGCAACGATAGGCATTGGGCATCTCCGTTCCGGCCCATTCCCAATGGCGCCCAAGGGAACCCCACAAGGATCCGTCGTTTCACCATTACTATTCAACTTAGCCATGAAAGATCTGCTGCCGCTCCTCGCAGCAATCCCCAATTTACGCCATGCACATTACGCTGATGACCTCACCTTGTGGGTCCCCACCGGCTGCACCGGCGCCCAACAAGACGCACTTCAGGAAGCAATACGCGTCACTCAAACATACCTCCGAGCTTGTGGACTGGAATGCGCCCCAGAAAAATCCGCCCTCCTCGCGCTATGTGCCAGCACTTACTAAAAATGAACAGAACCAATCCCCGATCCGGAGTTAACGATCAATAACCTAGCAGTACCGACAGTCCCCCACCTCCACATACTCGGTCTCAGCATACCCAAAAATGGAAGCGGGTCTCAAACCTTACCTGCATTAAAACGCACCCTCACACAACTAACGCACCTCGTGCGACGCATCGCCCACCGCCTATACGGCCTTCAGGAGAAGGACACTCTGAGAATAACGCAAGCAATACTGATCAGTCGTCTGAATTACGGCACACCATACCTGGCTCTCAAATTGGTCGAAAAAGAAAAACTCAATACTTTTATCCACCAAGCCTACAAACTCGCCCTTAGCCTACCCCCCTCAACATCCACGCGCAAGTTGCTCCAACTAGGGGTACACAACAATTTGGAAGAATTGCACGATGCTCATCGCTGTTCCCAAATCAGCCGTCTCAAGCTGACACCTACCGGACGAGACACCCTTACACGCCTCGGATACCCGGTGCCGCCCAAAGACCAGCCCCAACGTGTCTCCCTCCACATCCGTCAACACATTCGTGTAGCTCCCGTGCCGCGGAATATGCCCCACCTTTACAACAAAGAATGCCGCAAAGCACAGGTCGATGCAGTTACGAAGAAGCACACAGGGAACCCTACTACACGCTACACCCGCAAACCCGCCCATGCAGTCACGGTTATAGACACCAGGGAACCGAAGTAACAGCCGCCACGATATCCTCCACCTCTACAAACGCCGCAGAGGAAATCGCCATCGCCCTGGCAGCCACAAGAAATAGCGAATACGTTACAGTCATTACGGACTCGCAAGTAGCATGCCGCAACTACCAGCTCGGCCGCATATTACCCTTGGCCCTCAAGATCCTGAATGCCATCCCGCAGCTTCCCGACATCCATATCGTTTGGGCCCCTGGACACGAGTCTATCGACGGAAATGAGGCGGCACACGCCGCTGCCCGAGTACACACCCTCCGGGCCATTTCGGAAGAGAGCCCATACACGGAGAAGGCCCCCCACACACTGAACGGCTACGCGGACATTCTCGCTCACTTCAGACGCGAGCGTCAACGGTTCCCTTCGCCCAACTCCCACCTTTCCAGAGCCGAAGCGACCACACTCCGCCGGCTACAGACCAACTCCTACGCACACTGTACCCTCCTCCACCATATCTACCCCATCCAGTATTACAGTACCTGCCACCTCTGCCCCCAGCCAGGCACCCTGTACCATCTGGTTTGAGAGTGCCAACAATCCCTATCCCTCACACCCAATCCCCATCCCACGTACGAGTAGTGGGTGGACCGGCTGTCCAGCTCGAACCTCTCGACCCGGCGCATGCTGATAGAGAGGGCACGAGCAGCCAGCAAGGACCAGGGCATCCCGGACTAGAGGACGCCCCCCACCGGTGGTACTTTCACCATCCTGTACCATTAAGCTCCAAATTAAAGATGTTTATTCTCTCTCTCTCTCTCCCTGGTGCTCATCGAGACAAGGCCGACCACCCATGGACCCTGGAATCCTCTTCGGTTGACGCTGTCTCCAACAAGCTGCTTACCTTTCTTTGCTCACCTTCGCCCCCAGCACAGGGTCTTATCCGCCTGTACAACCTTACCGCGGCTACCCATCCGCGGTCGCAGCTTGAGTGTCTCGGCTGCCATCTCTCGAATAAGGCTTCGCCAGTCCCATCGCCTGCGATCAGAGCTTGTAGCGCTCGTGCACCATTCGTGCCGTCGCCGCGCCGGAGACACCTTGGGTCATGCAGTACATCACCCAAAGTATTTCCGCATGCTATAGCTTCACATTTGGGTGGTTGCAAAGCGAAGAAGCTGGGCTTGGCATTTGGGTTACCTCTCCGTTTACCTGGGACAGCTGCTTTCGACAGGTGCCACATCGCAAGGTGGGCCGAGGACCATTAGGCTACTTCCGCATCCAGGTGACCACACGGCCGGTGCACCCAAGCTTCACCGGGTTAAAACCCAGGATGCCACAGGTGCCCCACACCAGTGAGGAAACGTGGCTGCCACTGCCAGACGTCCCGGGGCGGAAGAGGTGTGGGCTCCGGTGGCAGCAGGCCATGGTCCCGGCAGAACCTGTCCCTGGCCTCGTTGTCCAGGACCATCGGGACAAATGACATGTCAGGGCTCTTCCTATCGCTGCTGTTGCCATGGCGTTTGCAGTCACACTGATGGCTCGGTGCACGCGGCGAATATTTTCCACGTTGAGACTTAGCCTCACCTCCCCCCCCATCACTGCTTCAATCCTCCTCACCCACTCGTCCAACACATTTCCTCTTTTCCCTGGCTTCAAAGGTATTGCTACTAGTAGAAGCAAGGAAGGAAGCAAGACAGGCACCTGTCTACCAACCTGCCGAGGGGGCTTTCACACCCATGCATATTAGTGTTCGTGCAAGCCCGTGCATCCCACCGCCCTCACCAGGGCTTGGTACGTGAAAAGAAAAATTCCAGCAAAATAGGCCAATGCTGCCGGCTGCGGCTATTGCACTTTTAGAATTTTTCACACACCCAAAGTACATATTGCAACTACGTCGCGTCATATCGCCGATCGGCTATACACAAACTATAGTCACCTTTACAGCTAACCGCCAGGCGTTTTTTTTTTCAGTAAATATGTGCAGCGGTGTATGCAGGAGTGAGGGGGGTGGCTTTAGCGCATCGCCAGAATTGAAGTGCTCGAAGGGCAATCATTTGTAACCGCCACAAAAACCTGCAACTGCAGCAACTTAATGCCACAATTGTCACAACAAACCTCAACGAACTCAAGTGATAGAATTGGATTTAATTCGCTAATTTTGGCTTGCCTGCTACGAGGCGTAGACGGAGACGAGTCCAGCCGTCACCGGAAAACTTCCTATACGAAACTCTTGATTATTTTGGCACTTGTTCAAAACCAATCCATATGTGAGGAGGCGCGTTTAAGAGCCAGGAGCCGGACGGAGAAGTGAAGACAACGAAGCGCTCGTGCTGGGGGCGCTTCGAGAAAAAAAAGAGCACGCCGGGAAGGAGGAGAAAGAAGAGGAACAGGAGGCGGAACGGAGGTAGCAAGTTGAAGGCAGGAGGAACGCGGCTCTCGGCGAGTTCTCTGCTGGACGCGAACGCCCAGGAGACTCAGAGCCGAGCCACATTTCCCTCCTGGCCTTGTGGTCTGGCAGCGCACGGGCAACAGCGCCGTGTCATCATTTGAGAGTGAAGAAGAAGACGGTGGTGGCACGAACGAGCAGGAAGAACGAGGTTCGGGGAGCGACCTGCCGGGCGCTAACGTTCGGGGGAACTCCGCTTCGAGCCGCACCTTCCCCGTTGACCACCAGAAACTTTCAACCGAAGCCGACGTGTCTTCTATCGGCCGGAGCACCGACCTCAACAGGAACACCGTAGCAGCGCACCGAGCCCTGCGCACCGGGACAGCTCACCGACAGAGACCAACACGTGAGCGCGATCTATTTTGGGGCGTGAACTTGGTTGCGTAGGACATTCACTGTCTTGTCTTGATTAGGTTAATGTTGATTTATCGTTTTTGTCAGTTTTTGTTGCGTAAATACACGTTGTCCTTGTCCGCAGCCAACAGTCTCGTCCTTCTCCGCCTGGTCAGATTAACACCTCCCGTCTGAAAAAACAACCTGCGTCACAAAAATGGCGTCCACGGCAGGATTCTCTGAGAAATTACCAGAGAGTTGAGGAGGAAGGTGTGTCGGAGAGGCGAGCATTTGGCCGCCGACATGGAATTAGAATATTTGCTGAAGATCGGGAAAGGGCTAGGACTGGCGGGTGCTGAGCTGAGGAAATGGTTGGACAGAGAGGCAAACGCTGCTCGTGAAAGAAGGGCACACGCGAGAGACGCAGAAGTGCGACGGCTTCAACTTCAACTGGCCGATCTAGACCGCAAGATTAAGCTTGTGAAGAACGAATCGCAGATCTCGATTGCTGAGTTAGACCTCGAAATATTAGGCACAAACAGTCGTCACGGAGAAAACGGATGCAGACGAGAGGGCATTGACCTCCAGGCTCGTGAGGGAAAAGTAACGCGGGTCGCAGCCTGCGACGAGGCCACGCGCAAAGAAGACGAAGAAAAGGAGTTTGAACGGCCGGCCGCGCCGGTGAAACACGAGTTCGATACACGAAGAGTTTCACGTGCTGAGCTTAGCACACAGGCAGACAAGCCGCGTGCTGGCACGCCTACTGCGAATGGACCGAGTGAGGTCAGCGTTGTGCAGCCGTGTGCCGAGCTGTCTGAGCTGTTTAGAACGCGCTCTCAGACGGAGCAATTCAATGTCGACCACGAAGAGCGAGTAATAGAATCGAGTAGAGATGGCCTGCAGGAGTTTATGTTCCCGGGCAAAAACCTTTTTCCTGACCAGGGAGGCCAATCTTTAACTGGCGATTTTGAGCGAACGCGTGCACCCTCTAGAAAACCTGCGAATAAGCGGGAGTCTAAATGGTCAAAGCCTAGTGCTGTTGACAGAGGTGAGAGTCGACCTGAATGTGGATACAGGCCAAATGAACAACTCGAGGAAGTAATGCACCGAAAAAAACAGACGTGCAGAAGACGGGTCACGATGGATAGAACCAATACTTATCCGCCGCAAAAAGCGCAAGCTGGAGAACTACCTGATGTGTGCCGCCGCTTGCGAGCTCACAAATGGGCCCGAAGAATCGCTCGCAAGGGCAAGGTATCTTGCAAAATCATGAAGCATTGGTTTCGAGCGAAACAAATTGACCCGCTTTCGTGCATCAGGCGTATGAGCGATGCGAACAGAGCCGTTGTTCAGAGCCAAGCGGAGAACGCCGGGAAAGGTGCTGAATGGAAGCGCCGCAAAAAAGTGAAAATGAAGCCGACGATCAACGAACCGGTATGAACTCACGGCATCAACTTCGCTAGAAATCGGAAGAAAAGGACAGATCTCAAATTAATTTATTTTAGGAAAGAAAAGTGGGAGATTGTGGTGTAATATGTTCAATGGTTGTACTCTGTCAAATGGGTGGGCTACTTGACCCCACTTGAACCAACGCCAATCGTCTGGAGTGTGGAATATTTTCGCACAGTGGTAACTTTGTTGTGTGATATAGTTAAAAAGTATGTTAGTTGGTTTGCTTAGCACAATCTTGGTTCTGTTAATTCTTAGGTGATACTTTTGTGGAAGGCGCGGCTTAAAGTGTCAGCAGGTTTTTGCATTCTTAAGCTGCTGTATTTTTAGTTCGTGGTTGTGTGCTTGTTAGGTTGATCATTTTATAGACTGCTGGTATGTGCTTGTTAATTGAACCTGTGTTGGTGATCTTAGTGATAGGTGGTGCAGTGCGTGTGCAATGACTGGACACTTAAGTGTGACTGCCCGAAACCTTCTCACTGGAAGTGATTTTCCCCGAAAACACTTCTTCTGATGGGGGCAATTGTGAGGAGGCGCGTTTAAGAGCCAGGAGCCGGACGGAGAAGTGAAGACAACGAAGCGCTCGTGCTGGGGGCGCTTCGAGAGAAAAAAGAGCACGCCGGGATGGAGGAGAAAGAAGAGGAACAGGAGGCGGAACGGAGGTAGCAAGTTGAAGGCAGGAGGAACGCGGCTCTCGGCGAGTTCTCTGCTGGACGCGAACGCCCAGGAGACTCAGAGCCGAGCCACATTTCCCTCCTGGCCTTGTGGTCTGGCAGCGCACGGGCAACAGCGCCGTGTCATCATTTGAGAGTGAAGAAGAAGACGGTGGTGGCACGAACGAGCAGGAAGAACGAGGTTCGGGGAGCGACCTGCCGGGCGCTAACGTTCGGGGGAACTCCGCTTCGAGCCGCACCTTCCCCGTTGACCACCAGAAACTTTCAACCGAAGCCGACGTGTCTTCTATCGGCCGGAGCACCGACCTCAACAGGAACACCGTAGCAGCGCACCGAGCCCTGCGCACCGGGACAGCTCACCGACAGAGACCAACACGTGAGCGCGATCTATTTTGGGGCGTGAACTTGGTTGCGTAGGACATTCACTGTCTTGTCTTGATTAGGTTAATGTTGATTTATCGTTTTTGTCAGTTTTTGTTGCGTAAATACACGTTGTCCTTGTCCGCAGCCAACAGTCTCGTCCTTCTCCGCCTGGTCAGATTAACACCTCCCGTCTGAAAAAACAACCTGCATCACACCATATAAATTTTGATGCCACCTGAACTCTAAACAAAACGAACACTTGAATGCATTCACATCGGCGAAAAAGTCGTTCTAAAGTTTAAAACGACAAATAAACTTACCGAGGAAAATTTTTAATGTAAATTGCTATTATTGATTCCCACCCTGTTATTTCCACCATCCCCCAACAAAGTTCACTTGAGAGCTGCTTTCCCATTTAATTTATTACGTAACAACTGATATCAACCAGGTTGGAAATACCTGCCTACTTGCAAATGACTAATTGCTTCCTAAATGATCCACAATTCAAACAATAATGGCTACCATAAAATTGTTGGCTTACAGCCCTCTGACCAGGTCACGCCTTCATTACGCTTCCGTGACCTTGAATTCAAGGTCATGGAAAAAAAACAACAGAGAGAGAGAGAGAGAGACAAACATTAATTATACTGGTGAGCAGGAGCATGTTCGTAGGGCCTCCACACAGAGAAAGGCATCCTCATTCCAAGATGCCTTGGAGCTGGCTGGCCGTCCAGGCCCGTTCCACCAGTCGGCGCTGGTCCGCATAGGTCGGCGAACTCACTCGTGAGTACACTCATTTGTAATCATTTGTACTCAAACTCACGAGTGAGTACGATGATGGTTGAGTACACACCCAGAAAAAAAGGTGAGTATGATGACGAGTGAGTACAGGGTATAAGTCCACTACTCGTGAGTACAGTACTCATGAGTACACTACTCATGATTATGAGTACTCAAGAGTACAGTATTCATGAGTATGAGTACTCATGAGTACACTGTACTCATGAGTACAATACTCATGAATACTGGTTTTGCAAGTGCTTGCAGTCTTGAGTATATGCACTCGTGAGTATAGTAGTGCAAACAAGTTTTATCATGAGCTCGAGTCCGGACGCGCGTGTACGAGTCGCGAACATATAGCGGTGCCGCTGTGCAGCTGAACATAACACTCAAGGATGGCAAAATTAGACAACGAAAACTGCACCTCCCCTCCTTTCCCGGTCCCTGTTTGGCGCTGTAAGCGTTTCTCGGTGGTCGCTCTCAAAGCAGTCACGGTGAAGATAGAAAAACGAGGGGGTGAGGGCCCGGCGGGAAACGCGGCCGCAGTTGCTCTTCTCCTATGGCACTTGTTGACTGCCGCAGTTATTTTTGTTGACGCGGCCTGTGAACGCGTGGCTGCTTCTTTGCGGTTGCTCCCTTCCTGTTGTTTTAGGGGAGAGGCGGCGGAGGCTGCTAAAAATGCACGCACTAGACGTACTGAAGTCCCTCTTTTTCGGTCTTCAGGGTCTTCAGAAGTTTCCGTAAACACATGTCACGCTGTGTAGTCGTTTCGTGAGCCGAACCGCTCATTTCAAGAGTCGCAGTTAATTTACGTAACTCGCGTCAAACCGACTGCGTAGATTGTAACGTTTGTCTCACCAAAATTGTCCGCACCATTCCGCTGTGCGTATTCAAGCGACAATTTGGCAGATGTGCGTGCGCCCATATGGTTTTATTAGGTTCCCGTTTTGAAACATTTTGCTCAGGTTCACTAGTATTAAGGTCTCGTGTAGTGCCTTTTACAAGTGAGCATACAGCTTCACTGTATAGGCACGGTGGTGGAATTTGCCCCAGCAACGACCCATACTCCGCAACGACCCATATTTTTACAGATGGATCGGCAACATCTGAGCGCAGTTCTTCAGGAGTTTTTATTCCGTCAGCTAACAAATCACTGTCATGCCGACTTGAGCGAGCGACTTCGTCCACGCTAGCTGAACTTTATGGAATTAAAGAAGCCATCCGGTACATACTTCCTGAGCCACGGACAGACTGGACCATATTCACAGACTCGAAAGCCGCCCTACAAAGCCTCCGACGTGCTAGCTGCTTCAGCATCCACGACCACATCCAGCGCGAAGTAAAATACCTGCACCATCTCGCTTATGCTGCTGGCCATCGCGTAACTTTCCAGTGGCTCCCTCGACACTGTGGTGTCCTAGGAAATCAGAGAGCAGATGAGGCTGCACGCAGGGGCCTAGAAATGAAAAACAAAAGAAAGAGTTTCTTTACAAAAATGATGCCTCAACTATGACCAAGGCCCTAGCTCTAGCAGAAAGAAACCGCTTATGGACCTTTCCGGAACATCATCATGATTTTCTGTACTCGATTGACCCACAGATCAGACTGAGGCTGCCAGAACGACTACCTCGCCGGCCGGAAACACTGTTTCATAGACTGCGACTTAATGTGGCGTTCACTAATGCCTACTTACATCGCATACGCCAAAGTACAAGCCCACATTGCGACAACTGTGGCGCCCCTGAAACCGTCGAGCATGTCCTGCTAGAGTGCTCCGCCTACATTGACGCAAGGAGTCGGTTAGAGCAAAGGATCACATGTCTTCACCCTGGACCAATTACGCTGAGCCTGCTACTTGGACCATGGCATTCTCCGTCATCTCAACGGAAAGTCCTGGATGCGCTATTTGGGTATCTTGAAGATATTGGCGTCACCGAGACTTTATAGCCCCCCTTAAGCGGTCAGTCTATGCTACGCCGCATGTCCCTTTATATGACCCTCTCTTTTTTTCCCCTCTTTCACCTACTACTCTTCTTTTTACTACTCATCTGTCTTTTCCCCGTTCACCTTCCTGCAGAGTAGCATGTCGACGTACGCATGTTGGCAAACCTCTCTGCCTTTCATTCTTTAATAAAGAGCTTCTCTCCCCAGCAATGGAAATAAACTATCCGAGTACACCTAAGCACGTTTGTGAGTTGTGAATCGGACATCATAATATCCAGTTCAACGCGTGCGACGCCTTCTTTAGCCTCGCATATTTTGTTTAGCCTCGCATAATTAGTCAAACATTTTATTTTTTTCTGTTTAGCCTTTCATTCGAGCCACGACCTAGCTAAGATGTTGCAGTCGAGAGGATCAGGATTTGAGGCCATGAGAGGACGAACGGACGAAGAGGCGAACAACGTGGACGAACCGCATCACGACTACGAGAGTGCGGCACGCAGACGTGAAGCACCGACGGACTCCATGTCAGTGGTGGTCGACACACAGCTGTCTTCAACGGTACGCTACATCCTATGATCTTAGTTTGATAACAGCGCTAGGACAGGACACAGAGAAGGCGACACGAGACTGGGCGCTGACTAGCAACAAAGGGTTTATTTCGCCGCAGCTGAATATACACCCTGGGAAATAAAAACAATAAAACACACAAAATAATAAAATTGCGAAGGCAAGGGCTTGTTTCTATAAAAACGCACATGCGCTAAGATTACAATCAATGACGTAGGTAATCGTGCTCTTTTTTGTGCAAGTCAATTGACGCCATGCTGACGGAATTGTCATTTCCTGAATGGATAATGTGGGCCTCAAAGATTTCCCTGGTGCGTTGCGCCTTATATATTCTTAGTACACGTGTCTGTTCAAGTCTTGGCGTGCATCCACACTTCGTACAGTGAAGGGCTAGATTGCTGCCTTTTCCTGTTTTTTGGTTGCAGGCGTGTTCCCGTAGCCGGTCGTTTAGGCAGCGGCCTGTTTGGCCCGTTTATGACTTACCGCAGGACAGCGGTATGTCGTACACTACCCTCGATGAGCACTCAACGAATCGCTGTCCGTGCTTCTTAGAGTAAGGCCGCGTGGAGGTTTTTTCCGCATTTACTCGTCGGCAGCGACCGCTTAATTTGTTAGGGGCGCTGAACACTACATTGACACCGACTCGAGCAGCAACCTTCTTGAGTTTGTGGGAAACCCCATGAATATATGGAATGACAGCTCACTTTCTTCGTTCTGTCTCATCGCGCTCTTCCACTGGTTTTTGCCTTCGTATATCCTTCAGGAGGGTTTCTGATATACCGAACATCATGGGAGCGGGGAATCCTGCCTTTGTCAGCCGTTCAACTTGATTAGAGAAGCTGGGCCCCATCTCATGCCAGCAGGATCTGTTGAGGGCGTTGCGGAGAGCCGATATGGCGATGCCTCTTTTGACAATTTTTGTATGTGCTGACTTGAAAGGCAGTAGGCTCTTCTTGGAGCGAGGCGAGTATTTCCAGCACACCTGCTCGGGGCAACGTCCCTCAACAGATCCTGCTGGCATGAGATGGGGCCCAGCTTCTCTAATCAAGTTGAACGGCTGACAAAGGCAGGATTCCCCGCTCCCATGATGTTCGGTATATCAGAAACCCTCCTGAAGGAACTACGAAGGCGAAAACCAGTGGAAGAGCGCGAAGAGACAGATCAAAGGAAGTGGGTTGTCATTCCATATATTCATGGGGTTTCCCTCAAACTCAAGAAGGTTGCTGCTCGAGTCGGTGTAAATGTAGTGTTCAGCGCCCCTAACAAATTAAGCGGTCTCTGCCGACGAGTAAATGCGGAAAAAACCTCCACGCGGCCTTGCTCTAAGAAGCACGGACAGCGATTCGTTGAGTGCTCATCGAGGGTAGTGTACGACATACCGCTGTCCTGCGGTAAGTCATAAACGGGCCAAACAGGCCGCTGCCTAAACGACCGGCTTCGGGAACACGCCTGCAACCAAAAAACAGGAAAAGGCAGCAATCTAGCCCTTCACTGTACGAAGTGTGGATGCACGCCAAGACTTGAACAGACACGTGTAATAAGAAGATATAAGGAGCGCGGCACCAGGGAAATCTTTTAGGCCCACATTATCCATTCACGAAATGACAATTCCGTCACCATGGCGTCAATTGACTTGCACAAAAAAGAGCACGATTACCTAAGTCATTGATTGTAATCTTAGCGCATGTGCGTTTTTATAGAAACAAGCCCTTGCCTTTGCAATTTTAATATTTTGTGTGTTTTATTGTTTTTATTTCCCAGGGTATATGTTCAGCTGCGGCGAAATAAACCCTTTGTTGTTAGTCAGCGCCCAGTCTCATGTCGCCTTCTCTGTGTCCCGTCCTAGCGCTGTTATCAAACTAAGTATGTACCAACAAGCCCGAATCAACACAGTTTTTCAATCCTATGATCTGCGAAGAAACAGCAGTTCGTGAGCGCACTACGATTACGAAGGCTACCCTGCTCTGGCCGTAAGGACGACATCGTCTTGCGTCTTCTAGAGGACAACGGAGAACGTCACCATCTCTCCAAACGAACGAACGTGCCAACGCTACTTCAGGCTGGCTCCGACACTAAACGGCAGAGGACGCTGCAAGCGGCGCTGTTTGAGAGCAGGAGGCTGCGTGAGGAGGAGGCAGAGGAGGAAAAACTTTCTTAATGTACAAGACAGAGTTAAAGAGAGGGAGAGGCGGTTAGGCCTTTCTTGCGTCGGTGGTATTCCTCAGTCCGGGATCCCATTGGTCGAGGCCGCCGGCCGTGCCCGCTGGACGAGAACCTGCTCAGACTCTAGGTCCGAGCAGCCGGACAGGGCCGCCTCCTAGCCCTCCCTCGTTGGCTTCACTTTGACTTTTAACCCTGGATTATACTGGCAGGCCCATACCATATAATACGTGTCTGCCCACTGGCCGCAGAAGTTACACGAACCGGAGAAGGACGGGTTGATGTGTTTGAGCATTGCGGGGCTGTAGAATGAGCCCGTCTGTAGCCGGCAAAGATGGCGCTCCTCTGTTTTATCCAGGCCCTTGGTGGCACCGGGAACGCCCGCCTACCGTGGCGCAGGTATGTTGTGACCTCAGAGAATGTGGTTAGCGGGTAAGGTAAAAGTGTACGGCCAGAGCCTGGGAAGTCAGAGGAACTCCGGGGGAGGAGAGACGCTCGGGCGGCTGTGTGCGCAGCCTCGTTCCCCTCTACTCCCTGGTGGCCAGGTTCCCATACAAGTTGTTTTATGGTGTCGGATATTTCTGGATTCACATTTATGAGAATTTTTTTTCTAGCTAGGAGTGCTATCCGACCCCTGATGAAATTTCGGCAAGCTTGTTGCGAGTCAGACATTATTAGCGTTGCGTCAGAGTGAGTGGTGGCCAAAGCTATAGCCGTCTCTTCAGCAAACTCAATTTTACTCGTTTTCACCGCTAGTCCATCCACCTGTATTCTTTCATGCAGGACCGCAACCGTACAGATGCCCTCCGGTGTGGGCCCCTCTGCGTCTACATAATACACGCCTTTACGGGTGCCATATTGTTTTGCTATGGCTCTGCTCGGGCTTGCGTTCTTCCTGAGTTTCGATCAGGATGCATATTACGGGGCAAAGGTTTAACGATCAGTTTGCGGCGCCAAGGGGGAGGGATGTCCGCTCTGTATTCAGTGGTAGGGAGTAGAGCGATGCGGAGATCTTCAAGGACCTGCATGCCAGTAGTTGTCATTGACAGTCGCATGATTTGACTCGTGTACTGAGCCTCTATGAGCTCAGTGATCGTATTGTGCATCCCGAGCTGTGTTATTATAACGTCATTACCCTTAACAAACTTAAATCCACGTGTTGCAAATCAGCCGCATGATCGGTCGAGTATCAGGCAAACACGGGGGCCTCCAGGAATGCGAGACGCTCCGCCTAGCAGGCCTTCGTCATCAGCCGCATAACATATGCAGTGCCCTATCTCAAGGTACGACAAAACGATCTTAAGAAACTTGACAATATGATCAGGTCAGTTGTTAAGAGTGGGTGATGAACGAGAAAGTTTTCAGAGACAACTGGCGAGAGCCGACCGCACGTTTCCCACGGTGCCTGGAAAGTACGAGATCCGGACACAGGCAGAATGCACGACGACACGCACATGAACGAGACGACGCATGCAAAACTGTGATTGCGTGCTCACCGGACCTCTGCATTTCAGGCGACATAACGAACACACGTTGCTCTGCTACATCGCCCACACGCAGGTCAACCTAGCAACGAGCAACGAGACGCGCAACGTACGCAGCGTGCACGAGCCAGAAGGCACCACGTTCCTGGCACCCACTATTTCGGTACAAACGTACACGAACGGAACGCTGAGATCACGGAACGCAACGGAGCCAGTACGTACATTTTTCGCTCGTGCTGTCCCGGTGCCGGTCCACGCAACCAACGACATCACATCCGGATTGGTGGATATGGCTACGAAAAAGCGAACAAGACGCGCGGCGGCCGAAATGCACCATACGTGGCGAACAACCGCACACCAATTATAGGGAAGTTTCCTAGATAAAACGAGACGCACAGCGCACGAAACGCACCAGAGGCGACGAACGACATCCAACTTGAACCAGTGGAGCTGACCACGGCGAACGAAATGCACAGCGCACGGAACGCCACCAAGCCAGCACACTCGGAGGAAACTACTATTCGCGACATCCTCCGCTCCCACTGCTGCTATCCGGACTTGTCTAGCGAATGTTACAACCGCAGAAATCACCTGGCCACAAGCAACAAAAGACCCAGTGCACGCAGTTCAACCCTACCGGAACGTACGAGCTCTCCACACCCGCTCCTCCAGCCCGATGTCCAGCGGACGAACGACATAACACTCGTGCAAGTAGGTCCGTCAACGAGTCAACGAGCAACGACACGGCCAGCGCATGCGGCATGTCCGAGCTAGAACGAACAAGATCCCCGGCACCCACGCTCCGACCGAGACTCACACGACAAACACCATTTCGTACAAGAGGACGCAACCGTGAGCAAGCGGACTCGGGACGAACGGAGCCTGCTTGTAAGGGAGAGATAGCGATTAAAGCATTCTGGAAACAACGGGCAAAAGACGGGCTTGAGCGACGACACGGACACTGCAAGAACGGAAACAAATGAACCCGATCCAGACGAAGGCATCGAATGCCCTAACGATGAAGTCACGCTTGCGACACCAAGGAATGTGGGACCGAACGGACGGCATGAATCACGCCTGCCTCCCCAACACAACGGTTTCACTTCCGAAACAACCGCTGCGACTGCGAGCACGGAGCTGCAACGACCTTGACCGATCAGCCATGCCACCCTACGAAAACCCCACGCTACCGCACACTAAACGAAAAGCCAAACGGCTTCCGCACCATACGCAACGCACAAGACAATTCAAGCAACGTCCTCAACACGCCGAACTATGCCATCCCTACACAACGCAGCTCGCCACCGGACAAACCGGACGTCTACGCCCCCACATGCATCAAGCACGCGATGAGCTACACGAACACAATCGCCGACGGAAGCGGCGCGGCTAACGCTGCCGGTGCGGATAACGCTAACACTGCCAAGTTCAGGTCTGACGAAGGCAATCCCACGGCACACACACAATGAAATCAAGAAGATTTAAAATTCACTGACACTCAACGAGACGAACACCCTCTTAACGAAGTTTCTAGTATCGGGAACAATAAAAAACAAACGCCAGCATCGAGCATCTATGAATAAGCGGACAGGGATCTGGATACGAACGGACGTCAATCTAGGCGAACGTTTCATTGTGCCTGCGGGCAGGCACAATTCAGATTTGGAGCACGATTACGAGAGTATCAGCGCGCCCGGAAACGAAAACGGACGACAAAAGCTGCCACCCGAAGACACGTACAAAACTGCAGTTTACGGCCACGGCCGCACCGACAAGTCCCGAGCTCCTCTGAGCCCGACCCGGCCTAGACTTCGTTCTTTTATTCTTGAAACAAGACGAGACGCCAGACGCAACGCGAGTGCTTACGCTCCGTTTCGCTCTCTCACATGTACACTCTTAGTCAATTCCTGGTTATACGATCCGCATGCAGGCGGGCCGCCGCGTCAATTTAAAGCCGCTTATAAAGCGGCAGTTCAGGCGGCCTCGAGCACAAGCGGCCCGCAAAACACGCGGCCCACCGAACACGCGGCCCGGCGTTTAAGCGGCCATATTGAGGGCCGCCTAACTAGAGGGCCACCTAAATCCCGGGCCATGTGTTCGGCGGGCCGCTAGCCGTAATTTTTCTACACTCTTAGTCGCGTCCCGGATGGCGTCCTATTTATATGCGGTGGGCCGTCTCAATACCGCGATATAAGAGGCCCTGACAAACTTCTTTTCCGTGACAAAACCTCAGGTGGTTGCATCACGCTTATATGCTGCAACAACGGCCCGTGTCACGGCTATAGACTAGCAGACAGCATGACGCCAGGAATAAAATAAAAAATGGGGGCAATCGTGAAGCTCCGAGCGATATGTGTGGCTTGCGGCGCATGCGCATATTCCTCCTCACACAATCGCCCGCGAGCGTCTTTTGCGGTGGCCGACGACGCGCGCCCGACAACGCGGCGAAAGCCGACAGACATTCAAAAATATCTCGTGCGCACATGCGCAGTAGGAGTGGAAGAAAGTTCGCGCGCGGCGAGTTGTGATACGGTGATTTGTCTCTATCGCCCACGTGCCAGAAATTTCACCGCGGAGCAAGTTGGGGTCCCGCGCTTTGAATCTTGCTCTGTGTAGTTCATTCTTCGTTCCGAGCGTTCACACTTTCTTGACCACGTTCGCTTCCGCTGACATCAAATGTGTGCTTCGAGGTCAGTGTAACAGTGGAAACAACTGCAAATGCGATGGGTTTATTAGGGCCAACGGTCACGCAAGCCAAGCAGCGGCGCCATGTCAAGCCGGCTGGTGTGTGTACAGTGGTGATCTCGCTAAGGGTGAACACGGGAGCGCGTGGCCGCCAGTACTATCAGAGCAGCCTACCGTGCCCAGCGCGAACCATCACGCATGCGCTGTGCGTGCCGAGCGAGACTATGCTTTCAGCACACGCACAGCGTCATCGGAGCGTCTGCGCGTCGTCTGCTATGTTTATCGCGCGTGTAGCGGTGGAGCCGTCAGCCACTGTATGAATGAATTTAAACTAGAATCCGCATAAAAATGTTTCCGTGTGAGCGGTAATTCGTTCTTTAGCTCCAATACAATGGTTTCGGCACAGCAGCGTAACTCGCCCAATTGTTTCGAACAGACTCAATGAAAAGATCATGCAGATTTTAACAGCAGGTTATTTTTGCAAGTGCTTATAAAAGTCTTTTAAATGCACGTAGAAGCACGCATTTCAAGGCTTTGAAGGTGGTCGCTCAAAGGTGGCGCAGGCGCTACGACCTTCATTCAATATACAGGAGAAAAATATCACCCTTTACCTTTTTATATTGGGGTGTTTTCATGCAAGAATCCAGGAATCGTGGATCAAACCAAAGTACCATTAGCAGACGATACGGAACATAGCAGACGACGAGCAGACGCTCCGATGACGCGATGCGCGCGCTGAAAGCAAAATATCGCACGGCCCGCACAGCGCATGCGTGATGGTTCGCGCTGGGCACGGTAGGCTGCGCTGATAGTACCGGCGGCCACGCGCTCCCGTGTTCACCCTTAGCGAGATCACCACTGTACTGCGGGCATAGCCCTGTTGAACACCGAAGGATACGTAAGTCCCAGGATTTCTTGTTTTTTTTCGAGGGGTGGGGGGCGCAGACTGTAAGAATTAGTGTTTGCAGACAACTAGTAAGGGCCATGAAATTATGCCTTTTTCGTCGTCGTAAGAAGCCCGCGCCAAAACCGTTCTCCGATACCCGGGGCCGTATGGTAAATTTGACGTGCTTTATAGAGAGGATTCGGTTTTCCCTTGCGGCGGCCGTTTTGGGATCCAGGCGAAAAATGAAAACGCTTGCACATGTGAGGTGCTTCCGTTGCCATAATGAGTACCGTGGTGTAATAAAGAAATTGCATTTTTCCACGCGTTTCATTGTCCAGGTGAAGGCACATAAAACCATTTTGAATTTTGTATTTTCCAATATTCCATGGCCACTGCTTGTCATTTTCGGCAGGCGTAGCAGAAAGTTATGTAAAGTTTTTTCGTAACTAGGTTTTCGCGTCGTCGTTTCGGCTAGTGACTTTTCTGGCGCTTTGAGTAGTCTGGATTCTGTGGCGATTTGTAAACTTCATCATGGTGCTTTAAGTGGTAAACTTTTCACATGAAGCAACATTCATGAGTAACACCAGCCCCCATCTTGCTGTGTTCGAAACCAGCTGTCATCTGTCTGGAGTGTCAACTCTCGGTTTGCAGAAACATGATAGCATTGGCAGCGCAAACGCGGCGCGTCGCCGGCATGGAGGTCGCTCGAAGCGGTGGCTTCTAATGTTGTTACAGATGCGCTGGGTGTTGCTCGGTGCGCACAGTTTACCTATGCTTTATCAAAAAATGTTGCTAGCAATTTTGTTCCATCTTTAATAAAATATTTTGCGCCATACTATTGGTGGAAATTGTTTAATAATAAAAAAAAAACTAGGGCACATTACCTTCCGGCTGTGACAGCGAACACAGTTTCTTTTCGACGTGCAATTGGCGTGTATCCGTCAAATAAAATTATGGCAACGTTTTCTCGCACACCTTTGCACTGAAAAAGCTCTCGGCCTTCCTACGTATATGAAGAAAACGTCCTTTTGGAGAGCGTTTGAATCTACAAGCAGTAAGGAAGAAATAATTGCCTAACTACAGCGATGCACTTACCTGATTTATAATACTTTCACATATCTGCTAACGCGTTGGTGATACTTCTGCTGCACCCATTCAGGCTGTAGTGTTTTACCGCCGATAAATAACGCCACTTTTTGCACCTGGTCCCTTATTCACCTGCCGTTTTTATTCACGCAGTGCCAACACAACAGATTGCTACCCGTGACTCAACGTTTTTGAAATGTTTACAACGCTGTTTCCATTCCAGTGCGATGAAATTCTAGAAGCAGCAGCTGCCGGGCCAAAGATTGCTTGTGGCGATTCTACAAAGGCCATCTACATCATCGGAAGTGGTGTACCTGGACCATAATTGAAGCCCGGAGAATGTACTTTTCTTTGTTTGGTAATATACTACATTAAAGACAGAAGATACCCGTCAGCTTTAGGACAAACGTTGGGCGTTATACAGTCAGTAGCCTGCAAAAAAAGACGAGTTTCCTTCCTGTTTTGTTAGCAGCAAGCTGGTGAAAATTCCATAAATTAAAACTATAATTATATCTTGACAGGTCGTTATTTGCTCTTCCACACACACAAAAAAAAGATTTTCATTTGTGTGTTCCATAAGGGAAATCTGCTAATATTTGTATTTGTTATTTCACTATGTCTTTTGTGTTCACTTGTATTTTGCATATCAAATAAAAAGAAAACATCGTTCCTTCGACATGGTGTCATTTATGTAATTTTCATCTCACACTTGTGCACGCTCATGAATTCGAGAATGACAAAATACTTAACATTTACATACCCAACTCAGTTCTCTGTTCATGTCCCAAGCTTATATGAGTAGACTATCACTTCAAGATCCGGATATGTTTAAGGTATACAGATACTTGCTTTGCTTGTAACATGAGATTATGAATATAGGGAGTTTTTTTTATTTCGTGGTATGAGCATTGATGCATGATAAATCAGATGACAAAACACTGAGATTATGAAGGTAGAACCTCATTGCATGAAAACGGAGGTCATGAAGATGTTCCAGAAGGGCACAAATTAAAAATGTCTTGGGGGCAATTGCAGCCATTGCAACCCATTTATTTGTGGCATTGTTTTATATGGTCTAAACGTTTGATGCACAAGGGTGCGTTCGTGCCCAATTGTGCTATGGTTTTGGTGAACTGCCTTGAAAATGTTGAAAATTCTGAACCGTGACCTGGCGCTTCCGCGTACAATAATAACTCGCTAATAACGGAAGCGCGAATGAAACGAGGCTACTTAAAAAAATTGCATAAATTCAGAGAAACGTCTACTAATGCGCAGCATTCTTATGGCACTACTCTTGAGTGTGAGTCTTTTAGAGCCAATTTTCTTGGTTTTACTAAGTCCTTTCCGTCCAATTATCTCCATTTACCTTATTATAACGATCACAGGTGTTACTTGCGCCAAATCTGCATTTTTTGTACATGGCTCAGCATTTTCCGTAATTTTATATTTTTCTTGTTCTTTAGTTGTTCAAAATTCTGTTCAACCAATTATCTCCATCTACGCTATGATAACGATTACAAGTGGAATTTCCGCAAAATCTGCATTATTGTGTAAATGCAGGGCGTTACACGGTTCGCCATTTTCCGTCATTTTTTATATTTTTCCAAGTTTTCATTTTTTTTTAAAATTTCGTATGACCAATGATCTTCATTTACGATATTATAACGATTAAAGATGGAACTGCCGCGAAACCTGAATTTTTCTGGAAATGCAGGGCGTTACAAGTTACACGGTTGAGCGCTTATCCGGTCTGCGCGAGAAAACGCTAAGATATTCTTTGAGTGCTCGCGATCCATAAAAGAAAACGCAGTATCTCTCCTTCCAACGGCTCTTTACCTGGGCGTCAACGCAGCAATTCTGCAGGCGTCACGACACAATGTAAGGTAGGGTGAGTGATTTCATATTCGTTCATTACATCACAAGATGCGTATTTTACTACCTGCCCCCTATTACAAAAATAAAGGTCAAGGGAATGTAACCGCACCATCAGAAGAGCCACGACGAGCAGAAAAAAATTCAGTAAACTATTTCATGCTTGGTATACTTGCTACTCATGACGAGACAGCTCTTATTTTCAGTACAACAGCGCGCCTTACGTGTTTGTTATTTGCAAGTATTGTCATAGGGGGCACTTTCCGCCAATGTCCAAGAATACTTTTGGTAACAAGGCAGAATAACTGTTGTCAATTCCGTTTGCATAGATGGAATAAATCCCCGCACTACGCATCATACTGTTGGAACGGGCACACAGCATGACAAAGGGTTTCCGCTCGTACCAGTATACTTAAATTCCCGCAAACCGTAGTATTATGCCTCTTTGGTAGAGCGATTCAAAAACGGTGGTCAAAAGAAAGCCACTCGCCACCGAATGTGTTATTTAAAACTCCTGTTTGACGCGCAACAGCATGCAGAATACTTATAAGCCCATGTTTTGCACTCCCCGGCAGCCCATGGGTCGTGGCGCAGTGCTTATGATATCTGCATTTTGATGTGTTGTAGTAGACCCAGGTTCTCTTCTCCGTAGGGTTACGTCTATGTGCATACATGTCTCGCATGATGTAACATGTGTTAGAAAATTCGTCAGGGGGTGCTGACGTTGGCCTGTCAATGCGAGCGAAAAAAAAAACGTATCAAATCAATTCTGGCCATGGGGATATTTTTTTTCTTTTTTTTTGGTGAAAAGCAAAAAGGCCGCTTATTTGAGGGGCCGTATGATTTGGGGGCCGCTTCGTAAGCGGGAATAGATTAGCGTAACGGGCCACGTAGAAAAATTACGGCCAGCGGCCCGCCGAACCCACGTCCCGGGGTTTAGGTGGCCCTCTGGTTAGGCGGCCCTCAAGAGGGCTGCCTAAACGCCGGGCCGCGTGTTCGGTGGGCCACGTGTTTGGCGGGCCGCTTGCGCTCGAGGCCGCCTGAACCGCCGCTTTATAAGCGGCTTTAAATTGACGCGGCGGCCCGCCTGCATGCGGGTCGTATAACCAGGAATTGACTAAGAGTGTACCGTAGCCGTAATTTTTCTATTAGCCCGTTATGCGAGCGGCCCCCAAATCATACGGCCCCTCAAATAAGCGGCCTTGTTGCTTTTCATCAAAAAAAAAGAAAAACAATTAATGCACTCAGCCAGGATCGGTTCTATCCGTTTTTTTTTCGTCCGCATTGACAGGCCAACGCCAGCACCCCGTGGTGAATGCTCTAATATACGCTACGTTATACAAGACACACAAAGTATTCATAAGCACATTCACGTAACCCTACGGGGAATCGAACCTGGGTCTACTACAACACATCAAGGGGCGATCAAGAGGCGGACATCATAACCACTGCGCCACGACCCTCGGGCTGCAGGGTAGTGCAAGCGTGGGCTTATAAGTATTCTGCATGCTGTTGCGCGTCAAGCATGAGTCTTAAATAACACATTCGGCGGCGGGTGGCTTTCTTTAGACCACCGTTTTTGAATCGTTCTACCAAAGAGGCATAATACTATATGGTTTGCGGGAATTTAAGTACACTGGTACGAGCGGAAACCTTTTGTCGTGCTGTGTGCCCGTTCCAACAGTATGATGCGCCGTGCGGGGATTTATTCAATCGATGCAAACGGAATTGATAACAGGTATTCTGCCTGGTTACCGAAAGTATTCTTGGCCATTGGTGGAAAGTGTCCCATATGACAATGCTTGCAAATAACTAACACGTAAGGCGCACTGTTGTACTGCAAATAAGAGCTGTCTCGTCACGAGTGGCAATTATACCAAGCATGAAAGGGTGTACTAAATATTTTATGCTCGTCGTAGCTCTTCTGATGGTGCGGTTACATGCTTTGACCTTTGTTTTTGTAATAGGGGTGCGGTGGTAAAATACGCATCTGGTAATGTAATGAAGCAATATTAAATCACCCACTCTACCTAACATTGTGTCGCGACGCCTGCAGAATTGCTGCGTCGACGCCCAGGTAAAGAGCCGTTGGGAGGCCAGATACTGCGTTTTCTTTTATGGATCGTGAGCACACAACAAATATCTTAGCGTTTTCTCGCGCAGGCCAGATAAGCGCCCGGCCGTGTAACTTGTAACGCCCTGCATTTCCAGACAAATGCTGGTTTCGCGGAAGTTTCACCTTTATTCATTATAATATCGTAAATGAAGATCATTGGTCAAACAAAATTTTGAGAAACTAAAAATTAGGAAAAATATAAAACAATGACGAAAAATAGCGACCTGTATAACGATTTGCATTTCCACAATTATGCAGATTTAGCTGAAATTACGCTTTTAATCGTTATCATAGCGTAGATGGAGATAATTGGTTGAACAGAATTATGAAAAACTAAAGAACAAGGACAGTAAAAAATACGGAAATGCTGAGCCTTGTTACGCCCTTCATTTACAAAAAATGCAGATTTGGCGCAAGTAAGTGATTGATAGGGTAAATGGGGATAATTGGACGGACCGGGCTTTGAAAAACCAATAAAATTGGCTCTAACAGACTTACACTCAAGAGAAGCGGCACAAAAATGCGGCGCATTAGCAGACAATTCTCGGAATTCCTGCAATTTTTTTAAGTGGCCTCGTTTCATTCGCGCTTCCGTTATTAACGAGTTATATTATTGTACGCCGAAGCGCAAGGTCGCGGTTCAGCATTTTCAATACTTTCAAGGCAGTTCACCAAATCCATAGCACTTGGGGATGAACGCACCCTAGAGCATCGAAAGTTTAACCCGTATAAAACAATGCCACAAATAAATGGGTTGCAATGGCTGCAATTTCCCTAAATCATTTTTAATTTGTGCCCTTCTGGAACATCTTCATGACCTGTTTTTGTGCAATGAGGTTTTACCTTCATAATCTCAGTATATTGCAACCTGATTTATCAGGCCTCAATGCGCATACCACGAAAAAAAACTCCCTTTATTTATAATGTCATGTTCCAAGCAAAGCTGTACAGCAAGTATCTGTATACCTAAAACCTATCCGGATCTTGAACTGATTGTTTATACTCATACAAGCTTGGGACACGAACAGAGAACTGAGTTGGGTAGGTAAATGTTAAGTATTTTGTCATTCTCGAATTCATGAGCATGCACAAGTGTGAGATGAAAATTACAAAATGACACCATGTCGAAGTAGCGATGTTTTCTTTTTATTTGATATCCAAAATACAAATATGAACACAAACGACTTATACTGAAATAACAAATACAAATATTAGCAGATTGCCCTTATGGAACACACAAATGAAAATATTTTTGTGCAAGAGCAAATAACGGCCTGTCAAGATAAAATTATTGTTTTTATTTATAGAATTTTCAGCAGCTTGCTGTTTACAAAACAGGGAGGAAACTCGTCTTTTTTCAGGCTACTGACTGTATAACGCCCAACGTTTGGCCTAAAGCTGACGGGTATCTCATGTCCTTCATGCAATATAATACCAAACAAATAAAAAGTACATTCTCTGGGCTTCAATTATGGACCAGGTACACCACTTTCGATGATGTAGATGGCCTTTGTAGAATCGCCCCAAGCAATCTTTGGGCCGGGAGCTGCTGCTTCTGGAATTTCGCACCACTGGAATCGAAACAGCGTTGTAAACATCTCAAAAACGTTGAGTCACGGGTAGCAATTTGTTGTGTTGGCACTGCGTGAAGAAACGGCAGGTGAATAAGTGGCCAGGTACAAAAGGGTGGCGTTATTTATCGGTGGTAAAACAGTATAGCCTGAAGGGGCGCAGCAGACGTATTACCAACGCGTTAGCAGATTTGCGAAAATATAAATCAGGTAGATGCATCGCTGTAGTTTAGGCAATTATTTCTTTCTTACTGCTTGTAGATTCAAACGCACTCCAAAAGGACGATGCAAGTTGGTTTTATTCGAAAGATTTCGTGTTTTATAGTGCCCCCAGCGCTTGGTATTTTTTCTTCATATACATAGGAAGGCCGAGCGCTTTTTCAGTGCAAAGGCGTGCGAGAAAACGTTGCCATAATTTTATATGACGGAGACACGTCAATTGCACGTCGAAAAGAAAGTCTGCTCGCTGTTACATACGGAGGGTAATGTGCCCTAGTTTATTTTTATGAAACAATTGCCACCAATAGTATGGCGCAAAACATTTTATTAAAGACGGAAGAAAATTGCTAGCAATATCTTTTGATACAGCATAGGTAAACTGCGACCGAGCAACAGCCAGCTCATCTGTAACAACATTAGAAGCCACAACTTCGAGCGACCTCCACGCCGGCGACGCGCCGCGTGTGCGCTGCCAATGCTATCATGTGTCTGCAAACCGCGAGTTGACACTCCAGACAGACGACAGCTGTGGCGAACACAACAAGATCTGTGCTGGTGTTACTCATACATGTTGCTTCATGTGAAAACTTTACCACTTAAACGCACCGTAATGAACTTTACAAATCGCCGCAGAAGCCAGACTACTCAACGCGCCAGAAAAGTCACGAGCCGAAACGATGACGCGAAAACCTAGTTATAAAAAAACGTTACATAACTTTTTGCTACGCCTACCGAAAATGGCAAGCAGTGGCCATGGAATATTGAAAAATACAAAATTCAAACTGGGTTTTATGTGCCTTGACCTGGACAATGAAACGCATGGAAAAATGCAATTTCTTTACGACACCACGGTACTCTTTACGGCAACGGAAGTGCATCACATGTGCAAGCGTTTTCATTTTTCGCCTGGATCCCAAAACGGCCGTCGCCCAGGGAAACCAAATCATCTCTATAAAGCCCTTCAAATTTACCGTACGGCCCCGGGTATCGGAGAACGGTTTTCGCGCGGGCTTCTTACGACGACGAAAAAGGCATAATTTCATGGCCTTTACTAATTGTCTGCAAACACCTATTTTTTACAGTCTGCGCCCCCCACCCCTCGGAAAAAAAAAACAAGAAGTCCAGGGATCTATCCTTTCGTGTTCAACCGGGCTATGGCCGCAATACACACACGAGCCGGCTTGAAATGTCGTCGCTGTTCGGCTTGCGTGACCGGTGGCCCTAATATTCCCATCGCATTTGCAGTTGTTTCCACTGTTGCACGAACCTCGAAGCACACATTCGATGTCAGCGGAAGCGAACGTGGTCAAGGAAGTGTGAACGCTCGGAACTAAGTATGAACTACACAGAGCAGGAGTCAAAGCGCGGGACCCCAACTTGCTCCGTGGTCAAATTCCTCGCACGTGCGCGATAGAGACAAATCACCGTACGACAACTCGCCGCGCGCGAACTTTTTTCCACTCCTACTGCGCATGTGCGCGCGAGACATTTTTGAAGGTTTTTCGGCATTCGCCGCGTCGTCGGGCGCGCGTCGTCGGCCACCGCAAAAGTAGCTCGTGGGCGATTGTGTGAGGAGGAATACGCGCATGCGCCGCAAGCCACACATATCGCTCGGAGCTTCACGATTGCCCCCTTTTTTTTTTATTTCTGGCGTCAGGCTGTCTGCTAGTTTATAGCCGTGACACTGGCCGTTGGTGCAGCATGGCCGTGATGCAACCACCTGAGGTTTTGTCACGGAAAAGAAACCTGTCAGGGCCTCTTATATCACGGTATTGAGACTGCCCACCGCATACAACTAGGACGCCATCCGGGACGCGACTAAGAGTGTATGTACGTGCCTTCGCGCAGTAAGTCGCCCTACGACAGTGCACCGCGTCAGACGTTTTCTTCCTGTGTCCTGATATGTAACCTGTGTTTTTCTAATCAATTAAACATTTTATTTTTTCTATTTATTTTTCCGTTCGAGATACGACGTAGCTAACAGTGCAGATAAGTTGAATATTCGTGATTAATTCAAATTGAATACTCATGAGTACAGATTGAGTACTGATGAGTGCAGAATGAGTAGTACTCGTGAGTGCAAAATGATTACCACTCGTGAGTGTAGAATGAGTAGTACAGAAGATTGAGTACTCATGAGTACAGATTGAGTACTCATGATGTGGGCATAATGGGCCTAGCTACGGGATAGCAAACAACCCCGGCTAGACTCGTTAGAAACGTTGAGCGCCGATGTGAGCTCGACGGTCCCTCGTGGGCCTAAGTGGGGTTCAGGGTGTTCCCCCACGCCCGGAAACGACCCATCCAAAATGCCCCAGAGAGGTTCGCGGCGTCCACGAGGGAGACGCCGCGACGGGTTCGACTCACCGACACAGGCGACGACAGGCTCCAAAGGGCCCGGACGAACCACGGGGTTTATTGGCCGAGTTGTACAGTGCATAATAACGCCAAGGCCGGGTTAAGAACTACACTGTACCGACGCGCGCCTCAAGGCCGGGCTCCAGCGGGCCGCGAGGACTGAGGCGACACGGGGCTGCCGTCGAGGCGGGAGTAGCCTTTCTCGCGCGTCCGACTGGGGTCAGGGGCCCCGCTCCGGATGGGTGGCGGCGAGGGTGCGATACGAGCCGCGATCCCTCGCGTTCCCTATACTCTAGCCTCCATCTCCTTTCCGAGCCCAGAGAGCGACCCCCGAGAGCCAGAGGAGAGCCAGCGAGAGAGAGCCATCCAGAGAGAGAGACCCGCGAAATGTGCGCGTCGCTGTTTTAAAGCGCTGAGGAGAGGAGGCAGGTTCCCAGGCGAGGAGGAGCGACAGCGGCGGCGGGACAGTCGGTGCCCACCGGCGCGTCGGCCAGTGAGGTTGACGTCACGTGCCCGGGAAAGCGCGCTCGTTCGAACATCGCGCTCGCGGGAGGAGGAAAGGGGATCAAGCGGATCCCCACAATGAGTACACAGTGAGTACTCATGAGTACTGAGTGAGTACTCATGAGTACAGATTCAGTACTCATGAGTACAGATTGAGTACGAATACTCGCGAGGACAAATGAGTTTGAGTACAAGTATGATTACAAATGAGTATTTTATGAGTGAGTACGAGTGATTTTGTGAACAGACGAGCTTTTTGAGTGTGAGTTTGATTGAGTACAGCGTGAATGAAAAAAATTGTGATGGAGTTTGAGTGAGTTCTTTCTGTTTTGCCGACCTATGCTGGTCCGAGAGCTCGGAGCTGGTCAGCTGCTCCACCCACTGCTCATAGGTAGGGTTGGGATTTGGGGTTAGAGGGGGGGTCCGTTGGCACTCCCATACCACGTGGTATGGGGTACCAGCAACAGGGTAGAAGTTACAGGTGGCAGGGTATTGGGTGGGGTACATAGCGTTTAGTAGGGTGTTATGGGGATACAAGACATTAACAAATTCAAACAAATTCCAAGGCAAGCTGTCCCGCTTATCTATAATATCTATTGAAGACTCAGATCCCCCCCTCGACATACTCATGCGGAACAAAAAAACTTCACCGCTAAAATCATGAAAGCTACAGGTTTCAATTCATTGCCGATAGTAAAACCCGTTAATTCGGCACCTGTTAATTTGAAATTTCAGTTAATTAGGATCTGCATCTTGTCCCGTTCAATTTCTGCATTGTTCTGTGGGTGAAAACTCATTAATTTCGGGCAGATTCGGCTGCAATTTGGTTAATTTGTACTTTCACCCAGTTCAGGTGGGGAGACAGCTGAGCGCATTCCGCCGCGGCGATGCTTCAGCTAATTCGGATTTGCAGCAGAAATCAAAGGCACAGCTAAAACATTTCGAGATCGGAACGGGGTTTGAACGAGCTTGTGTTCAGCCTCCCAAATTTTTAATACTATAGCGGGAGCGACGACCGACCGGCATGTCAGCGCCTGTGTTCAGCAGCGAAATAGGTGAGAGTATGCGCAGCGAATAGGGTTATCTGCTGTATGAGTGTCATCTGCTACACTGTTTCCTTGAGAGTGGTACACACCCCACTGCATCTGAATGACTTCGTGCCCCACGCTGCTTAGCCACCTTTGGCGGTAGCGAAATGGCCTTGGAAGATAAGAAAAATTCCCGCGCCTTCACGCGAGGGGAACACGAGTAAATGCAGAGCATTGGGGGTCGTTAACGCCGCGTAAAGTCGCGTTAGGGTGGGTAGTTGGGTCGTAGTTGCGTTGGTGTTGGTTTGGGGTAGAGAGAGGAGAGTAAAGTCGCGTTAGGGTGGAGTGAGCGTCAACCAAGGAAGGAAGGAGCAACGCAGTGACTGAAGCACGAGCGACCGCTATATTTGCAGCGCGCGCAGTAGAGGGAGAGCAGTACGGGGGGGAGAGCGCGCATGCGCAAGCAGCGCGCGCCCTTCCACGCCCCACCGCGCTCCTATCACGCACCTGTTACGCCAAGACCGCGACGGAGCGAACGGGCTGACTACGAAGCATGCGCGCGCCAGCTGCTGTTGAGAGAGAGGAGGGAAGGAGGAGAGGCGCACCTGCTGCGGACGCGGAGCTGTGGACGCCGTCCGACGCAGGAAGAGGCGAGGCTAAGAAATGCTCTGCATTTAAAACAGAGGTTGTGTTGCCCTGAGAAGAACAGCGGAGCAGAAGACGTTCCCGCAGCAGATAGTTCTATGCGCATGCGCGTACCCCCGCCTATTTTGCTGGTGGACACCGTGATAAGGCGCTGACATGCCGATCGGTCGTCGCTCCCGCTATATTATTAAAAATTTGGGAGGCTGTACATCACGGAGGCACACACACATACACACAAAAGAAAATGCATGGCATATATTCACAAGTGAAAGGCAGAACGCTTATCGTTGTGGCAATCAGTACAGCCGACAACCATGGTAGAATTTAAGTAACCACAGTGCATGTGCTTTTTTGTGTGAGGAACACTTTTGTGTCAATGCGTTTGAAAACAACAATTGCCGACTTTAAAAAAATAACAGTTTGGTGATGTTGAAAGCCTCTTTCAGTTGTTATGGCCGTACTTGCGATAATTCAGACACTCGGTTAAATCAGACGTTCTCTCCGGTCCATTTAAAGGCGCAAACTACGCCTGGACTCGCTGACTTACCTTACCTCCTTTCATCACGACGTGTAAGGAAATAACACAACTTAAGATTTGCCCCATTGTTCGGCAGCACAAATGCTCACGAATATTATTTTTTGAAGGAGCAATATCTCATTGAAAGAGTCTCCCAGCTGCCCCATTTACCTCTGATAATTTTTATGAAGAAATTGATCAGCTTTTTCAAATGTAATAATTTTTCTCCGTGTCTGTGTCGTGTCTACATGTCTGTGTTGTGTCTGTGTCTCTCTGTCTCTCTCTCTGTCTGTCTGTCTGTCTCTCTGTGCGTGCGTGCGTGCGTGTGTGTGTGTGTGCGTGTGCGTGTGCGTGTGCGTGTGCGTGTGCGTGCGTGTGTGTGTGTGTGTGTGTGTGTGTGTGTGTGTGTGTGTGTGTGTGTTGTGTGTGTGTGCGTGTGTGTGTGTGTGTGTGTGTGTGTGTGTGTGTGTGTGTGTGTGTGTGTGTGTGTGTGTGTGTGTGTGTGTGTGTGTGTGTATGTGTGTGTGTGTGTGTGTGTGTGTGTGTGTTTGGCTGACATGCACTGTGATCATTTTCTGAGTCCTGCTTGGGCCTAATTCTTGTCTGTAGTATGGTTGAAACAACAGTACATATTTAAAAGCACTCTTTAGCTGGCTCATTTCCTTTTCGAAAAGAAAGCACGAGGGACTGATCATGGTCGCGTGGTGGGATGGAGGGGGGAGCAGCGTGACGGACGGTGATATCGAGGGCGCTGTCTGAAGCAGTGCTGGGGCTTGAGAGGAGTGTCAGAGAATGAGTGCCGTCTCTGTAAGCCATTAGGACTGCCGAGGGGAAAGCAACAATGCTTACACCTTACAGAAAACCGGGTGCTGAAAGAGCAAACACGTGCTGGCGCACATCACAACGCACGCACGCACGCAACTGATCTGATATGTGTGTGTGACAAAAAATTGGGGGATATTTTGCTATGAACACACTCCAAATTTCTTGGGGCTGTCATTATTTTTGTGCATACGTAGTGCGTTATAAAGCGCTCGTTTTTTGCTCCCTTTAAAATAATAAAATTTTATTCCTCCCAACCAGGTGAAACAGCGTGCTTGAATATGCAGATGGCAAAGCAGGCGTGGGCTAAGAATCATGACTAGTTCGCCTTCTTTCTGTCACCACTGAGAGATATTTCCCCGACATTTCCATTCGGCCACCCTCTCTTCTTTCCCTTATCCACCTTGCTTTCGGCTTTTTTTCCCTGTACCACAGCATACAAAGAGTGAAACAGAAAGGAACACACGCAAAAAAAGGTCGGTTTCATGATCTACTCATTTGTGAGCAAGCACTTCGATGGGTGCTTACATGTGAGTTCTCTCCCTCTCTCTCTCTCTCTCTTTCCTTCCTTCCCTCCCCCTCCAGACGTTTTCCCAGTCAGTGCAACTACCTAATTTCAGGCCTGGCCAGACTCCACGCTTAATCCCTTCCCGCTTAACAAGACCTGGCCTTGGTTACAGGAAAGTGGACCTGCCACAAGACACCACGAGTGAGAGAGGTTGGTGACAGGCAGTGTGCCCAGACATGCGCATGCCTGATCTGCTCCCCCCGCCTTCCCCGTTTTTGCTCTTTGCTTTTAAATGCATAGCATTTTAGTAACTCACAATGTCACGCGGCGTTGGCGTGCCTTGTCGTAGTCCGCAGCCAGGCCACTACACTATAATAGGCTCCTATTCAACCGCCTAAAAATTCCATAAACATCACTTAAAAACGCCCTTCAGAAAGAATACTCCATTTTGGCCTCCTTAAATTCTCGCGAACATTTCTTAACACTCCCTAAATACCTCCTTTCTATAACCTAAAAACGCCCTGTTTTGAGGAGGTAAACAAAACCTCCCTGTTCCATGTAGTAAAAAAATATATTTTCTCTCTCTCTCTCTCTCTCTCTCAACCCCTAGGGTACGGAGAGCGAAAGCACTAAGTTGGGCGAGTTGGTTACAATGGAATTCATCGTACAAGCGAACATTAAGACAGGGACAAAGCTAAAGAGCAGCAAAACACGCGCTGGAATTTCAACCCAGTTTACGCCACAGAAACCGAGAAACACCAAATTGTATATGATGTTTGAAAGGGTGATCATAAAAGTTGTCTGCCACAACTTCAGCCCGCGACTGCAGGTTCGTGCGCCGGGGTCGTTTCTCTCACTGGCACGCGCAGACGGGAGATATATTGCGAGGAAGCGAACGGCTCCCTTAAAATATTGATTGTGGGGTGTAACGCGCCGACGCAACGCAGGCGATGAGGCGCGCCGTAGTGGAGAGCTCCGGATTAATTTTGACCACCTGGGGATCTTTATCGTGCGCCGAAATCTCGTACACACGGGCGTTTTTGCTTTTCGCCTGGCTCCCTTAAAATAAACGCCTCGCTTATTTTTCCTTGCCGCCAAACAGAAGCAGAACAGCGACGAACGAAGCCAAAATGGGCGGCCGACCAAAGACCGACAGCCCAAAGAGAGAGGCTTCGCCGGAGCCACGGACGGGGAAACAGAGACGACCGAGCAAGCGAACATCGACAGCAGCGCGCATGCGCAGCCGTTGCGGTGAAATCCTGCGCGAAAGGGGAAAAAAAGACATCCCCCTCGCGAGGGGCACGATCAAATGCACAGCATTTCCGAGGGGGTGCGCCGGCAAGTCGTATCTCTCGATCGCGGGACCCGTGTCGCCATCTTTCGGAGGCGCGGGACAACTGTGGCGCTTTCGAAACAAACCAGAAATGAGTGAAGGATATAAGGCGCGTTCGGTGCATCGAAATGTGTCGGTTTCGTGGCTCAGTCGGTAGTGCGCCTTGCACCTTCCGTTCTGCCCGCGGCGTCATGGGTTCGAAACCGGGCGCCGGAAACTGTACCTGCCCTTCAGGAGAGGAATTAACCAACCTCTTGGGCGGGTGAGGAGCATCGCTAGGCGGATGTGACGTCACGTTTGCTCGCAGCGTTCCCGCGCGGTATGTTTACATTTTTCCGAGTGCTGCCTACACGGCGTACGTGCCGTAGCGATTCAAGTAGTCGCGTTCGACTTATGCGGTCAACGCAAGAATTCATAAACTGGCGATGGTTGTCGCCCTGTCAGTCGTCGTTCAACAGCTCCAGCGTCTTCTGGCACAACAGCTTTGCAGTTATCTGTTACCATCGGCCGGTTACCAGTTACCATCGGCCGACCAGGTGAGTGTTTTTTGGCGGGTTTGCAATCAGTTCGCGTATCTCCTACTGCAAAGCGTGCTTTCTGCTTGCGGCAGTTATATTAGCGACGTTTACGAAATTGTTAACGGCGCGTTCTCACCGTCTTGCATTATTGTTGATGTTTATGCTGCTCTGTTCGCGTCTGTCGGCGATCGCAAGCTGTTGGCGGTTTGTTGCACGGCGCGGGAACTCGCTCGCATGCAAACCCGTCTCGCCCATGGCGTTTCTTTGTCTCTTCTTTAATGTGGCGTCGTTAAAATCACTTGTTAGCCTCGAGGCTTTTTCTAGACAATGTGCCTTGTGCTAACCGTATTGTAACGAAAATGAACTTGCAGTAGGAGCGTGACAGGACGCTGTTGGGAAGGTTTTCGTGTGTGCGTGTGGTTCGTGAGGACGTTGTAACCAACGGTGTTTCATTCCTCATGTTCCATTTCTTTCTCTTGCAGCATCTTTTGACTGCAGTCGCGGTGCCCCTAGCCTGCCTGCAGCACTCATCCTGCCATTCCAGTGGGAACTAATAATGTTCGCAGGCCACTTGTCACAACCTAACGGGTTCCCGCACTTGCCTGGCTTGTAATTTATGGTACACTTTAGATCCACCATTGCGTTCTCACTCTGTGCGTACATTTAAAGCGAGTGTTTACACTAACGTGGCAGTAGATAGCCATGAAGACAGCAGCGTGTGTACTGGAAATGCCTGCCAGTGAAAACAAAACCAAACGATCTACGGATCTATGCCAGCTTGACCGTTACAAGTCTTTCTGCGAGTATCAAAGCAATGAACAGCTGGGGATATCTCGTGCGCAGAATTGTGTTCTTCCTTCTATTTGTTATCTATTTGCTGGTATAAATTTAAGAATTGATAGTATGAGTAAGGTAGACAGAGAACAAAGTGACTGCGTTGCTCTTGGAAATACTTTACACGAAATAAAACTGCTTCCTGCGAGTTCGCACTGCTTAGTGCAGTAAAAAAGGTTCTGTATAACAAATAATTTGATGCACCCAAACCCATCTGTGATGAAGATACGTTGTGCATGGATTATTTAAGGGCAAGTTATTAACTCTGGCAAAGCAAGAAAGTGACCTCTTTGTTGTGCAGAAAACTAGTTTAGTAGTAATTTTGGCTTTTGTCTGGACATTGTCAACAGGAATAGTAGCCTTGGCGCACGACTTTGTGGACACTTTCCTGTCGCCTTCCTTCAATGCCAACACAGCGGCGAAGACGCCTCGGCAATCGAAATCACATGATGTCAGGCAGTTACTGCTGGATCATTCCCTCTACAAGCCGTGAGGCCTTGCTCTGTTTTCTGCTGGGGCTCTTTTCGTTGCCAAGTGCCATGGTCTTTTTGGGTAAAGCTCCCCAAAACAAAGTGGTCTTGTCCCTGTTGGAATTGTCATGTTATCCGTATAAAATTCAGAACACTGATGCTTCTGCTGCAAATACAAGAAGTGCTGCAGATTTGCACATGTGGGAGCTCGGTTTTTATCTACGTGTGTGAAAGATGTGTCGCATGATACAGGGCGGAGATGCCATGATGCTATAAAATATGTTAGAGAACTTTGGATTGTATCTAAAAAGGAGACAGCAAGCTCTGACGCTTCCTCTCTAACTCTGTAAGAGAAGGGCGCAGAGAACGATGTTTGATTTTAAAGGAGTTCAGTGCTCGCTGGCGTTGTAGGTTCCATTTGTTGCACTCCACATACATGCTTTCAACTGGACTAGTCCGGAAGGCACCACACGCCAAACGGAGCCCTGATGAGGCACAGGGTCCAGCATTCTGAGGAATGTTTTAGTGGCTGACCCATAGACAACGCTACCGTAGTCCAGTCGTACAATGCACCTTTTGTGTCGTCATATAGGGAGCCTCAATTTTTATGCTGCAGTGTAAACCATGCCAATGCATGTTTGTAAATGTCCATTCCACCAACAAATTCACGGCATGCCTTGACAGTAAGCGCAGTTTTGTGCATCTAGATAATCACCTGTACCTATTTATCACAGGCCTGCAACTTGCACATGGTCGGATTTAAGCACCCTAAATGTAGCAACTGTAGCCGACCATAACACATAATCTTGAAAACGCTACCTTATCAACGCGAAAGCAATATGTGGCCCATTGACTAAGCAGCCACTATCCACTGTCTGTGCTAGCACAACAGCTCCTAAATTGGCCGGCAGTGCAAAGAGTGAATTGAGTTCAAAACAACTTTGGGAAGAGTTGAAACCGCATGGGAACCAAACCCAGGACGTCCCTAGTGCAAATCCAGCATTACATCCTTGACACCACTATAGCTCAGTGGCTCTAGCTGACTAAAGGTGGACCCAGGGAGCGCATTGTGACCTTAAACTGAAAAAACGTCCAGAGGTACAAGCAACCCGAGATACTACGAGTTTGAAATTTCTTGGTGATTCATTAGGTGGTGGTGGTGGTGCCAAAAGAGATGGCTCATACCCACTCAGGGGGATTGGCCAGGAAAGGGGCGCTCACAGAGAGAAATTACAAGGTAATTAAAGAAAGACATTTAAGGAGGTAAATAAAATATGAGGGAAATATATACAGAAAAAGAAAAACTGCTCAAACATGAGACGTAGCAACAGGAAGTGTTGAAACCAACATAAAATAAAATAAAAAAATAAAGGAAAGAAAACATGAAAAGTACGTAGAGAAATAAAACAAGAAGGGAAGCTGGCGAAGGAGAGGCAGTGGGCGGGAAGGCACTGATAGTAGCGATCATACACGCAGGGATCTTTTTGAGGGAAGCCCGGCATGGCCTGGGGCTAGCACGGGAGACGGCCAGATTCCGAAATGAACAAGTGCACGGCGGAGCAAAGATCTGCGCGGCTAAAACCCAGTGCCTTCGCCCCGAACGATAAGATCAGAGGAACAGACAGTGGGAAGGCCAATTTGTTAAAGCTGTTTTCCAAGTATCTTTTTCGTATGGAGGAGTACCGTCGGCAGGAGAGGAAAAAATGTTCAGCTGTTTCTAATTCGTTACAAAATGCACAGAGTGGTGAAGGGGCCAGATTGCAGCGATACAAGTAATAATTTAAGTTTGGGACACCACACCGAAAGCTGGTGAGGGTAACTTCACAAGCTCGTGACTGACTAATCCGGCACTTCCATGAGTGCCGAAGGTGCTCGAGGTCATAACTTGCGTACGCAGATTCCTCCATGCTTTGTAGCAGGCCTAATCTTCGAAAGCGTGCCGAGGTGACAAAATTTATGGGTGGTAGAACCTCCATCACTGGGCCATCAACTGCAATGCCCGCCAGAGTGTCGGCCGCTTCGTTGAGCCAGATACCTGCGTGGCCAGGCACCCATACCAAACGAAGTTTTTGTAAAGACGGAGGCAGTAAATACCCAAGGGCCCGACGTAGGGGAGAAGACTTTGAGCCCGATAGGGCAGTGCAAACAGAAAGAGAATCTGTAAGCACAATTGCGTGATTTGTATCCGAATGTAGCTTTCTAAGGGCCAGAACAATCGCTAGATATTCAGCATGAAAAGATGTAGTGAAGTCAGGCAATCGGAGGGAAAACGCCCAATCCAAACCGGGAGAAAAAATTCCCACTCCTGCCTTCTCATTCCGCACAGAGGCGTCGGTTGCAATGATTACATGGGAGGGGAAACCGGTAAGGTGATCTTGCAAAAGGCCCGTTAAAAGGCTCAATGGGAGTAATTTAGCATTCGTGGGAAAAATTTCATCAAAGGCTATCTCTAAAGATGATACTGAATGATTAGGAACAGGGACAGACAAAAGGGCCACATGTAATGGGTCTAGTAAAGACTGTACAACTATAACCTGCGGGCGTTTGAATCGGGGCCATGGACTGCTGAAAAACAGCGAAGGCCATGTTACGAAGGCAGTTTGCGGTCTAGATATGGGAGACGCCATTACCCTTATGAATGCGTCAACAGTGAGGACATGCATGCGGAAACGAAAAGGGGGAATTCTGGCTTCCATATACAAAACGTTGATCGGTACATATCGGGGAAGACCCAGGCATAGTCTTAGGGCTTGACGTTCCAGCATTACTAGCGGCCGAAGTTTGTACTGAGGGCTTCCTGAAAAAAGCACACATCCAAATTCTAGGATTGGCCGGACGTACATTCGGTAGATCATTAATAAAGTGTCACGGCGCATTCCAAATCTCTTATTACTTAATCTTCTCAAAACAGAGACAGACCGTGCTCCTTTGGTAGAAATATAATCAATGTGTGGGCGCCAATCCAGATTGTACTCATATATTATTCCCAGGTATTTTAAAGAATCGACCTGGGGAATGTTTTGTTGGCGGTAGCTGAGAGAAAAGGAGACTGGGCCCCCAGCCGGAAATACAAGGAGAGCACTTTTTTGCACATTTAGGGTGAAGCAGAGGCCATCCAGCCAAATCTCTAAGGCGCATAAATAGGCCTGCAGGCGTACGTACAACGTGTGGATGTCCTTTCCTGACGCGAAAAAAGCAATGTCGTCAGCGTAAACGTACACCTGAATGTCTGGACTTATAGGAACAGAGCTCATCAAAATATTAAAAAGCACGGGAGACAAAACAGAGCCCTGGGGAACACCTCGGGTTTGAGAGTATACTGGAGAGGAGAGGCCCTGCTGAGAACAAAAGAATTTTCTACCTGACAGAAAATTACCGATCCATGATATGATATAGTTTGGGAAAGGAAAACGCTTAAGTGCGTTAAAAAGAATTCTATACTCAACACTGTCATAAGCTTTAGCGACATCCAAGGTAACTAGCACTGCAACTTCTTTTCGTGAGCGTGCCAATTGAATGCGGCTCTCCAGATCAATATGAGCAGACCATATAGAACAGCCCTGCCTGAAACCTACCTGCTTGGGGCTCAAGATGTTTTCGCATTCTAAGATATTTTCAATTCTACTGAGCAGAATTCGTTCTACCAATTTTACTACATTGGAAGTGAGGGATATAGGCCTAATGTTATCTATCACGAACCCCAACCTTTTGTTTTTAAGTAGGGGAACAATCTTTGCAAGTCGCCACTCAGGTGGGACCCACGAATGACGTAAGGAGTAGTTAATTACATGCAAAAGAGAGGCGGGGGACTCACTGAACAGAAGTTTTAGCATTTTGACTGTGATGCCATCAGGACCTGGAGCCGCGTCGGGGGCTCGACGTAATCCCTCCTCGAGCTCTTCCAGAGTTACTTCTACAAAGTTGTCCTGTCCATATCCGGTAAGGATGGATGGCGCCACCGATGTGAAACGCTGTTGTAATCCCTGTGCAATCCCGTTGAGAAAATCCTGGGTTTCATCCGGGGAAATGATAACCGACTCAACGTTCTGATCTGGGGGAGCTACTTTCCAACTACGTAGCACCTTAAACAGGGTGCTTTTTTTCCGTGGGTCCGATAGAAAAGAAAATCGTTGTGTCTTATATTCTTCCTTGGCCTTAGCAATAGTTCTTTTGAAAATTGCGCGAATAAATTTAAAACTACTCCAATTATCGGGGCACTGGTTGCGAAGCAGCCTCTTCCACGCAGCATTTCTGCGTCTCAACTCACGCGTGCACTCATCGTTCCACCAGAAAGTGCAAGGGCCATCCCTAACCGATGACACTGTGAATTTTGAACGTTCTGTTGCTTCGCTAATCAAATTTAAAACTTCCGTAGCTGTACTCTCTTCGTCAACTGGGGCCATTGAAGAAAGAGCTGAGCGTAATGCTTTACCAAAGCGCGTCATATCTACGAATGATTGAACTTTCCGGTTCGGAGTTCGCACGGAGCATAAGATTTCGAAAAACACTGGAACGTGATCACTGTTGGTGGCATCAGAAACTGTGTCCCACTCTCTTACCAGACCTGGCGTAGAAAGAGTCAAGTCCACGACTGAGCGGGACTGGCCCCTTATGCAAGTTGTCACCCCGGAGTTATGACAGGAAAGGTTGTGATCTCCAATCCATTCCCATAATCTCCTACCGCATGCATCCGTGCGGTAGCCCCAGGATACGTGGTGAGAGTTGAAATCACCTGCTAAAACACTGTGGGGTTTGCTTGAGGCGAGAGCGGTATCTAATGGTTTCGTCGATGCAACACCAGATGGGAAGTATGCATTAATCACTGTGAAGGGAGTAGAGTTGGGAAGACAGATGTCAACGCCCAAAATTTCGCATTCACTTGATAACAGTGTAAAAGAAATAGATGCCCTGTGGCAGAAAGCCGTGGAAACTAATGTAAGCAAGCCTCCGCCCCTACCTTGCCGGTCCAAGCGGAACGAGCGAAAGTTACGGACGGTAAAAAATTTAGAGGGAGATAGCCATGTTTCCTGGAGCAGAATAATATCCGGGGAGAGCTTAGATATTTGATAGGAGAGGTCAGGAGAAGCACTAATTGCGGAGCGGCAATTCCACTGCAAAACCCGGATCCGCCCTATAGCGACTCGAGCTGTGCAGAATCAATTGCCTGTTTTACAATGTCTCCAGACTTAGAAAAGCGAGCCATACCTTTTTTCGTTTTTGACTTAGGTCCCTTGTCTGTTTTTACATCTGTGGGAGAGCGAGTCCTCTTGCTTTTGAGTGGAGACGAAGGAAAAGCAGTCTCCATCTCAGAAGAGCTATCCTCAGTGGATGAGGAGACCGGTAGGGCATACATGCTTTCAGGGGGCTGGGAAGCAGCGAGGTTTGTATGCGATGCCAAAGGCACTCCAGTGGTTGTCATGGAGGAGCTGGATGTAGACGCACTCATCTCCTGAATACCCTGAGCTGATGATGAAGCAGAAGTT
Source organism: Haemaphysalis longicornis (assembly GCF_048455015.1). Classification (NCBI taxonomy): domain Eukaryota; kingdom Metazoa; phylum Arthropoda; class Arachnida; order Ixodida; family Ixodidae; genus Haemaphysalis; species Haemaphysalis longicornis. The sequence goes on along the minus strand of NW_027526203.1, from coordinate 40,565,651 downwards.
AACGGGAGAGCAGTGTCTGCAATGATTTCCGGATGCTGAGGGCGAAGAGAAGCAGGAAGAAGGGGAACCGCCTGAATAAACTCCGAAAGCTTCGCTGTCAGCAGCTGCATCTGGGCAAGGCACTGGGACATCGTGAGCACCAGCGGCTCCACATGTTTCGCAACTGCCTTCTCTGCTGCCGCGTCCATCATGCTTTTCAAAGCCGTCTCCGTAAGAGGGATCTGTTTAGACGTAGCACCTGCATAGCTAACGGCCCGTTCCTTGACAGTAGCTATAGCTTCACCGCGCGAGCACCGGCGTTTCTCGATTACTTCCACAATCCTCTCCTCCTGCGCACGAGCGGTGCAGCTGATTGAGTCCGCCGGGTGATCCTCGCCACAAAGGCAACATTTCACATCACCGCTGCACTGGGAATCCGCGTGCTCTTCACCGCAAGTACAGCATCGAGCTACTGACTTACAGCCTCCCTGACTGTGGCCATAGCGCCAGCATTTGCGACACTGCAACGGTCTTGGTTTGAGGGGTTCGACTCGAAACAAAAGTGGCCACACTTTAATTTCTGATGGGCAGGAGCGGCCAATGAACGTGGCAATCACCGATTCAGTTGGTACTCTGGTCTCATTTACTACACGATTACATCGGTAGACGGAGATTGCGCCAGCCTTTGCAAATTGCTCGAGCACCTCCGGGGGAGTCAGGGCAGTGCTGACACCGCGAATCAATCCTTTCGAGCAAGCTAGATGCGGGGGGATAAAGGCGCTTACCGGAACCGACGCAAACGTCGAGCAGGCAAGCCACACGCTCAAGCTACAACACATAGCCATAACATCCCCGCTCAGGTGAATTGGCCAGTCACGATGATAGCTGCTGTCAGAAGCTCACGGCTGTTTCGCCAATCCCCGTTTGTCTTAAAACAATGCTGCTTAAATTACACACTGGCCAACTGCACCTCGTCGAGTATATTTTACGCTCCTGGCATTCTGCATTGCCCTTGTTTAGTGTTAAAGAACTATGTATTTGATCACATGTGAAGACTGCCATTTCTGTTGGAGAGCATTTCGTGCTTTCAACCTGAATGGGTTGACTCTCATCAATTCAACACTGACTGCGCACTTTGATTGTGGTGTAATAAACAGAAAACCTGGATAGAGCCAAAATACTGAAAAGTAAATTATGCTTGGCTTATACATTGCACAGCATAGCTGTAGACGTCAAAATTCGACTTTTTAGGTTTCACATGGCAAAGCTCGGCATAGCTCGGGCCAACTATGAGGTGTACTGCAGTGGAGGGCTATAGGTTAAGTCAGGCCACCTATGAATCTTTTGACATGCTTCGAAAACTTGGCACACAGGCATTTTTTTTTGTTCTACCTAAACCAATGCTTTGGACTGGCCAAAATGTTTTGTACGGGTGAAACTGCACTATGCAACTGCAAATAAGAATTGAACCAACTTACTGTTGTGTCCCTTCGAGAATCCAGTGCTTGCCTAATATCGAAAATTGCATCCAGGATTCCAGCAATTGATTCAAGAAATGTACTTGTATGTCCAAGGAACGAGCTCGAATAAAAAGTTACCCTTCTTTATCTGCATTACTTGCATATTTATTTATTTGAAAATTTTTAGCAGGAAAACAACAAAACAGTACAAACAGGCAGTGCTGTCACTTTTCGTGCTCTCTCTCTCTCTCCCGTGCTTTGTTGTTTTTGCACTGTTTATTATTTTTAAAAATACGCCAAATTTGCCATTTTAGTTGGTTTTGTTTGTTTTGATGTTATGCTGTGTTGCCAAGGAAACTGTAAATGTCACCTCCAAGAAAAAAAAAAGAATACCTAGCATTTGTAAGTGCATGCTTCCTGATGGATAGGAACTCTTACTATGTGAAAGTGAAGCCAAGAAAACACCAAAGTCGTCACAAACACTGAAGAATGTTTATTGACATGGCATCACATCACTTGCTGGACATGCAACAAGGCCCCATAACGCTGCTCACGCAAGAGTGCAAAGCATGCTTTGTGGCCAATACCACTTGATAAAAATACAAACAGGCACTTATTTGCCCCAAGGTGACCCTGAATGCAAATGTGACGTGCACAACTGGAAATCAACAAAAGAGTTTGGGTCAGTTTGTGGGATAAGTGAAAAGTGGACAAAAGTCGAGAGCACCTTTATGTGTTAGATGACGAGACTTCTAGCACAAGACAGGAAGGACCAAAGGGTGCTTGCTCAGTATTGTATGGCTCTAAATAGGTGCAGATTGCTACTCACTGGACCAAAAGTCCTGGAAGACCCCTGATTTTAAAGCAAAACTTTTTATGTCTCACCAGTGGAATATGCCATGCCAAAAAGGCATTGCAGAAAAACCAACTTTCTCTGACAATGATAGTGATCGTGGGCGAAGAAGTGCAGAAAATAAAACGCTTCCTGTAGTCAGAAACGAATCAGGACCCTCGCGGTGTGAGGGTCCTGAAACGTTTCTGCGGTGTGAGGGTCCTGAAATTAGACAAAAATAGTGTACCTCGCAATCTAACGACGACGGCAGTGGAATGCGAAGCTTTCGTCATGTAAAATCAAGCGGCGAAGTTTCAAAGCCACTGCGAACAAAAGTCCAAACTGCGTGCAAGTCAAAGTGATAGCTCAACGAGTCAATGTTTAAGCTCAGATGACAATAAAGCAAGGAATCCCTCACGAGAAAACCGAGTTAACCATTGTTGTCGTAAGACAAAGGGGTGCATGTTTTTTTACTTGTAATTATGTCAATTAATGAACACATGAAGGAACAAGTAACGGAGAGCAAGGAGCAATGATGAAACTGACAACAGCCACAGATTTGCACATGCCTATTGCAGAGAAGGAAATCTGGAGAGGCACTGTCTGGACAGGAAAGGGAGCAGTAGAGGAGCACAGCAGTTGCGTCTGAACCTTCCCACACAGCCGAACAGGGAGGGAGAATGAGGCAAATGGACGAAATTAAGGGTTGGGAGTCTTAGTAGCCACTGTACTTTCCTGTCAACCAGGCGTGTGGCTGGATGGAATAGATGAACAGCAACGTGGGAGCTAGAGGACTGCTTGCTGGCGACACTACTATCACCCAGTAGTCTGTACTCCACAGTGCACAGTAGGAGGAACCAAACTGGAAGTGGGGCTGCAAATCGGCAGGATGTTACAAATGGAAAAAGTGCTGCGTGGCTGTCACAAGTCAAGGTCAATCACCCTTAGAGGGAAGGTGCCAAAACCCCTTAAAGAGAAGATGAAGACATGACATTTGGATCTAGTGGCTAAAAATGATCCATTCATGTAGCGCCCCCCGTAAAAGGGGATTGACCTTCACTCATTTCCTGAAATAAAGTTTAAAAGAGGTTCATCCCGGGCAGTTGCCACCAGCACCCTAGAGTAGTATGGTGGAAACACACCTCAATCTTTGCTTTTAGGAGGTCTTTTACCGAGCTGTCTACCAAAAATCAAATTATTTTTTTAAGGGGGCACACTGGTCTTAAACCAAAAAAACATGGGTTTTAAAGTTAGGACGATAAAAATCGAGGGATAGGTGTAATTTTTCATTGAAACTGTAGATATGAAATTTCTTTCTGTGTAAAACAACTATATTCCAACTTATTTGGATTTTTATGTTTGATTTTTTGACAGCCTTTGTAAGGAAGGAAGGAAGGAAGGAATAAAAGTAAAGGAAAGGCAGGAATGTCAACCAGGCTGTGGCCTAGTTTACTTTCCTACACGTGGGGAAGGGGAACAATGGGAAAAAAGATGAAAAGCAGTAAAAAAAGGAGAAGGTAAAGAGAGAGCGTGTAAACAAACTGCTGGAGGGATGCAGCTGAACAATGTACCGGTGAACTGTGCACAAATCAAGGACTGACTGCCATAAGACTAACATTATCATAATATATGGTCTGTAGCAGAAGTAACAGCTGTTTGGAGTTTGGGCCTGGACGGCAACACCAGTTTTTCTGGTTCCCACCTTCTAGGCCCAAACTTCAAATGGTTGTAACCCCTGCTACAGAATGATAATGTTAGTATTATTGCACTCCTTGACTTGTGCACAGTTCACTGGTACTTTGTTCAGCAGCGTCCCTCCAGCAGTTTTTTTTATAAAGGCTGTCGTAAAATCAAACATAAAAATCCAAATAAATTTGAATATAATCGCATTACACAGAAACAAATTTGATAGCTATATTCAGAATGAAAAACTACATGTCCCCCAAAATTTATTGTCATACCTGTAAAAATAATGTTTTTGATCAAAGACCGATGTGCCTCCTTAACTCGAAGCTTTCACTCTTGCAACTTGAGTCAAAGTCCGAAATCTAAACTGCTTCGACCGTGTCAGAATGGCGCAGTCTGACAGACAATGGTTTCATAATGCAAGGGATGCTGGTTCCATTACGACCACGGGAAGCGTTTCTTATTGAGGTGCTTGATGTGCTTTTGCTTGTCACCCTGATCGCTTTGTGAAACCCACTAGACAAAAATGTACAATTTCTACTACAGAACTCGTCTAGGACAAACGGGGTAACACCCAAGACGGAGCAAGCTTCTGCGATGAAAATGTTTGACAACAATTCCGAAGGACAAATTTTTCTTATTTCCTTACTTCCAAGTTTCCCACAAAGGTGTGCAGTTTTCCTTTGTTACTGTACGGCTGCACTTCAGAAGGATGTCGAACTTTTCGTTCACAGAAGGCATGCATCTCCGTTCAGCTTGGACCCCTGCAACAATTGGCAGCTAAGTGTGCCTATCAACTACCGTGATAAAATTCTTGGTACTTGCATGAAGAGTACACACGTAACGAAAGACACGAAAGGTACGAACTGGCGAAAGGTTTACCATGTTTCTTGTAGGCAGTTCCTCGTACTCCGAATTACTTGGTATATTAAACCATTTTTGCCGCATAAAGCTGCTCAACTTTACATGCTTCGTTGTGGTGGGAAGAAGCTTTATTCTGTGTTAATTATTTTGAAGTGCAGCATAGTCCTTTTGTTTTCTGTCAACCTCATCTGCACTGAATTTCAATTAGAAAATGAGTGCCCTTCCACTGTGTGAAGGATGACCTGCAAAGCTGGATGCAGTCCACGGAGTGCACGAAACAAAACACGTTTGTCGTAATTTGCGATGGAGCATCCTTCCTAGCCAATTAGCTGAATGAACCTCTGAAGGATCCAAGCTTTGTTCTTGCAGATAAACATGGTCCTGCCTGTGTCCCTCCCGCGTCGTAACCATCTTACTCTTTGTGTAACGCCGGGTTCAGACTGTTGCCACAACTGTCGTAATAACTTTAAAGAATGACGTCATTTCACGTCTCAGCCAAACGAACTGCGTGACATGCCATTTTTTTCGTCCATAGATCACGATGCGGCTTTTGCGTCGGTAGTCTGAACATAGCTTAACATACAAACCCAATCCGCTGTACCACTAAGGGCTCCGGACAGTTCCCATTGGGCCGTTTAACGTCCGCGTTTAAACCTCACACCAGCACAACGGACATTCCATCCATCAGGGCGGGCAAGAAACCCATGGCTGCGCGTGCCCACCCCCCCTCCTCCCTCCCACTATTCTTCACTACAAACCTGCGCACGCGTAAACCGGCAGCCAGACATGTGCACGTGCTTAAAAGTGACAGACACCGTCGAAAATATCCCCTGATAGCCCTCTGAAGTGATATTGGCTCACGCTGGCGTTCCAAGCGGGCAAGCTGTTGTTCATCCGGAAGGGATTTGTCGCTACTCGAAGAGGTGAACTTGGTGCGGTAACGGTGCCGCCAGCAGCTTTCTGTTGTTTTTGTGCCCATTGGCGCTTGTGATCGGGCCAACGCTTCAATTCTTGCTCTTCGTCCTCCAAACAAACGGCATGCATCCGTCACATAACGATTTAAAACCTTAAAGCCCTTGAGCTCTATTCTCCAGGACAAAGATGTGGCTGTAAGTTTTCCTTCCCGCTCGTATGGATCTTCCTGTGTGTGTAAGATGTATGTGTAACACATCAACCCCCACCCGAACCGCTTGATTAAGGAGGACAGCCAACTAACTGCATTGAGCCATGTAATTTTGACATCCAAATCTCGCACCAGCACCACCGGCATTTCAGTAGCAGCGGCATGAAGCCTAGCTGTGCGTGCACGCCCCCCTTTTTTACCCGCAAACTGTGCACGCATAAACCGGCCACCGATGATGGCGCATACTTAGGCGTGAAAGACACCGGCGAAAATGTCGCTCGGAAGGCCTTCCAAGCTCAAAAAGAAATATGGGCTCAAGCCGGCATTCCCACTGGGGAAGTTTCTCTTCTGCCGGCAGGGATTCGCAGCTACTTGGCGAAGTGAATTTGAGCGCCAACAGTGACGGCGAGTTTCGGTCGCTTTAGGGGGCTGCCCTTTGGTAACCGTTACCTGGGCTTCGCGAGAGCGGAGTCTGTTTTTGTCCACGTATCCGATTGAGCGAACACAGCAGGGACGAAAGGAAGAAAACGGAGAGGAGTGTCTGGTGAAGGCTGTAGGGGAGTATGACACGTGCGGCTATGGCATCACCTCTTTCACTGCCTTTCTCTCGCACGTCTTATGCACCGCCACCAAGGAGTGCCCTCCCCCTGACACTTTCCCCAGACGCTGTTCTATTCTCCGCTAATCTAAACCACGTGACGTTTGCGCGGGTGGTTCAAACACCATATGCAGCAACATGCTCGCTGCTCAATTGTGCGGGGCTAATCCGAACCATGTGACTATTGCGCGGGAGGTTCGAAAATGATTTGCAACATGCTGGCCGGCGGCGGCGGCGCACTACGAGGTAGCAGCAGAGTAACCCACGCCGCCGCGATAACGCGAACACTTCCTGAGACTCAGCAGAAATGCGCCATGACCGAAAAGACTGCAGCTCGCGCTGCGCACATATTTCATATTAGGGAGTGTAGTAATCATGAGTGCATTTTTACGCCAGTCCCTGCTTCTGTTTATTTTTCGCAATCATCTGATAACCGCACCACCGCTGTTAGCTGCCGACTGTGTAACTTGCCAAAGGGGCATCGGCAGAGGCGAGGGGGAAAATAGTTGTGAAAGAGGGGTGAGCGGTGGTGAGGAGGAACCCCGGAGCAGCGCCGAGTAAATCGATGACACCGGAATGAAAACTGGGAGGGTTAGACACGTACTGCTTTGCAGTAAAAAGTTCCCAGTTTTCAATGTGTGGATTCGAGCTTGTGGATACTCCATGATCAAAACCTATAAGTGTGAAAAAGTATTGATGTAACCTATTATAAATTTTGGACGATGCTATATGTACTACATAGTGAAGTCCCACAGTCCCACCAGATTTTGCTATACCCAACACCAATATAGCATTATCTAGGTGCAGTCAGAAACACTTTTTTATATGTGTTCACGTACTTTCAAGCATTCGGAGGGTCAACATGGCTGCTTGTCACTGCTTCTGACCGATCATCCATGGGCTGATCCCACCAATCTGGCTGCCACAAATCACAATAATAACGTGGAAGTCTTCAATTGTGGGCTGGACTGACACACAAAATTCGCGCCAGGGCTGTCAAGCTGGCGGGGCAACTTAATGATCGCGGCGTCAACCCACCACAGTGGTTCGAACACTTGCCCAGTATGAATGTAGCTATTTCTGGCATCGTTGGTTTGGCCCATAATGCTTTCTTTACTGATGTTTAAGTACAACACCTGTGTCGACTGGCAAGCTTATATTTCCTCAACAGCTTCTCTAGCTCGCCCAGACTTTCTCGATACACAACTCTGAGCTGACGTGCGAGCATGTCTGTACGTCGTGTGGTTCCTTGTTAATGAACCAGACCATGCAACTGAACGGTGCGAATGCAGATTTGATGCTTTCAGTGCATTTCACTACTTCCTTCGATCAACAAGAGAGAAACTGTCAGTAATGCTCGGAGAAAGACTGGGCGAATCAGGAATGCTGCTTAGACATTTCCTAGTACCATATAAATAGTGTACTTAATCTTCCTCAGAGCCAAAACATCATTTTAGGTTGTGGTGAAACAGGCCATTCTTTCTTTTTGAAGCACTACTTTGTTTATGTATTGAAAACCAATTTGCCCAGAGGCACACTTCATAAGTTATGTGTATATGGCTAATTTTTTTACATTTTAACATTTATATGTTCTCATTGTGTAGTATGATACTAATCTTGAGCATATCATTTTCGAAACAGAGGTGGTTTTCTTTAGGTGGCAGTTCCTTTTCTCTACAAAAAAAAATAGCGCTTACTGTAAAAAGGGTTCAAACAATAAAAAAGGAAATCTGTTTTAAATAAGGACGAGAAAGGTTCACGTCAATTTATATGGCTGAGAAAAAGATTATGGCGGTCACTAGACGTGCTGTGGTTCCCGTAGGGCTAACAAGTGATTTGCAAAAAACTGGACAACACTTCCCATGGTGCGGTCACATGCGGTTCTGCACAGATGGCATCTGGCCCCATTTTGTCTGACTGGCAATGAAAACTGCCTGCTTCAAAATAACAAAGACATTTTTTGGCCAGATTGATATTCAGGCAGAAAGTGTTGTGCAGCCATTGCACATAATATTGCCTGGTATGAAAAATGTGCTCAATAAGTTTCGCAGGAAAGCTGGTTTCGAGAATTGAATCGTGCCATAGGACGAAACAAAATTAACTAATAATTATAGTTAAAAACAACACAACAGAAGTCCTGAGTTTTGCCATGGATATTTTTGTGCTCTTTCTGTATCACGTTTACAACCAGTATTGCCGTGCTGTTAATTACATTCTACCTTTGGTCTCATAGGTCACCCAGAAAGGACAACACCAACTGAAGCCGAGGAAGTAGTGTAAAAAAAATTCACTTTATATTGTAAAACAATAACAGTATTGATGTATTCTTGAATGCGTAAGAAACAACAGCCTCCCTTGTCCCTTTTGGATGCAGACCTATTTTTAATTACCAGCAAACATTCTTTTTATTTTACGGTGAAGGGGTGGGGCTGCTTCCTTTCCTTCAGCTTGTTAAGTTGGCCGTTTTTCATATAGTATGACCAGGTATTTAAGCATTCAGAAGTAGACGCATCATGATCAGGTATAGCTTGAGTCCAACTGATTAGGCGCGTTCTGATTTTTGTCATGCTAAGCGTCACACTCCGAATGCTCCCCATGAGCACAAACGAGTTGCAGTGAATGAATGAAGATAGCACGTAATTTTTTTATCAACATGTAACCGCCTAAGAGTTCACATGGCATAAAATTAGTAGCGGTTGCCCAGCAGTTGGGCAACACGCCACTATTTAAACTAAATGCAGATGCTACTCGACAGTTTTCCTCCAGCTTAGAGACTGCCTTTTCCATGTATTTTCTAGTTCATAAATATACCATACAATGCTTGGATGCAGCAGCTCTCATAAACTACAAAATGACAAGAATAAGATGGGCATTGCTTCCACAGATGATCTTTTTGTATCATTCATGACATGAAATCTCCAACTGAGTCTTTGGATCTTGGTAACAAACTGTTTCAAAGCACAATGCAAACCGTGATAAAGAAACAGCATTACATCAGGTGCATAGCCTGGGACACTGTGCAGCTGAAAAAAATATCTATAAGTCTTCCTGCTCCACTTTCCTGTGTCTACAATACAAAGCGCGTTTATTAACAATAAAAGCAGGGTGGTAGGAGGGTGTAAAACGTTTAATGATCGCATTGCAAAATAATGTGCCTTAAAGGAGCCATGAACAGAAAACACAAGTTTGGTTCATTCAAAAGATTGTCTCGTTAAAATCATACTGACACCACTTTTACCGTAAACTTTGCTCAAATAAGCTACATAATTAGGAAAAAAGGGAATGGCCATGTGACCCACTAGCTCATTTTTCGCAACAGAACCTATGATGTCATACCAGACAGCCCTGCGATTGGCGGAGAGCGGCAAAGGCAAACGCAAATTAGGCAGAGCTTATAAGCTTGCAGAACGAGCTATTTCCGCTTAAATTGAGGGCACATTCTTTTTAAAGCACTAAGAATGGTGGGACAAACAGTGGAGGTTACGAAAGCACACGTAAACATAGAAGTACCGATGCGTACTGCTGTTGCACTATGCTTGGTCTAGCTGCACAGGACTGCGGGGCTTTGGGATTGTTTCAGACGACATTGGCCGATTGACGCAAGTGATGTCTTGCATGACCGTATTTGTCGAGGGAGCACCATGTTTCACGAAACGATTGTCTCCATGAACAAAACAAGCCAGGTACAAATACGTTCACAAACAAACCAAGGGCAGAAAATGGCTTGCCGCGGTGTGGTGGTGTCATCTAGGTTCACTAACGGTAAACAAGGCCCTGTGATGTCATTGCAGACCACGAAAACGCATTTAGTGGGAAAATCAAAATTTTAACTTGCATTAACTAATTTCTCAGTGAATAAAGCACCGTTTGCATGTGGACAAGCGCTGGGGGCCCTATAAACACGAAATCTTTCGAATAACACAAACTTGTGTTTTGTCTTCATGACTCCTTTAAGCTTTTTTTTTAAATGCTATGGATGAGCTGCTTCACATAAAAGGCGTATTTTACAACATTCTTAGCCTTGTATGGCTTTCTCGCACAGCTTAGACGTCGTGTGAAAAAGCCAACTTGGTCTAGCAGCTCAAGGCAAGGTAGGCGCACCTTCTCCCGTTTGCACTCAAGAGTTTGCATGAGCAGGCATTAATTGACTGCTGCATAATCGAGTAAAACTGAAGGCACTTCGCACTATGAGGCACAGGGCAGCGTAGTAGACCTCTCACTCGAGGATCTTCTGCGTAAACCAAGACATCGCGTACAAAAGGTAATTTTTTTGGCTTTGTAAATTCAATGCAGCTTCGGCAGCCAGGAATCGAACCCCAGACATTGTACATCCCTGCAGCCACAGGAGACCATGAGAGATCTGAGCAATCTGGCACCTCAGAAATCTCATGAAGATGAATAAAGCTACCGTGTGATATTATTTAGAGGGTTTACAAAACCCAAGGATAGACAGCATAGGGGCACTAGATACATACTTGCTTACACAAAACTGAAAAGTAAAAAAAAAAATGACGTGGGCAGCCAAGGCACGGTATATCTACGGTGTTGACCAACACCATGTATTGTGTCCTGGCCGACCACGTAATTTCTGTGCCTGCCTCCACTGGAATGCGAAAGGCGCCGTAAACAGCCCTGTGGTCAGCCATAACCCATTACACATCCAAGACTACAGTGCAAACTTTGTCGTGACGGAAACCACGTACGATGCCGTTTGCACGAAGGTCACGCCAGCCTGCCTCATAGATTGTGCGATATCGATAGTGCATATAACAATTTCTGGTGGGACTTCACTAGGTGGTACATATAGCATCGTCCATACATTTTCAACAGTAAAAAAATAAAGGTAGTAAATAAGCAGTGCATAAGCTATCCCTACCTCTTCATTGTTTCACTACTTACTGAAAAACTTGTGCTTGAAAATGTCAGGCTGGAATGGATACGTAGACCAGGGTGGTATTGACATTGGCCTAAATAACAGTTTGATTTCCAGTACACACGCTGCTCTCTTCATGGCTATCAACTACCGTGTTACCGTAAACCCTCACTTGAAATGTACGCAGAGTGAGAACGCAATGGTGGATCTAAAGTATACCATCAATTACAAGCCAGGCAAGTGCGGGAACCCGTTAGGTTGTGACAAGTGGCCTGCGAACATTAGTTCCCACTGGAATGGCAGGATGAGTGCTGCAGGCAGGCTAGGGGCACCGCGACTGCAGTCAAAAGATGCTGCAAGAGAAAGAAATGGAACATGAGGAATGAAACACCGTTCAGGCAGCAGTAAATAAACAGTCTAGGATGAGTAAAAAAAGGTCAAACGACAGAGAAGACCACACAAGCAGTGCTCTTGCCCGCCCTGCGTTATCCGGGTCGTTCCCGCTGAATTCCATTGGTTATTGAACGCCGACTGGCCTCACTATTAAAGATGAAAACACATAACGAAGTCAGCATCCCTTGGCAGGCACTCCTGGCAAGCAAAAGTGCTGGATGCAGTAACGAGTGCAACAGGCTAAAGCAGTGTGTTACAACGCCCTCACGAACCACACGCACAATTCCCAACAGCGTCCTGTCACGCTCCTAACTTCACCAATAGATCGCACTGCAAGTTCATTTTCGTTACAACACGGTTAGCACAAGGCACGTTGTCTAGAAAAAGCCTCGAGGCTAACAAGTGATTTTAATGACGCCACATTAAAGAAGAGACAAAGAAACGCCATGGGCGAGACGGGTTTGCATGCGAGCGAGTTTCTGCGGCGTGCAACAAACCGTCAACAGCTCGCGATCGCCGACAGAGGCGAACAGAGCAGCATAAACAGTGACAATGACGCAAGACGGTGAGAACGCGCCGTTAAGAATTTCGTAAACGTCGCTAATATAACTGCAGCGAAGCTTTTCAGTAGGAGATATGCGAACTGATTGCAAACCCGCCAAAAAGGAGCGCTCACCTGAGTCGGCCGATGGTGGACAGTTGAACGCCCACGGCTGATTGCACAGCCGTAGAGCCAGAAGACGCTGGAGCTGTTGAACGACGATTGACAGGGCGACAACCATTCACACTCGCGTTGACAGCAAAAGTCCAACGCGGCTACTTGAATCTCTACGGCGCGCACGCCGTGTAGGCAGCACTCGAAAAAATGTAAACATACCGCGCGGGAGCGCTGGGAACAAACGTGACGTCACATCCGCCTAGCGCTCATCCTCACCCGCCGAAACGGTCGGTTAATTCCTCCCCTGAAGGGCAGGTGGAAACTGTTATTTCTTTTATAAGTGTAGTGGCCTGGCTGCGGACTACGACAAGGCACGCCAACGCCGCGTGACATTGTGAGTTACTAAAATGCTATGCATTTAAAAGAAATAACAGTTTCCGGCGCCCGGTTTCGAACTCATGACGCCGCGGGCGGAACGCAAGGTGCCCGGCGCACTACCGACTGAGCCACGAAACCGACACAGGCTTCGATGCACCGAACGCGCCTTATATCCTTCACTCATTTCTGGTTTGTTTCGAAAGCGCCACAAGTTGTCCCGCGCCTCCGAAAGATGGCGACACGGGTCCCGCGATCGAGATATGCGACTTGCCGGCGCACCCCCTCGGAAATGCTATGCATTTGATCGTGCCCCTCGCGAGGGGGATGTTTGCTTTTCGCTGCCGGTAATCGAACCCGCGTCCTCGTGCTCAGTAGCGCAACGCCTTAGCCACCGCGGCGGGCCCCCAGGTAAGACAAATTGTGCGACCGCACCGTTCATCTTGCTCTCGCCGAAGGAATTGTTATTTCTTAAAGCCTAGATGATGTGCACGAGGTGACAAAACCGTGCCTTCGAACATCGCCATCCGTATGCCGCGCGCTGCGAATGTTGTTTTCAAGTAGATTTTTACGTATTTTTATCATAAAAATAGACTTAAAATCGCCTGCACTAGCTCAAGGCGTGATTTAACGCATAGTTTTCGATACCGCTACGGAAGAAACATTGCCGTCGTCGCCCCATTTTTTGCGAATCCAGTCTTGTGCGCTGCGCGAAGAGTCGGAGCTAGGCGTCTGCTTCTGTTTATGAGCTCACCTGCTGCCCTTAGCACAAGTCCACGCTCCCGCAACACTATGGCGAAATGGACAAGGCATGTTAGCAAGCAGTTTTCTAAACGCTGCAGCAAAAGAAGAGGCGTGATAATAGCTAAGTATTGCCGATTTTCGGCAAAAAGCAAAAGTTCCTCAGCTGCACGGTGCAAAAATTTGAGCTCCAAAATCTTGATTAGTGGCCCTTCACTTGATCCAAACTGCAGATATCGAAGCATTTAAGGTGGCGAGCCCAGTGATGCAGCTCAGCTGACCCAATACACCATTCATCTGGTAAAGTTATAGGGAGTATTCACAAGCGGTTCAGCCGCGATGCCGCAAGCCTTATGGGAAGGGCTACTCGGCGATCCGCCATAACATTGGCGGTAGCTTTCTGGTGAGCTTGTTGGTTAGCAGCCTGTGGGTGGCGGTTAATAGTACTTTAGTACTACGTACACTGCTGCAACACGTCGATGCGATCGAGGTGGATGAGAAAACGATCGGCTGGTGAGCTTCCTTTTTTGCGTCTGACGCTGTGCACAAGACGAAGGGATGCCGAGTGCACTCGGTGTGGTTTCGTCCTGTCAACGGCGGTAGCATCAACAGACAAGATACACACCAATTAGTTTACTGCGAAAATTTCGTTTCTGGTACGTATATTTACAGCTCCGCATGTGCATGCGCTGTTTTCGTGCGTTCCGAGTGAGCGCGCTGGCACTGTATCGAGCTTCTCTCTTTGCTTCTTGGGCGCGATCTCACTGGGCCTGGAAACAACAGAAAAAAAAATTGGGCCCATCTCCCCACGAGGGGGGACTCGAGTAAATGCGTCGCGTAGGGGGTGGGTGTATTGCGTTAACGTTAGTGTTTGTGGGGGGGCTGGTAGTGAATGTGTTAACTATTATTGCTTATTACTATTAAATATTATTATTTCTTTCATATATTAATTATTACTTTCGTGATTTTGCGACTCGAGTCCCCCTCGTGGAGAGATTGGCCCAATTTTTCTTTTTTTGTGTGACACAAGAAGTGAAGGCAAGGAGTAGGTTGTTGTAAGTCGTTATTTATTTATTTGTTGCTGTTGTCGTTGTATTGGACGCTGAGAACGACGGCTTCGTGGTCGCTAAAGTGTACTGTTAAGGGGTCGTTAAGCAGTGGTCGTGCGTTGCAGCAACTGGTGAAGACGAGATCGATGCAACTGCTGCCGTGTTTCAGCAGCTTCTTGACGTAGCTTGAATGAGTCAAGGATATTGGCCGCGAGGCCCACCACGGGAGAGGCCGGCGCTGCGATCGTTTTGACGTCACTTGTAGGATCACCGTTCCTATCTTGCTGCGTATTGGCTTGCAGCGCGTGACACTTCGCTTAGGAAGCGCATTCTAAAAGTATTTTCGTGTTAATTTCCTTCCTTTGAAGTTAATTCTCAGTGCGTCAAGTGCAGTTCGACCTAATGGTGACTGTATAACCCTATCAACTGTGGTAGATTATCCGCAAACACCATGAGCGTGGTGGTGTATTACGCATGTGACCGAAGCATAAGCAGTAGTTTGTTTCCCCGATCAACAATGTGGACTACGACGATCGCCGAGTGAAGTTTCTAGATTTCCCTTGTTACAAATGTATAAAGCAGGAAATCGTGAAGCGTTAACTGCTCGCAGAAGCACACGCACCCGCCGTGCCTGCTCGCACAGCCGACGGTGCGGCTCCAACCGACGCAGGTCGCGGCAGCAACAACTTGTCGCCACTTTTTAAAATCACACAAGTCGTGGAAAATAGGTTCCAGATTGGTGAAAGTGGATGTTAGTGTGATGAAAAATTGTGATAGGTAGTGTCATCAGCTGTGGTTTTCAAAGCGATGCTCAAATATCTGCCGCGATTTACGCCGACCGGCCACGGAGGTCGGTCCCGGCAGCGCCGGCCCGTTCACGCACGGTGAGGCGAGCGGCCGAATTGATGGCTACGCTTGCGTGCAACAATCGGCCGAGGCCGTGCAGGTATCTTTATCGTCGACCGCTTCAACGGAAATCACCGCGCTTACAGAGTTCCCAGCGTGGTGAAACGTTCTGTTAGGGACTGTCACTCGCAACTCTAACGGCGATGAAATATCTGCTGCGACGCCAAGCCTAAATTACGTGCATCCGAAGCCGGCTCCGAGCTGTTGGCGAAGGCCCTCCCGTCGCGCACGCGCGTGTCGCGTTTGGGTTCCTCTAACTTCTTGGGGGCCCCCAACGCTCGGTTCTCCTTTTCTAAATATCCCCATTACCCGAAATCATTAACGACGTGTTTCTCCTCGTACGCAGCCTCGCCTTCTGTGAGCAGTCGTGAGTTTCGAAATTGATGCTTGAGAAATGCCGGCTTACTGCAAACATACAAAACACGCTGCAATTATAAATTACCACACCGAGCACCTAATGAAAACTAAATATAGCCTTGTCCGAACCCGCTCGAAGGCGTTAAAAACTCGCGTTCATACCGCTCATACATTGCGGACAAGTCGCGAAAAGTAAACATCAGCCGTGCAGAGTACACCTAGGCTACGGCAGTGATCGTTAATCAAATCCGGGCATGACTATAAAAACATCTCAGGGGAAATAGGCACTGATCAAGCCAAACTGCAGACCATAACAATACTTTTAAGCATGTGCGGCGAAGCAATCTGATCAGCGTTCTCACGTCATTCATTTACCAGGCAATACGAGCAGTTCGTGCGGTGAGATCATAAGTGAGCGACGCGTTTCCGTCGCTGTTACAAGGTGTTTGCTTGCACACACATGTCCCGTCGCAAGTATTTCATAATGAATTTAATTCCAGCGTACTTTTATCGGCATCAGTTGCATCGTCCTTGGCGTTAGCAGGCTGCGTATGTAAGAGCTGTGGGTCGCGATGGTAGCAACTACCTAAACTCGGCGGTGTCGCCGGGAACAAGCGAGTCGCTGATTGCTTGCCCGAATTATTTGGTTTAAAGACAACTTTTTGGTAATTTGCATCAAATCCACAAGGAGCGGGAGAGGCGGTGGCAATAAGAAAAAGACACGCTTCCGCATACGCACGGGAAATCTGCTGTAGCAGACGACAACACGATTCGGCGTCCTACAAGTGACGTCACTCGTAGGTGGCGCCACGGTATGTCCTCGAGGCCAATAAGGCGCGTTCGTACCCTTTGATTCTGTGTCGCTTTTGTGGCGCAGTGGGAAGAGCACCATGTACCTCGCGTTCCGCCCACAGGGTCGTGGGATCGAAACCAGGCGCCGATAACTATTATTTTTTTTATATAGTGTAGGGGGAGGGGTGCGGACCTGTTGTTAAGAGCGAGGAGGGTAGCGTGATGCGGGAGAGGAGGAGTGGGCGAGAGGGCGCACCTGCGCGCTGAGCTGTTGCGGACGGATGGCGGACGCTACATGTGAGTTAAAGAAATGCTCTGCATTTAAAAATGAAATGAACGATGCCGTATGGTCCTAATGTTGTGTGTGCGCGTTAGTAGGTTTGAGTTGCGTGGTAGAAGGGTAAAAAAGTGCATTCGCCTAATCGTTACTGCCCCCAGACGCGCACAAACAATGCGCAGCGACAATCGTCGAGCTCAGGTGCTCGCAGTCGTGCGATCAACAGCAAATTAATCTTACCGTACGTGTCCTCCTGAGCGTAATCACCTCCTTTATCACCCGGGTTTTTTTTTCTACGGGGAAAGTGCGAAGCGATGGCAGCTTGAATGTTCTATGAAAAAGCTCTAAACGTACGCTGTTATGTTCCCACGTGCACCGTACGGCTCGGCGCTGATTACATAAAATCCTTCGATGTCCCGATTGCTTCCTCTTATCACCGCCAACAATGCTGCGTCTGCTTGCATTTTGCAGGGAAACTAGGGTGCCCGACAGATGGCACTAACTCAACGCTGGGGTTAACCTAAGTTAGGCCTTAACCTAAACTACGTCAAAGCTGCTTCGATTGAGGTATTTGCTCACTCTTTGCAGCACAAGTTATGCACATGGTGTCCTGATTGTCTGCCTAGTGGTTATGAGACAAGTGCAGTACATAATGAGGTGGACCGTGGATCTTCTTCTTTGTGTTTCATTACATCCACCAGTTTATTTGCAACAGCAGTACTGATAGCAGAAAGCCGACGTTGTGCCCTAATTACACTGTGGGGCATTGTTCTGAATGCTGCCCTGATATATTTATGCGCATGAAAATGTGCGCTGTTGTGTCATGGATATATTTATTGCCATCGCATAAGATGCAGGGTGAGGAATTCTCGTACAATTGTTGCACGCATAAATTATGGTCCATGAGAGCCAACACAAATAAGCACCATGAAGTTGCAGGCCCTAGCTCAGTACTGCAACCTTCCAGCACAAATATTCCAAATAATGGCAGTGTGAATGGATGTGTTGACATCAGTGACACAGCTGGAGGTCGTAATTTATTACACTCAAGTTTTCATGTTTCTTTTTTTCTTACTGGCTGCCCTATTGTTTACAGGGCCCTGGGTCAGACCTACAATGCTTGTGAAAGATGTACACGCATAACAGGACGTTCAAAACAAAATGGTGTATCTTGTAGCTGCATTTGAAGACAAGACGTGCAACTATGCCACTATTTACACAGCCCCCCCCCCTACCCTTCTCTGCAGGTCAGTGAAGCGACTCGGACAAGGATTGTGGAACACCGGGGGCTGAATGTTGTGTGTGTGCACCTGCTTACGTTGCAAAGGGGCCAGAATAAGGATACCTATGGCACACCATGCCCACGTGCTTCGAACAGGCATTTGGAACTTCGGTGGCAGCTGTAGCATAGGTTTCGAAGTGTTACAGGACATCTTGTATGCAGAGACGTGGCCTAGCTACAAGAATCACAATACTGCCCCGTTTCTATTTGGGATTGCCCGAGTCTAGTGACGGCCTGATTACAGCTTTATTTGCATGAAGTTTAGTTTCCGAGTTTTCGGACCTCAGGCGGCGTTTCAAAAGACCGCATTTTCTCAACGATTTAATTAATGGTGATATATTCGACATGACTGTTCCAGGTTAAGTCGGAACTTAAGAAAATGCTGAAGTGTTTTGTCGACGAAACGGTCTCAATTGTGGTGTTGTTAGCTGTATATCTGTCAGAGGAGGAGTTGGCTACGGAAGTACGTCTAATGTGTTTGGCCTTTTCAGTGTTGATGTCAATCTGCCACAAGTTGCACCACTCTGTTAGTTTTAACCAATCTTACTGTATAGGATTGTAATGTCATTCGGTTCGGTAATCTTATATATAACGCAATCATCTGCGAATAGGTGTAGGCAACAAACAATAAGTCACCGTCATGGCATGCCGGAGGTTGGTTCGTCTTCTGTAACAAAAATTGCGCCGAGCATGCTCCGATGGATTATAAATAAGTTAAAATGAACCCAGTACCCGCTAAATCAAATCAACCAAATCTTTATTTCAACGTTAACAGCAGCAGTACATGATCTTCCGTGGGGGATAAAATCACACAGCCTTGACGAGGAAAGGGCCGCGTAAAGAAGGCAATTGTGGTTGTAGCGAACGGACCAGACATATAAATGCATACGGGTTACAGCAGAGTAGTGGTTTGGGCGTTCGTGGTACATAATGATGTGTCGATGAGCAGCACAAGACTTGGGACAAGAACACAGAAGACACACAGTGCGCTGTGTGTCTTCTGTGTTTTGTCCCACCTCTTATGCTGCGCTTCGGCACGT